>NC_041227.1:61371272-61381969 GCF_002837175.3 Physeter macrocephalus
GCTGAGCCTGCGCGTCCGGAGCCTGTGCTCCGCAACGGGAGAGGCCACGACAGTGAGAGGCCCGCGTACCGCAAAAAAAAAAAAAAAAAAAAAAGTTAGGGCTGCATAGTCGACACCCCTGGAATTGTGGCCTCGGCTCCCTTCTCCATCCCATTTCACTCACCACTCCTGCCTTCCCTCTGTCCCAGCGGAGAGGAACCAAAGCGCGTGCAGCTCCCCAAACAAGCCTCACTGTCTCCAGCTCTGGGTCTTTGCCTATGCAGTTGTCTCTTCCTAGAACACTCCTCATCCACTTTGTCTGGTTGACCCTTGTCCTTGACCCTTCAGGAGTCAGCTTGTCCAGCCCCCAGGATTGATGCCCCCCATGCTTTGCTGTAGCTCTGCTTATGACAAAGCAATCTGACTCCCTTTTTTTTCTGAGCAGAAATATCATTTCCAAGAGAGGACAGGGAAAGTGTCAGTAGAAAAGCAAGTGGTTTTTTTTTCTCCCTTTAGAAATAAGAGAAAATGTAAATAATAATAGCAGTAGTAGTAGTAGTGGTGATGATGATGATGATGAGTGATTCTATACCTTTTTCTGCCATGAGGGAAGTGTTTTTTGTTTTTTTTCTTAATAATATTACTATTTAAAAAAATTCAACCCAGCTCTCCAGGCTGTATTTTTTTTTTTTTTTTGTCTGCATTGCACGGCTTGTGGGATCTTAGTTCCCCAACCAGGGATTGAAGCTGGGCCCTCAGCAGTGAAAGCGTGGAGTCTTAACCACTGGACCGCCAGGGAATTCCCAGAAGTGTTTTCTGTTTTAACATCTTTATTGGAGTATAATTGCTTTATTTACAATAGCCAGGACATGGAAGCAACCTAAGTGTCCATCGACAGATGAATGGATAAAGAAGATGTGGCACATATATACAATGGAATATTACTCAGCCATAAAAAGAAATGAAATTGAGTTATTTGCAGTGAGGTGGATGGACCTAGAGTCTGTCATACAGAGTGAAGTAAGTCAGAAAGAGAAAAACAAATACTGTATGCTAACGCATATATATGGAATCTGAAAAAAAAAATGGTTCTGAAGAACCTAGGGGCAGGACAGGAACAAAGACGCAGACAGAAGTGGTCTTAATAATAAAAAGAATAGCTTCCACTTAGCAATCGATTATATGCTAAAAACTGTGATAAGCGTTTTACACTTAAGAGTCACTGCTACTCCCCTCACTTTAAAGGTGGGTATTATCAGATCCTTTCTATAAAGGAGGGAATTCAAGACTGGGTTTAGAGACTTGCCCAAGTTTACACAGCTAGAAAGTCACAAAGCCAGGATTTGAACTCAGGTCTGTCCAACTGCAAATTGTTAACTGCTGCACTCTTTAAGAAGTCAGAAGGCCTTGGGACCATTGCTTCTAATGACACCCAAATCAGCTGCAGGACAGGCCCTGTGCTCATTGGCCTGCTGGTCTGCCTCTGACATGGGCCCCATCCTTGGGTGCTCCTGACTGCAGGGTGTCCCAGGGAAAAAGGCCTTTCCCTGCCTGCCCAGAGTTTTCCAGAATGAAGAGGGCACTCCTTGGTTGTACAGGGAAGGGATGGGCTACTTTCTTGGCAGAGGGAACTACAAGTACAAAATCAAGCCAATGTGAAACCATGCTGTGTTTGCAGAACTGTAAAATGACAGGCTTGGCTGGCATGTGGACCGCAGGGAAATGAGGTTCGAGAATTCAAGTCTCCAGCGTGATAACCTCAGTGAAATTGCTTTGCAAACTCCCAGGGTTGTCGTGGGGACCGAAGGAGACACTGCACGGAAGCGGCTTTGCAAACTGGAAAAGCGTTAGGCAAATGTTAATTATCACAAGATATTTCGGAGGAGCCTCATTGGTATCGGGAAAGAGAGAGCAGAAAATTAAAATACCTGCTAATTTCTCTTGAATCCACATTCTCAAAAGAATTCATAAATGAAAAATTCTCATTTCATTGCTCTCATCTTTTTTTCAGGTTAGTAAATTGTAATAGGTTTTGGACTCTAATAAAAATTCAGTCAATTTCCTGGTCATTATCAATTACACTAGCAGGTTTTGAGACTTGCAGGAATTTTTGTTGCCCACCCATAAGGCCACACCCAGCTAATTCTTTATCCAAATACTTCTTAGATGCACCCTGTCTCTTCTCTTTCCTCTGACACTGGGGTGGGGGACAGGTCTATGTCTCCTTCGTTTTGGGACATATTCTTAGTCACTAGCACAGTGTCTGACAGAGAGTAGGCACTTGATAAATATTTGTTTAGTGCAGCATCCAAGTCTAAATGGCATCGTATTATACCTGAGTTACTGCAGGGACTTCTTAGCTCCACCCTGGCCCCTGCCCCTCTGTTCCCGAAGCCATTTGTCTACATTTGCTCAAAACCTCAATCCATTTTCCTCAGTCTAATAAAATACTATTGGTAAAACTAACTTAACTAATGTTACATACTAATGCTACTAATGAAGAGTCCAAATCTACAGTTTAACCGAAACACTAAGGTAGGAAACTAAACAAAGAGGTGAAACTATTCAAGAAAGCATAATTATTATTATTCTTATTTGCCGATTATATAATAGTATGCTTAGAGAACTCAAGACAAGTAGTCAAAACTTTATTGGAACCAGCAAGTGAGACCTCAAGAGGATCAAAGCCCAAACATAACAGCAATGGCTGATCAGAAAATGGAATGGGAAGAAGATTCCATTCACAGCATTCTAAGCGCCCACAGGTGGGGAGGATGGCGTCCTTTGCGATGACTCTGGGTTGTACTTTGTCTCCTGGGTCCCGAAGCAGCCCTGCTTGTGCCTGAAATCTCCCTAAGTCTCTCACAAAACTGATGGAAAACGCTATGGAAATCTCCATCCCTTGCTGCAGCTAACAAGGAGTGCACAGGCTCTGGCTCCCAGTGTCTGGGTCAGAAACCTGTCTTTGCCATAGCATTAACTGTGTGACCTTGAGCCACTTAACAACTTACCATGTGCCTCAGTTTCCTTACCTGTAAAATGGGGTAATAATAGAATTTACTTCGTGGGGTTATCAGGATTAAATTAGTTAATTCATGGAAAGTGCTTGAAAGAGTGCCCAATAGGTAGCAGGCACTCAATTAATGTCCATTATGATTCTACCATCAAGGCTTCAGCAGTCGTGCTCTCTAAGCTTCAGCCATGGATACTGCCGCAGGGGTGGGGGCAGAGGAGGAAGTGTGACTTATTTGGCTGAGGATGTGGGGCTTTCACATCATCCTGAGTTTTTCTTCAGAACAGCAAGTTATTACATTATAGGATAATAGGTTGAACCATACAAAATGGACATTTTTGTGTGTGTGTGTGTGGTTTGCGGGCCTCTCACTGTTGTGGCCTCTCCCGCTGCGGAGCACAGGCTCCGGACGCGCAGGCCCAGCGGCCATGGCTCACGGGCCCAGCCGCTCCGCGGCACGTGGGATCCTCCCGGACCGGGGCACGAACCCGTGTCCCCTGCATCGGCAGGCGGACTCTCAACCACTGCGCCACCAGGGAAGCCCAAAATGGACATCTTAAAAGGCAAAAAGTGGCCAAAAAGTGGCCTAATCATTTTCGATTTACCTGTTTTGCCTACTGGACTGTGTATGTCTTGAAAGCCTGGGCAACGTTCATTCCTCTTTCTGGTCCCCAGTCCTTGGCGATGGTTCTGATGCTGAAGGAGGTGCTCAGCGTGTGTGTGTGATGAAGAAAAGACTTGTGGTCAGAACACACATAGCACGTCCATCCCAGAAGGGAGGAAGGGGAGTTCCAGAGAGCAGGGGCAAATCTCTGCCCCGATAGCCACACCCCATCCCCAGCACTGCCCCTACCCCAGGATGGGTGTGGATGCTTTCCTCTCTGTCCCATGGTACACAGGCTCCCTTCTAGTATATCACACTCCAAGCTTCACATTGATGTATCTGCTTTTTCATCTCTCCAACTAGACTGTGCTCTCCCCGAGGGCAGGATCCCAGATCTATTTGTGGCACCTGTAGGAAGCACTCAGTTCTCAAATGAGTGAATACTGGAAAGGCCTAGCAGGATTCAGCGGGGTGGCTCCATTTTGTGGGGACGCATTCCTATCTTTAACAACTTTGTATATTTAGTGAAACAAGGGACCCTTGGTTTGAGGTCCAAGGATGTAGATTTGGTTTCTCAGGCCTGCTTACTAGGAGTAACTTGGGAAAGCTATTTGCCTCCTCCTAACTTCAGTTTCACAAAGGATGAGAAAGCCCTTTGTAAATTTTAATTCACTTTGCATATTGGCCAACACTATATTGACATTAATGGCTATTACTGATGACTCTTTTTAAGCATTAGGAACAGAGCCTGGCACATAATAGGTGGTCAATAAACATTTACCCCATGGACTAGATTTGGAATTCTGAGCACTTGGTCGAATTGAGTCCACTTCTGGCTGATAAAGGAGGCCTTGGAAGGCTCTGGAAGACGGCAGAGTTTTCCAGGGAGTTGTTTCATCACAATGTGTCACTTGAAAAAAAAAGAAGCAACTCAATTTCCTTTTTGTAGGTTAGGTGTGGGGTGGAGAGGGAATTCACCTTGCTGTCCTTGCTTGAAAATAATTTCAAGTAATTAAATCATCTGCTTGGGGAAAGGGCAATGCGGACGCCGGGAGAGTCCTCGATCTCGAAGGAAGACATAGTCCCTCAAAATGCCTACAAACACCAGGCTGGAAGGGTGAACCGAGGCAGAGGTCTGTGGACACAGCATTTGTCTTCTCCGATGCTCTGAATACCAATGTCCACTGCAGGCCCAGCGGCAGCACAGGCACCAGCAGGGGTGCACAGGCTTGTCACAGCTCAGCTCTGCTGCTCAGTGGCTGAATTCTCTTGGGCAGCTCACTTTACTTCTCAGAGCCTCAGTTTCCCCATCTGCCAAGTGAGCATAGAATTTCCAAGCTCACAGCCACTGCTATGAGGATTAAATGAGGCATCGTGGAGAAAACGTTTGATCTAGTGTTTATCAATAAATGGTAGTGGTGGTGATGATGGTGATGATGATGCTTATAGTCAAGATGTTTTCTTCAGTCTCTTCAAGATTAGTAAGGAAATTACACTTATGGAATTAAGAAGGCAGTCATCTGTTTATTCATCCATCCATCCATCCATCCACCCATCCAATACTTAACAAGCCTCTTACCACGTGCCGTGCGCCAATGCCAGAGGGCGTTGGAGTCAAAGAGAGGACTCAGACTCTGTGCCTACTGTCAAGGGCACATCGCCTGACTCAATATCTTTTTGATGCTCCCAGGCAGGGATAAGTTTGAGGCCCCACAGGAATTTAAATGCCTCACCCTCACTTCTGTTATAGAACGTGTCACATTGTATAATGATTATTGATTTGCCTTCCTACCTACCTAGAGTGTGAGTGCTTTAAGGGACCACTTCGCCATCATCTTTGTCTTTTCCCACATCGTTATCCCCTATAACTTTCAGCACAAAGCAGGGCCTCATGAAACGGAGCCTGATCCTTTATGCAGCCTAAGAGTACAAGTGGGGATCAGATGAGAAGTCCTTGTCAGTCTCTCTTTTTTTTTTTTTTGATGTGGACCACTTTTTAAAAGTCTTTATTGAATTTGTTACAATATTGCATTGCTTCTGGTTTATGTTTTGGTTCTTTGGCCCCAAGCACCTGCCTCATGCCAGGCCCATGATGTACATCGTCTCATGTATTCTCAGCAAGGTGGGTACTCTTAGCTTTATGTTATAGATATGGAAATAGAGGCTCAGAGAAATTAACTACACACACCTAGAAAGCCCAGTGGATCTCAAATCCAGGTCTTACCAACTTCCTTTCTTGCAGTAAAGCATTTAGAGTGGTTGGAAAGTGGCTGTGAGGCCCCAAGTGTGATGGTGTAAATGGATATGGCATGTGTGTGTATTGTACACATAGTTAAATTTGAGGAGAGGCATTAACACAGAAAATTCCAAATCCTAGAGGCGCAAGGCAGGAGACATAAGTGAAAGAAGCAGGCCAGATAGAAGAAAAAACTCTCTGTGTTGGGCATGAGTAGGGAGAGGTGGGGCTGAGGTGAACTGGACGGCACCAGCTTCATGTAAAGTGACCAGAGCTGCCTTGTTCTGGGCACATGATGACAGTCAGGGAGAGCTCAGTTTTGCCAGACTTTAAAATTTCTCAAGAGTCATGAGAAATCTGAACTGTTATGAGCTTGTCTCTGGATGTTAATAGAGAAGGTGCTGCATTTTAAGAAAACCTTGAACAGGCTTCTCTCACATTCCGAAAGTTCTGAGACTGTGACCCCCCCAGTCCAGGCCTCTTCGGAAAGTGAATGAGGGGCTTGAGAAGGGTGTTCACCAGCAAGCATCTGACCAGCATTTAGTGCTGACGGTGATTAAGAAAAAAAAGTCCTCTCATTTCTCAGAGCCCACCTCTTCTGGCCAGAAGGTCTATTCCGAGAAGATCCAAGAGGCGACCAGCCTTTTCTTCCCCCTTCCGCGAGCTCTCTCTGCCCATTGTCAAGATGTCCTCAGTGTCTCCACCTCAGTCTTAGGGACATTACTCCCTTCCTCCTGCTGGACCCTGGTCCTCAGAACTGAATGCAGTCACAGTGACAATGTCCCTTTGCCCCAACTGGCCACAACTCGCTCCCGTTCACTTGCAAGTGACAGAGCTAAAGGTGACGCTATTCTTCTCACCCAGGCACTTGCTTCCTCTCTGATCAGGACTCTTGCAGCTGACAGCTGGGTCTTCAGCGGGACTTGCTCGTGGCCATGACCGAGACCATGGCCCTCCCAACGCGGGCGCCCCCCACAGCCCCGGGGCGGGCACATGTCCCAGAACATCGTTAGTTGGCTCACTTCTTTTGGCTGCCTCTGTTTTACTTGGAGACGGAGGAGATGCTGGAGAGGGCAGGAGTGGGAGGTGAGGGCTGTGAACGTGACCCTTGACCCGCACTCCCACCGCGTGCCTTGCCCTGGGCCGGCGCCCAAACCCTTCACATCCCTTCCCACGGCAGCCACCTCCTCGGCTTCTCGCTGTTCCCCTCGCACCACCTTCCCTCGATTCTTCTCACAGCAGCTAGACAGGCCTTGGAAAACCTCACATTAGGTCATGTCACCTGCTTAGTGTGTCTTGCAACACTTAGAGTAAAATCCAAGCTCCTCGCTGGACCGAAGGGCCCACAGCATCCAGCCGGTGACTCCCTCGTCCCCACCTCTCAGTCCTCACATCCCAGCCCCGGTGCAGCCCCCCTCCCGGCCCTCTGCCCGCACACCCTTCCTTCCCTGCTGCGACTCCCGCCTTCTCTTCATTCCAATCTCCACTCAGACTTCAGCTCTCTGGGGAGCCCTTGCCTGCCCCCCATCACTCTACCACGTCTTCTTATCCCCGAAGCATGCATCACTAGCTAACATGACTTTGTGGATGCATGGCTTACTTGCTGACTGCTTGTCCCCCTCCTTTTCCTCCAGTGACAACAAGGGTTCCTGGCACGTGAAAGGACACCCACATACATAGGCTCAGTGGGAGACTGAGGCTCGACGAAGGGCAAATTACCTGCTCAAGACCTGACAGCTAGCAAAGTGGAACTTAATTCCTAAACCAGGGTTACTTCCCTGATCTCTCCTGGCCAGGAGCAGTGGAGTTCTGGAAGGGTCCTGGCTGTGGAGGGCGGACATGTGTGGGAACCACGTTCTGTGAAGGTCAAGAGCGTGGGTCGTGTGATTCCTTTAAGGAACATCCATCCCCACCCTCCTCAAAAACTGGCCCCGCTGGCTCGAGTTCCCTCTGCAGTCACTGCCCTGTTCTACCACCTTCCAGGGAAGCCGGTGCTCTTCTTTCAAGAGGCAGATGGTGGTTCTTGCCAGCGGTTCTGTGGAGCTGAAACCGTGGAGCGAGGCCAGGAATGCTAAGAGCGAGGGCTGCAGCCAGAACAGAATCGCTGGCCATTCTATGACTTTGACTGTGGAGTGTGTGTCTGTGTGGTATTTGTGTGCATGTCTCTGCGTGTGTGTGTCTGTCTGTACGTCTGTGTGTTTGCGTGTGTGTGTCTGTGTATGCGCATCTCTGTGTATCTGTGTGTGTGTAGAGGCCCTCGGGTGAAGTGGTGTGGCTGACAGTTTGCTCTGCGCGGAGCTGAAAATGATAAGAAATGTCTGTGGCAGAAAAGCAATTCCCTGAGCTCTATCAATGGCAAACGATGGGCAAGGAAAGAAGTCGCTGGTGGACCCGTCGGTCCTCACACTGCAGAACGTGTTGTCCCAACTCAGGGTCAATGTGCGCGGTTTTTATGAAGCTCTGGCTTCCTGTTCCCCTTGGCTCTCATCTCACACCACGTTCTTCCCCCACCTCAGCCACCTTTTGGCCCCCAGACTCGGGCTCCCCTTCTGTCCCGCTGTGCGGGCACCAGCTCCCCTCCTGCCACAGGTGGCCCGCACAGCCCGCTCCCGTCTCCATGTGCCTCTCTCTCCTTCATGATCTTTTCCCAGGTGACTGTTTACATTCATTCGGGGCTCTGATCGTGCTGGTCTTCCCATCTGTGTGTGTGGTTGTGTGTGTGTATGTGTGTGGTGTGTGTGTAATTGTGTTCACATGTGCACAAAGGCAAGGCAGGGCTCTTCTTTGGTTTGCCATATGCCTAGTACAGTGCCTGGTACTTGGCACTGCCGGGCACATGGTCAGATGGATGGATGGACGGATGGGTGGATAAGTGAATCAATGAATGCAGATGCTCTCTGGATTGAATTTTGTGCTCTCTGGTTTCTCATCTCATCCTTCTTTGTCATGGGGCAAAATGAAAAGATACCTTTGGCTTAAAAGCCCTAGCTTCCCCTCAGTGTAGTTCAGCTGGTCATGCCTTTCCTCAAGAGAAGCCCCAGTCATTCTGCTTCTACTTGATAGGAAGACCAAGCTCCTGGGTCATCCGTACAGAGAAGTCCCCTCCCTTTGAAGCCCACCGGGGCCCAGGGTAGCCACTTCCTCCCCACACACTGACCCTACCTTCCTTACGTTTCCCTTGGTGGGGGTAGAGATGGCAGGATTATCCCCCCTGCAATGGCCAAAGCTCACGTGATTTGGAATCTGGAAGGTTTGGGGTCAAGGTCACCCCTAATTAGCTCTGAAACCTTGGGGAAACTTCCTTGCCCTCTCTGGGCCTCAGTTTTTTCATCAATAGCATTGTACTAGATCAGTGTTCCCCAGATTTTAGTAATTGGCCCACCAGTGTTGTGACTTTTGCCATGTTCTTATGTCCCCTGTACTGTTACTTACTTAGCATCTTGTTTTAAAGTGATTTGCCTTTTTTTCTTGAATTTATACTTTATATAATACTACTCTCCAATATAAATGTAATATGAACTACATATGCACTTTTAATTTTCTAGCAGCCTCATTTTAAAAAATAAGAAACAGGCGACATTAATTTTATTTTTATTTATTTTTTTGTTGCGGTGCGCGGGCATCTCTCTAGTTGTGGCATGTGGGTTTTTCTCTCTCTAGTTGTGGCACGCAGGCTCCAGAGTGCATGGGCTCCGTAATTTGCAGCACGCAGCCTCCTTAGCTGAGGTGCAAGGGCTCAGTAGTTGTGGTGCACGGGCTTAGTTGCCCCGCGGCACGTGGGATCTTAGTTCCCCAACCAGGGATTGAACCCACATCCCCTGCATTGGAAGGCAGATTCTTTACCACTGGACCACCAGGGAAGTTCCGACATTAATTTTAACAATATATTTTATTTAACCGTGTTCATCCAAAATGTAATCACTATAAATTACCCAGATTTTTCTCATACTAAATGTCCAAAATCTGCTCTGTATTTTACACTTGCAGCACATCTCTCTATGGATGCTAAATTTTCACTGGAAAACCTTGATCTCTGCTTAGATGTCATAAAATGTACAGTTGAAAGAGTAGACTCACATACTCAAGTTGTTCCAAGCACACAGTTATTTTCTAATAATTGAGTCAAGTATCAGATTTTAATTGTAAATTAATTAAAATGAAATGAAATAAAAAACTCAGTTCTGCAGGTTGTACTGCAGGACTTACCTGGTGGCGCAGTGGTTAAGAGTTCGCCTGCCAATGCGGGGGACACGGGTTCGAGCCCTGGTCTGGGAAGATCCCACATGTTGCGGAGGAACTAAGCCCGCGCGCCACAGCTACTGAGCCTGTGCTCTAGAGCCCGCGAGCCACAACTACTGAAGCTCACGTGCCACAACTGCTGAAGGCCACACACCTAGAGCCTGTGCTCTGCAACAAGAGAAGACACCGCAATGAGAAGCCCGCGCACTGCAACGAAGAGTAGCCCCCGCTCGCCGCAACTAGAGAAGGCCCGCGTGCAGCAACGAAGACCCAATGCAGCCGAAAATAAATAAATAGATAAATAAATAATTTAAAAAATAAATAAATGTCAAGTGCTCAACAGCCACATGTGGCTGGTGGTGACTACAGTGGACAGCATGGACATCTGACAATCGTGGATAACAAACCCACCTCCCTGTTGTAAACAGAAGGTAGCCTTAAAAATAAATGCAATGACAATACAAGAGTGACATTAAATTCTAGCTAGAAACTGCTGCCTGCTGAGGTACCAAGCCCTAGGTCTGCTCTGTGTCTGTTAAAAAGGGCGCTTTCGCACATATGTAAAGTTGTTAAAGACACACTGGCACCTAGCTGAGACTCTCCTTTTTTTTTTTTTTTTTTTTTTT
>NC_041227.1:61382265-61385686 GCF_002837175.3 Physeter macrocephalus
GTCGTGGCCTCTCCCGTTGCGGAGCACAGGCTCCGGACGCGCAGGCTCAGCGGCCATGGCTCACGGGCCCAGCCGCTCCGCGGCATGTGGGATCTTCCCAGACTGGGGCACGAACCCGTGTCCCCTGCATCGGCAGGCGGACTCTCAACCACTGCGCCACCAGGGAAGCCCTGCTCCTTTACTCTTATCACTTTGCTTCCTCTTCAGAGACCACTAGCATGTGATCTTGTAAAAAGTGAACTAAGCGAGACTTGGAAAAACTAAGTTCTGGTTCAGACTCTGTCATTCCCAGCTCTGTGACTCTGAGTGAGGTCTCAGTCTCCTCATTTTGTGAAACGGAAGTGTTTGGACTCACCAAATACCAGCAGCCATGGAGTGGCGGGCTCCGGGCCCTGGCTAGCTGAGAACTGTCTCATTTTGTCCATAGCATAAACCCTGTGAGAAAGGCACTGTTCCACTCATTCTGCAGGCAGAAACGTGGAGGCTCAGAGAGATTTGAGCAACCTGCCGGAGCCCCACCAATAGAAGCCACAAAGTTAGAACTTGAATCCAGGTGTGAGGACCACTGAGCCCACGCTGTCAGGTTCTCAGGGCAATTCCCATCCCCCCAAATGGTAGGTTTGTGTTTCAAAACATTATCAGCATGAAATGTGTGGTATTTCTTGGAGCTTTTCCTTCCAGCTTATGCCACGTCCCTGGTTTCCTGAGTTGGCATGCTTTTCTGATTTACCTACATTTTCTTTGGGTCTCCATCTCTATTATTTCTTGCTCCTCCTTCTAGCTTCTTGCTTTTATTTTCCACTCACTGTTACCCCCTTGGTGTTTCTTGGTGCTTCTGGAAGATGTGCCCACTCTGGAGTCTGTGAATTGGCAGGCTGGTGGGCCGTATCAAGCCTGCAGACATGTTTGATTTGGCTCAGGCGATGCTGGCTCACATAGTGTTTTTAAAATTTGTGAGTTAGTTGCCAACATTTAAACACTGGGACATTTCAAACAAAAATCTGGATTTCTAGAGTTTTTGGAACAATTTGGCAACACTGGGCCATTGGCTGGAAAGCTGAGTGGTGGCAGCACTTTCTAACTCCCCCAGGGCCCCCTCCTCCCTATTGTCTATCACCCCCACCTCTCAACCCAGCCTGAGTGTCAGTTGTCAGCTGTCATTACCCGTGTGCTGCCGTTTTCTTATAATAAGGCTGGACAGCAGTATTGAATATTGCTCTGTCATTTTCTGGCTATGTGACCTTGGGTAAGTGTCTCGATGTTCTCATCTGGAAAATGGGCATAATATTTATCCATGCCTCAAAGGGTCGTCGTGAGAATTAAATAAGCTAACGTATGTGAAGCGCTTTCAAGAATCTCTAGCACATAATGAGTGCTACATAAGTGCTAGCAATTATTAAGAGGAAAGGGCAGTGTTTTTGGTACATACGTCTCTATCATTGAGAGAAAATGAGAGACCGAAAGAGCCACGTATTTTCAGAAAAACTGCAAGGAAGCACAATTCTATGGATAAGTGAAGCAGTTCTTAAAACTGGCCCATTTTGTTCACTTATACTCTCTGACTGCCCCATGCAGGTATCTGAATTCAAGACACCTGCCCCCCCCACCCGCCCCCGCATTGCAGGGCTGCTTCCCCTATAAACATCGCCCACATATTTCAGATCTCCATGGCGGTTCAGTGGCAGGATCTGCGTTCACCTCCTGCTCCACTTGTGTTCACGATCCCAGCTGCAGCATATAGGGTGATCTTGCTGGTGGTGTTTGTCATTCTCTTCACTAGCTTTAGCTGAAGACCATTTCGTGTTCTGGACTGGTATTATTTCTGGAGGTTTCACTGAACCACAGGCAGCTCTCTTAGGGGTACAAATTCCCTAGGCTTATGATGGCATTGATTGCTTAATCCATTGGATCATTCTCTCCTAGTTTGCCAGGACATGGAGCTTCATATCTGGTGGGTACACTTGGAGTGGAATTGTGCATTTATGGAAAAGACCTATGTATAAAGCAGTGTGTGGCTTCAGGGCTTGGACACATTGACATGTTAGGCAATAAAAACAATGTGAACTGCTATTTGTTGAGCTTCTACAATGTGCGAGGGACTATGAGAAACCTTTGCGGACTTCCCTGGTGGCGCAGTGGTTAAGAATCCGCCTGCCAATGCAGCGGACACGGGTTTGAGCCCTGGTCCAGGAAGATCCCACATGCTGCAGAGCAACTAAGCCCGTGCGCCACGACTACTGAGCCTGTGCTCTAGAGCCTGTGAGCCACAACTACCGAGCCCGCGTGCCACAACTACTGAAGCCCGCACGCCTAGAGCCTGTGCTCCTCAATAAAAGAAGCCACTGCAATGAGAAGCCTGCGCACAGCAACAAAGACCCAATGCAGCCAAAAATAAATAAATAAATAATAAATAAAAATTAAAAAAACAAAAGAAGCCTTTGCATGTTTTATTTCAAATTGCCACAAAACCATGCAGGGCACAGAAGTTTAATAACATTTATTGAACTCTTAGTTGGAGACAAGGATTACAAAGCTACTGTTCTGAACCCCAACACAAGGCCAACCCAGGCAGCCTCCAGCATAGATACTTCATTAGTCTGTACTTATGTCCCATCTATGGGCCATGTCTCCAACTGAGTAACACAAGCAGAGCCCAGCTTTCCTGGGCCTTTGACAGACCCATCAAGAATGACTTGTCCAACGTCTCACAGTGAGTTATTACCAGAACCAATCCTGGAATTCAGGATTCCTCATGTAGTGCTCTTTCTCCCACTGTTATAACAAGGATCCTAAGGCCAAATGCACATTAAGAGGGGCCAGACAGGTTTTAGAGGAGAATTAGGTGCACCATGTAGGGAGTGTTTCGAACTGGGGTGCATGTGTGCTTTTGAGGGGGCAACCACTAAATTATGGTACAAATATACGATGGAATACTATGCAGTTTCATTAAAGAATGAAAAAGCATTATATGTACTGTTCTGGGTGATATATTAAGCGAAAAAACAGCAAGATATAGGATGGTGTGAATAATGTGCTCATTTTGGAGAGAGTAAAAAAAAGGGAGAGTTGAAATCCTCTATTCATATTTGCTTGTATATATACTTTAAAACTCTGAAAGAAGAGATAGGAAACTAAGATACTAATGCAGTGGTTACTTGTGTGGTGGTGGTGATGATGGGGTGGATTTGGGAACTGGTGAGCAGGGGAAAGGAACGGGAGGGAGACTTTGCAATGTGTGCCTTTTTTATACTTTTAGGTTTTCAAATAATATGCACACACACACACACACACATACACACACACAGCTGCATAGGAAAAGCAGCCTATTACTCAGCTCTAGCCAATTGCTACTTTCTGGGAACATGAGCCTAATGTTTTCAGTTCTGATTTTTTTTTTTTTTTTTTTTTTTTGTGGTATGCG
>NC_041227.1:61385732-61434580 GCF_002837175.3 Physeter macrocephalus
AGGCCCAGCGGCCACGGCTCACGGGCCCAGCCGCTCCGCGGCACGTGGGATCCTCCCACACCGGGGCGCGAACCCGGTTCCCCTGCATCGGCAGGCGGACGCGCAACCACTGCGCCACCAGGGAAGCCCCTCAGTTCTGATTTTTTAAGGGAACCTGGAAATCTATTTTTTTTAATCCCAATTTTTAATTTCAAATTGTTCATTATTAATATGTAGAAATACAATAGAGTTTTTGCATACTAACAGTGTGCAAACATGCTGAACTCATTTTGTTCGTAGGAACGTTTATTGTGGAGTCTTTGTGATTTTCTATGAAGGTAATTATATCATCTGTGAATAGGAACAATTTAATTTCTTCCTTCCTGTATACCTGTTTATTTTTCCTTTTTCTTGCCATATTGCACTGGCTAAAACTTCCAGTATGATGCTGAATAGGAGTGATGAGAACATCCTTGCCTTGTTTCAGATCTTAACGGGAAAGCATTACAACTTTCATCATTAAATGTGATGCTAGCTGTAGGTTATTTATAGATGTCCTTTATCAGGTTAAAGTTCTCTCCCTGTTCCTAGTTTGATAAGGCTTTATCAAATGGATGGACGTTGAATTTTGTCAAATATTTTTCTGCATCTGTTAAAATGATTATATGGATTTTCTTTTTTAGTTAATATGGTGAATCACATTGTTACTATGGTGAATGATTTTTAAATGTTGAACTAGCCTTGCATTCCTGGGATAAACCCAATTTGGTCTTACATCTTATCCTTCTTATATATTGCTGGATTAGATTTGCTAATATCTTGTTGAGGATTTTTATGACTATGTTCATGAGGACTATTGGTTGGTAGTTTTCCTGTAATGTCTTTGTCTGGTTTTGATATTAGAGTAAAGCTGATGTCATAAAGCAAGTAGGGAATTTTCCCTTGATTTCCCTAATTTTTAAATGATGAAAAAATGACTTATAGAGTGCTCACTGTGTGCAGGCATTGTGTTACATGCTTAACTTATTTAATACTTACAGGAACCCTATGAAGTATGTACCATTATTATCATCATCCCCACTTTATAGGTGGGGAAACTGAGGCACAGAGGAGTTAAAGCCACTTGCCTAAAGTCACACAGCTTATAAGTAGTAAAGCCAAGACTCAGACTCCAAAAGTCCAGCTCCAGACTTTGTACTCTTAATCTGTTTACTACATTTTCTCTAAAGATTTTACAGGCAAAATAGAACACATCTGGAGGGCTCAGCCCAGCTTAGCAGCCACCATTCTTCCACCTCTGGTTAACAACAACAGTAACTAGCACATGTCAAAGCACTTACTACCTGCCAGGCTACAGACTCATCGTCTCCTTTCATCTTGCACCAGCCCTCAGAGGCAGGCAGGCAGTTGTGGAAATGCTCCCTTCTGCTGGGTGGCATGCAGTTTCAGGCTTCATCTTCTTCACTTTGTCTCCCTTAACATCCATTGTGCCTTTTAGAAGGTAAAATTTTAAAAATATCTTTCAAATCTCAGTTTAATTTTCCACTACTCCTTCCTTATCAGGTGGGCTCACCCGTCCTCCCTCCCACTCTTCCCCCAGGCATTCAGGCTCATCTTTTCCTCTTGCACTGCCTTTTGTTTTGCACTGTCTTGTCCCAGCTGGCCCAATCAGTGTCCCCAACTCTACTTTGTTGGCTTACTGTATGTGTTTTGAAACGTTGGAAACGTTTTGCTTATTTAAAATGGAGGAGGAAAGAGATGGAGTTTTAGGAACAGCTGGGACACCAATTTTCTCCAGTGAGCCCACAGCACGAAGAACTGAAGTTAGTTAAAAGAACTAGTAGTAATGAAGTCAGTAATGAAGGCACTGGATGCAGTGGAAAGAGCAGGTGTTTGCACACTGGCTGGACTGTGTGACTGTAGATGAGACGCTCCACTTCTCTGAATCTCAGTTTGCTCTTCTGTAAAATGCGTTCAGGGCATGTATAGGTCACAGGGATGTGGTGGGGATTCACTGCAATAATATAAGCATTTAATACAGGAAAAGATCCAGTGTGGAGAAAGCACTGAGTGATAGTGCTTTCCACAGTCCAGGCCCTGTGCTAAGCCATTTTAACATAGGTTATCTTATTTAATATACACTGCCTGTGCGCTACGGTTACCACCATTTTATAGGTAGGGAAGATTGTGGTACAGAGAATAAGAATTCTTAAGTGGCAGAGCTTTGCCTGTACTTCACATTAGAACCCTCTGGATCCCACACCAGACCAGTTAAATTGGACTGTCTGGGGTAATTCCTAGAGGCAGGGGATTGGACCACATGGCCTTTCCCAAGCTCTTCCTTTCAATCTAGAGGCTGAAAGTGCTAAGAAACAGCCCCGCTTTCCCCTAGTTACTAGCTCCCCTGTTGCCAAACAGCCATTCCCCATCGCTCTTTCAGACTCCAACCACCATGGCGAGAGTTTGGAATTGGGGTGAGTCCACTGTCAGGAAAAGTGACTCAATTAAAATCTCAGTTTTCAACAATATTACCAAGACCTGCGGTCTGTTACTTCACACCCAACATAGCTGAGCCTCCCAGTCGGAGGCCTGGTAGCAAGGGTTTGTGAATTGCTGGGGCTAGGGGCAGGGCGGGGAATACTGTAGTGAGCTCAGCCAGAGAAGCACCGCACTGAGCTGAGTGCTCTTCTCAGCATGCTTCCCAGTCCCTTCTCTGGCTCAGGCAGGGCCAAGCAACCCACCTCCTCCTCATAACCAAGGCAGCTTCATGATAACCACAACTGCAGCAGCACAGCAGCAATCAATGTGTGGTGTGTCAGGCACTGAGCTGTGCACTTCACTTGCACCCTCGCCTCCATCCACATCTTTACTTCTCACCACAATTTCAGGGCTAGGTACGCTCATAATGCCCATTTTACAGATGTGGAAACTGAGGCACAGAGACATGAAAGGTTCACAGATTAATACCCAGCTCTGCTTCATTCTACAGTCTGCATTCTTAGTCACTAGGACATACTTGTCTGCCCTTACGGTTTTGAGAGAATGACTTAAGGATTTCACTTTTGAACGAGCCTGCAAGCCTGGCTTCTCCAATCGATTTTCTCCAGAATGTTTGGTCCTTCTGCATCCATCACAAGCTCCACTTAGGAGCTCCTTGACCTGAGAGACTGCATCTTAGGGGTCTCTGAGTCTCTTTTTTACACCTCCTTAGCCCTTGGCACACAGTAAGTGGTCATTACTCTGAATGTATGAACACATTAATGCCCTTCAAGTTCTAATCGCAATCCCCCACTCTTTTAAGTCTCTAAGCCCTGAGCTCAGCCTTGAAGAGCATGTGCCTGGCATATAATAGGTGCCAATGTCAATGAGTCAGGAAGGTCCTAGCTGGCATAGGAGTTAAGCTGTAAAGGTGTGTGGTACCTGGACTCCCACCTTGAGGTGTTTGAAGGTCTGAGCTTTCCCTCATTCTCCCCATCCTCATTTCCCTGCTCTGGACCTTTAGAGCCTCTCCTCGTCTTTACGGTTCTGTCCCTTAAGGGGTTTTCAGAAGAAAAGCCTGAGAGAGTAGTTACTCTTGAGTCCAAAGAGGAGACGGAGGGGTGAGGGGTAGGAGTCAGAAAGGGGCCCTGTCACTTCTCCGGTTCAGCAAGTAACCAACCTTCTCATAAACACTCCCCAGAGGAGAGCTCTGGAGAGGCTCAGGAGGGCCAACATGGGGAGGTGGGAACTGGGCCGAAATCAATTCCAGCTCTAGGTAATTACAGGACACATGCCACCACCCCAGCAGGGCGAATCAGGCTAGACTCTCTGCAAGGGCAGCCAGAGCGATTAGTTAGTAATAAAATTCCCATCACTCACTGCGGGAGAGGCTCAGCCTTAGTAAACTTATGGTTTCTCGAACCTGCCAAATTTGGGAGGGAGGATTTATTGAAACAACCTTAGCAGGGGCCGTGACTACCAAGATGAATGTTTTGGAAAGGAAATCTCACAAGGCTCTCAGAAATCTAGCTCCCAAGTTCCCAGGATCCCAGGATGCTAAAGACAGTGGGGTTGATGATGCTACGATTCTAGGCTTTACATAGGATTGGATTTTTTTTTTTTTTTCCTGTTTCTTTCTGTCTGTCTCTCCCATCTGCCTGGAAGTGACCTTTAGGAATCTTTCTGCCACAGAGACTGTCTCAGGGACTATCTGGAAGAAAGGTCCCTCTCAAGCTGGAGCCTCAGGAAGCCTGCCCGCCCCCTCAGGGACCGTGGCAAGCACCAACTCCCCCCTCCCCCTTCAGTAAGCCCCTTCCCAACAGCTCGGGTCTCTTCAGGATCTCAGGACAAGTCTCAGCTATACTTTGGACAGGAGGCTAGGATGTGGGACCAGCCAGACATGTGCAGCAGCTGTGAGCTGCCTAGGGTGGGTGGACCAGGAGGCAAAGCCCAGGGGTGAGTCATGTCCTCAAGGAGACTGTGACCCCCTGAGGTGGCGGCCTCGGCAGCCCGCGTGTACCTCTGCGCCCTTGCCCTGTCCAGGGCATGGTTCCGGAGCCGCCCCGACTCTTTCTAGCCGGCCTGGGGACGCGTTCCTCAGGGTGGCAGCGGGGGCTCATCCCTCGCTCCATCCCAGAGCCCCCCGGGGCCAGAGAGTGCCCAGGATCAGGGGTTCCAGCTTCATCTCGGGTCAGGCGGCGACACGCCGCGGGGCAGAGGGGCAGAGGTGCCCCTAGTCTGGGGGCGACGGGAGAGGGGAGGCCCCCGCGAAACCATCTGTCCGGACTTGCAGTCGAGTCACACACACAGCCCCCCCGGACCCCCTCACGGGCGCCGACCGCTTCAGTCGCGCACACAAATACACACAGACACGCTCGAACCCCGCGCAGTCACACCGACCCCACTCACACCCTGCCCATCGCCTGCCGCGTACACTCGTGAGACGCACACACACACGCACGGTCCCCGCCAGGCCACCGCAACTTCCTTTCCCCCAGCCTGGAAATGTCCGCAGTTGCCCTTAAGGCGTAAACTTTTTCAGAGGGGGCGTCAGGGATCGCACCGAGAAGGTGGCTAGGCCTAGGGGTCCCGGGCAGGGTCACCCCGCACTCGGGGCTCCCCGTCTTCCCTCCCTGTCCCCCACGCCCCTCACCTGGTAAACCGAGGCACAGCAAGAGGCTGTAGTAGACCACGGGCACGAAGCCCAAGCCGCAGGCCGAGCCGGGGGACCAGGATAGCGAGCTGTTGGCTACGAGGTGGGCGTGCGTGTGCTCCATGAGCGCGCCCCTCGCTCGCCGCAGCTCTGCGCCCGGCCTGCCAGCCCTGCTCTGGACGCCGGCTTGGTGGTGGCTGCCGCCGAGGCAGCAGCTGGAGCAGCAGCGCCCCTCCCTGCAGGACTTGCTTCTACCCTCGGCCGTGGTCCCCTCTGCTCCCTCCGCACCTGCTCGCCTGGAGTCCCGGCTCAGCCCTCCCGCAGGGCGCAGGGCGCAGGGCGCAGGGCGCAAGGACTCGGGAGGGGCTCCCGGAGCCCGATTGTGCACCTCCCACCTCCGACCCTCTAGGCTCCCGCCTCGGAGCCGGGGGGCTGGGACGCCGCTCCCCGCAGCCAATCAGCAATGCCTGGACGCGGTGGAGGTGGAGGAGGGGGTCCCAGCTGCCTCTCTCGGCTTCGGTTTCTGGATTAGAGATGGAGTTAGACCTGGGAACCCCAGAGGAAGTCTGGGTGGGAGCAGACTACCCTCATCTCCCCACCGCATGGGAGGGGCGTGGTGTGGGTGGGACCTGCTTCTCCCGCAAAGGCTCCGTACTCCTCCAGCGTGTCCTCAGTTTGCCTTTCTCAACCTTCCCCCCAGCCTCTTCTTTTCCCCGCAAGCGGCCGCGCCCCCGCCCCCGCCAGGGCTTCGAGTCCATCTCCATATTGAGGATTCTCCACCCAGGGCAGGGGGTGGGAAGAGGAGGCTGTAGGAGCGAGGATGCTCTAGGGTTGTCCGTTCTCCTGGACCAGAGGAGCTGAGCTTAGAACTACCATATGACCCAGCAATCCCACTACTGGGCATATACCCTGAGAAAGCTGTAATTCAAAAAGTCATGTACCCCAATGTTCATTGCAGCACTATTTACAATAGCCAGGACATGGAAGCAACCTAAGTGTCCTTCGACAGATGAATGGATAAAGAAGATGTGGCACATATATACAATGGAATATTACTCAGCCATAAAAAGAAACGAAATTGAGTTATTTGTGGTGAGGTGGATGGACCAGAGTCTGTCATACAGAGTGAAGTAGGTCAGAAAGAGAAAAACAAATACCATATGCTTACGCACATATATGGAATCTAAAAAAAAAAAAAAAAAAAGGTTCTGATGACCCTAGGGGCAGGAGGAAGAAAGATGCAGACATAGAGAATGGACTTGAGGACACAGGGAGGGGGAAGAGTAAGCTGAGATGAAGTGAGAGAGCAGCACTGACATAGATACACTACCAAATGTAAAATAGATAGCTAGTGGGAAGCAGCCGCATAGCACAGGGAGATCAGCTCGGTGCTTTGTGACCACCTAGAGGGGTGGGATAGGGAGGGTGGGAGGCAGATGCAAGAGGGAGGGGATATGGGGGTATATGTATAGGTATAGCTGATTCACTTTGTTATACAGCAGAAACAAACACAACATTGTAAAGCAATTATACTCAATAAAGATGTTAAAAAAGAAAAAAACAGGAAAAAAAAAAAAGGAAGTGTGCGTGCATCTGAGTGCGTGTGGTGGCTCTGGGGGAGGCCGGAGGTGGACCGTCCTTGAGCTGAGTGCCTTTGAATGGAATGTGGACAGGGTTGCAGGAGCCCTCCACATGGAGCCCTCCTGCCAGGGATAGGATGCTGCAGCCACTCAGACACACTCATCCACACTCACACATACACGATACCCAGTCATGGGGACACAATCACACTCTCAGGGGGCATGTGGGAGACCTCTCATCCCACATCCAGACACGTGAAAACACAGGGGCATCTTCGTCAATGTGCACAGTGACCACACTCACGCGACACACACGCAGACTCACGTGGGAGCTATCTGGGGGTGGTCTAGTGTATGAGGGTTGAGTGAAGGATCAGGGAGGTAAAGCAGGTGGGATCTAGGCAATCTTGGCGAGTTGGGGTGAATGGGCACACCCTTGTCCTCCGGGCAGGGAGAGGGAGAGTTCCCCATGCAGCTCTTCTGTGGGTCACAAGAGAATTGGGAAGGGAGATACACCTGGGGCTCAAGGCAGTGCACATGAGAGAGTTCAAGATTCTGCAGAAATCCCAAGGAGAGGTGGGGCTGAGCAGCTGTCATCCCAGGAGCATGTGATGGGCTCAGAAAAGACTATGACCCCACTCTGTGCCCCGACAGCCACCCCCCCCCCAATAACATTTATTGCAGGGGGAAGGGGACTGGGTGGGTTTTCCCCAGCCTCTCCAGGTCTCCCAAGATGGAGGGGACCTTTGCCTCTTCTGCCCAGCAAGGGGACTGTGTCCGGTTCCCATCACTGCTAGGACTGTTAGATCATTACATATCGCTGTTAGATTATTACAGAGTCATGTGGGCCCAGTGAGGCCAGGTCTGACTTCTCAAGCCAAGTTAGATATTGAAATTTTGTTGTGAACTCTCCCATTTAAATGTGACTGCCCCAAACAAAAACAAAACAAAAAACCCCAGTGCACTGATAAATAAAGCAGTGCCATCGTAGAGGCTTGACAAATAATTGTTCAAGAACCTATAGATTAGATTTGTCTACAGGCAACTAGACTGAGATGCGAAACTGGGGCTAGAGAGGGGCAGGTGTATGTGATTTGACAAAGCTCCCAGTCTATTCGGATATCTCCTTACCATGCAAACCATGGATAATGCCTCAGGGCTTTTGCACTGGCTCTTTCCTCAGCTTGGAGTGCTCTTTCTCCATAAAGCTGCATTAAGCTGCTTCTGCAGGTCTTTGCTTATACGTCTCCTTCTCATTAAAGCTTTCCCTGACAATACTATTTAAAATTGAAATTTTCACCCAACCCCTGTCCAAATGCTCACTTCCTCTGCCCCTCCCCTGCTAAATATTTTTCCATAAGCTTAGCACCATGGACATACAATATACAATTTAATTATTTAGTTTGTTTCTTGTCTGTGCTTCTACACAGAGCTTGCATTTGGTGGATTCTCAACAAACATGGAAAAAATAGAGGGCCCCAGCACCACTGACCTAGGGCGTGCCGGGCAGGGGAAAATGAGTTTATCTTTGTCTTTGTGGAGTGTCAGAACATTGGATGCTGATAGGGTTGGGGTAGGGCACAATCCTAGGTTTAGCGTGTCATTATCATATATGGCTGCTACTTTAAAAATAATTTGTGTGGTTTGATTCTGGGGCTCTAGTTAGAGACTCTCTATAAAACTAGAGACTTGACTGGGCAGAGGTATGCCTCATTCTAGGGATGCTGAGCAGGGAGAGATGGTGTAGAGCAGCAGAGACCGTGCAGACTGCAGTTCAGGAGAACAGGGAATTGGACTGGGTTCTCTTCTGCTCTATCGAGAGCCTTGGCAGTTTGTCAATGTCCAGGTTTCCTGGGAAATGGATGGGTGGGAAGAGAAGAACTTCAAGGTCCGAGGTCAGGCCTTGGGTCTTCTGCTCTATCGAGAGCCTTGGCAGTTTGTCAATGTCCAGGTTTCCTGGGAAATGGATGGGTGGGAAGAGAAGAACTTCAAGGTCCGAGGTCAGGCCTTGGGTGTTGACTGGGTTCTCTTCTGCTCTATCGAGAGCCTTGGCAGTTTGTCAATGTCCAGATTTCCTGGGAAATGGATGGGTGGGAAGAGAAGAACTTTAAGGTCCGAGGTCAGGCCTTGGGTGTTGACTGGGTTCTCTTCTGCTCTATCGAGAGCCTTGGCAGTTTGTCAATGTCCAGGTTTCCTGGGAAATGGATGGGTGGGAAGGGAAGAACTTTAAGGTCCGAGGTCAGGCCTTGGGTGTTCTTGGTCCTGGGGGAGGGACATGATGAGTCAACAACAAAGTCCGTTTAATTTTGCTCAAGCGCTGACCCACTTGACTGGCTCTGTAAGACAATGGAGTATGTGAGCTGACAACTGTGGTTGGTGAAATTCATATACTTATTCATTTTTCAACAGACTTTCACTGGACATTTGACGTGTTGACCAGGACTGACTACATAATTGCAGGGCCTGTTGCAAAAATGAAACTGTGGGGCCCTTGTTCAAAAATTAAGCATTTCAGAGTGCTAACAGCAGAGCATTAAACCAAACATGGAGCCCTTCTAAGCGAGGGGCCTGTGTGACAGCACGCCCATGAACCTGGCCCTGCTTAGGGTACAGAGGTGGGTAATAAGAGTTAACATTGATAGGGGGCTTATGAAACAGCTATGTCTTAACTCATTTTATCTTCATGATAACACTGGAAGGAAGGTACAATTATTAGCCCCATTTCACAGGTGAGAAAACCAAGGCACAGAGAAGTTTAGTAATTTGCCAAGGCCACCTGGCTGGGATTAGGTTCAAGGTGGTCTGGCTTCAGAGCCTGTGCTGTAACCACTGGGAGGAGCTTAGTTTAGTGGAAAGACAGGTACCCAACAGAAAACTGTTACACAATGTAATGTGGGCTCCATGTGACACTAGGGCTGGGACTTCATCTGTCTTGTCCTCTGCTGTATCCCAGTGCTAAGAACAGTGCCAGGTAGGTGTCCAGCGATAAATCTTAAATGAATGAATAAATAAATATAATAGAAATATATGGAGAATGTTAGGGATGGGGGTTGCAAACTCAAATACCTATAAACCTGGGCAGGTAATAAATATGAGTGAGGCAGAACCATTGTTCATTCTTTAGTTCCATAAGGAAATATGCTATTTCCCATTTTCCTGGTGACACCTAGCCTTCTTGGTCTAGCTTTCATTTCTCCGCCCTTTGACAGAGACAGTGGTATAAAGTAATAATTCTTTAAGAAAAACAGTAGCACATATATAATATAAATTGTAACTAACACTTTATTCAGTGTTGGGAAGGCAAAAGGGAGAAGTGGGGACTATAACAAACTAGAATTTTCTGCCAACCACTGTACTGGGTTCAGGGTATACAGTTGTTCTAAAAAGTTGGTCTCTGCTTTCCTGGATCTTAAGTGCAAAAGATAGGCATGAATTAATCCATCTGATACCATAAACACACAGACAGACAGACAGACAGACACCACACACACACATATAATTATAAACTTAGATAAATGCTTTACAGAAAAAGTCAAATGAATGAGAGACCATATACTAGTGATATCTGATGTGATTTGGTAATCAGGGAAGGCTTCTTTGAGGAAGCAATATTTAGACCTGAAACAAGATGTGAAGGATGAATAATAGTTAATTAAAGAAGGGATGTGGGGCTGGGAGTGAGGAGAGCATCTCAGGGAGAAAAAAAGGGCAAGTGCAAAGGTCCTGGGGTGGGAGTGAGAAAGACTCTATGAGGAACCAGAAGACCAGGGAGACTGGGGTGCAGTGAGCTGGAGAGTACATGGAGCCGGTTGCGGTTGGAGAGTGGGAAGGGCCTTGTAGCCTGTGGTGAGGAGTTTGGTCTTTACCTCTAGTTTTCAGCAGGGGAGGGCCAGGTTTAGATTTGCATTTTAAAACATTTGCTGTGTCAGGGAGGTGGAGGATTGATGGAAGGGAGACAAGAATGGGGGTGAGAAGACAAGTTATGAGGCTGTCAAGTTGGACATGTGAGAACTGATGTTGTGTTGAACGCTGGTGGTGATGGTGATGGAGTGGACTGCTTCCCAGCAGTTTGGAGAGCGAGTGTGTGAGGGAGGGGGAGGAGGAAGGGGAGGGAGAGGGGGACACACCCGGACAGAGAGGGAGAGAGGGAGAGACTGAGAGGAAAAGAAAAAGAGAGACAGTGAGGGAGAGACAAAGAAGTGGAGAGAGACAAGGGATAGATGAATAGACAGAAAGACAGACAGACCGATAGGGAGAGAGACACACACAGTGATTATGACTGAAATTGTTCAGGGTGGGAGGGCTGGTGAAAGGGAGCTTGGAGCACCCTAGGCCCACGGTGCTGACCTGCCCAGTCCCCCACCTCCCATAAGAGTGTAACGTGTCCGCTGGTCCCTCCTCACTTTTCCAGACTTCTCACCCTCGAAGAATTTCCTAGTCTGCACACCCCCTGTAGCTCCCTGCACAGACTCCCCGCCTCTACAACACCACACCATGCTGCTGTTCAGGCATTACCTGTTACCTGCAGTTCCTGGATTCAGATCCCCTCATGGGCAAGGTCAGTTTCCTTCCTTTTTGAATCCTTAATGTAGGACCTCACTGAGGGGTGTGTAGTGGGTCCTTGAACCTAGACCTGGGTGTGAATCCCAGATCAGCTCACTACTGTGTATTCCTCAGGAATCTTTTTATTGAAATCAATATAACAAAGCTCAAACCAGCTTAAATTTTAAAAAAGGAATGAATCAAAAAAAAAAAAAAGGAATGTATCAACTCATAACTGAAAAATATAGAAGTTTGCTGAACTTTAGGACTTGTTGGATCCAGGAGCAAAAAGTACTTGTCCCTTTCCACCAGTGGGCTCTGCTTAACTTTGGATTAGCTACATTCTTATACAGGCTCTTACAACATCATAAAAAGATGGACTGCAGCATCCCTGGATGTATCCTAACAGCTTAGTAACCTGAGCTAAAATAGAAGTTTCGCTGTTGTTGGACCAGCCCTTCTCATGTGCCCATCTCAATCCAACTCATGAGCTGAGTTGGATTTCTGAAGCCAGACCCAAATGCACTGATTGGCCGGGTGGGGCTCACGGGTCCAGCGATGGAGCCAAAAGAAGGGGTCAGTTCTTCCCAAACCACATGGACTGTGAGATAAGGTAGACCATTTATCCAAAGGAAACTTGGAATTCTGTAACAGGAGAAATGGGAATAGATGCTGGGCAGGTAAAACCAGCACATCTGCAAGCTGAATTCAGCCCACGGGATACCAGTTTGCTAGTCCTCTGTCATAGCTAAGTCAAAAGTTTTGTTTCGTTTTAAAATTATTTTATTTAATTTAAAAGCCAGACCTTATATTTTAGAGCAGTTTTAGGTCACAGCAAAATCGAGCGTAAGGCAGAGAGATTTCCCATATCTCCTCTGTCCTCACACATGTAGATCCTCCCCCATCATCAACATCCTGCACCAGAGTGGCACATTTGTTATAATTGATGAACATGACACATTATTATCACCCAAAATTCCTATTTTACATTAGCCTTCACTCTTGGTGGTGCACATTCTATGGGTCTGGACAAATATATAAGGACATTAGCCATCACTGTAGCATCATAAAGAATATTTTCGGGGCTTCCCTGGTGGCGCAGTGGTTGAGAATCCGCCTGCCGATGCAGGGGATACGGGTTCGTGCCCCGGTCCGGGAAGATCCCACATGCCGCGGAACGGCTGGGCCCGTGAGCCATGGCCGCTGGGCCTGCCGCTGAGCCTGCGCGTCCGGAGCCTGTGCTCCGCAACGGGAGAGGCCACAACAGTGAGAGGCCCGCGTACCACCAAAAAAAAAAAAAAACAAACAAACAATATTTTCACTGACTTAAAAATTCTCTGTGCTTCATCTATTCCTCTCTCCCTTTCCCTAACCCCCCCTTTTATTTTTATGTCAAAAGTGTCTTGTGTATGAACCATAAACAAACACTGAACTCTAGTTAGTGACATGCATACTGAAATTCTGGAGTGAAGTGTGTCACTGTGATTGGCACGCGTCGAAAAATGAAACGGTTTGGTGACTAGAGAGAAGGGAGGATAGATGTGTGTTAACGCAAGGAGATATTAATAGTAGAGTCTAGGTCATGGGTCATGAGAGTTTTCACTCTTTCATTTTTTACGTATCCTTGAAAATTCTAATAGTAAAATATAGGAAAAAATATCTTGTGTAAGGTCTCTTGGCTAAGCAGGTTATTACAAGCTATTGTTGAAACCAACCCCTCCTGGTGGTGTCGCAGCTCCTTAGACATCCAGCCTTCAGAGATATTGCAGAAGACCATTCCTTCCCTGCTATTAAGCTGTCAGAATGGTACCTGGCATTTCCCCCTGATGCTCCGGGTTCTCCACTGCCGTTGGCCAGCTCTGCTAGAGCTCTTACCAGTTTGTCTGCAGCCTCTTGTTTGCTTTCCTTGCGTTTTTTGGCTGTGTTGGTTTTACTCCGTAGGCGTGGCTTGCGGTTGAGGCCGTCTTGGTGAGCTGCTGAGGATTCATTCCAGCGCTGCTTGTAACAGCCGTGCGCTAAGTTCTTTGAGGGGCGCATCGATTCTCATAGAATTTGGAAAAAGTCTTTTGTTGCTTGTCATTGACCTGTCAAGTGGTCAGGGGCTGCCACAGAGCAGGAAGAGACTATTTCCACAATGGCATGCCTCTCTCTCCCCTACAGCCCGGTGGGGCGGAAACAGAGTCCAAGTCACAGCTGGGTAAATTTCATCAGCAGGCAAAGAATAGCTGTTGATGAGGAGAAGGAAATGGGCCTTTGTCTGAGAGGAAGGGAGGTGAGGGTTAGGAGAGAGAGAGAGTGTGTGTGTGTGTGTGTGTGTGTGTATTCGTGCACATGTACATGCACGTGTATACATGCACAGGTATTTATATATGTGTGCATGTGTGAGCATGCCTGTGTGATGTACCTGCACATGTATATGTCTTTATGTATGTGTGTGTATGTACGCACACATGGGTGTATGTGTGTATAGTTGTTAGATTGTAGTTGTTAGATTGAGGGAGGGCATGTGTGTGTGTCTGTACGTGTGTGTGTGTGTGGTAGATTGAGGGAGGGTGTAATTGACCAGAATGTTGAAGCAGGAGGAGAACAGTCTTTTCTCTCCTTCAGAGAGACACATGAGACTTCGGAATAGCCTTTAAGACTCACTTTGCTCCTATCATCTGACCCGACAGAAGTGAGTTGGAGGAGAGGGAGAAAAGAGGAGGGAGGAACAGGAAGTGAGAGGAGGAGTGAGGAGAGGAGAAAGGAGAGAGGAGATGGAGGACAGAAACAAAACTAGTCTGTCTCACCAAATAACCAGTTTCCTATCGGGTGGGGAAACGTGTTTAATGGCAAAAAGTAAAACAAAGAAGTCATATCTGAGAGTGACACATTGTGATTACTTAAACATTTAAGTAGTCTCTGGGCAGTGGTTATTTCACATTTAGGGGCTGTGCAGAATCTTATTCCCTTTCTTAACACATCCTGGTTTCCTTTTAGAGAGTGATCCTCCCCGCTGGATGTGTTCTCAGAAGGAGAGTGAATTCAGGCACCTGGCAACCCTTTACGGAAGCAGAAGAGGCCAGATCCTTCGAGTCAGGACAGTCAGGGGCAGACAGGTATCCTAAATCTGGTCAATTAGACTCTGTCCTCTGGGGCTTAGAATCTTGAATGAGTAGAACATGGGCAGGAGAGGTAGATTTCATTCATCTCCGTGGGGACGGCCCAACAGGACTCACCTGCTCTGGGTCCATTTCTGTGATTCATGTTTCCTGCTCATTCGCAGATGTATGGCTTCCAGCTTCCTTGTGAGCCCTCTAATATCTCCTCACGCCCATGTTCATGGCAGTATTATTCACAATCGCCAAGATGTGGCTACAACCTAATGTCCATCAATGGATGAATGGACAAAGAACATGTGGTGCATACATACAACGGAGTATTATTCAGCTTTAAAAAGGAAGTAAATGCTGCCATTTGTGGCAACATGGATGAATCTGGAGGACATTAGGCTGAGTGAAAGGAGCCAGTCGCAGAGAGACAAGTACTGCATGATTCCCCTTACATGGAGTGTCTAAAAGAACAGACTTATAGAAGCAGAAGTAGAATGGTGGTTGCCAGGGGCTGGGGGTGGATGGGAATGGAGAGTTGCTACTCAAGGGGCATGAAGTTTCGGTTATGCCAGATGAATAAATTCTAGAGATATTATCTTTAACCTCGTGCCTATAGCTAACAATATTGTATTATACACTTAAAACTTTGTTAAAAGGGTAGATCTTATTTTAAATGTTCTCACCACAATTAAAAAAAAAAATCCCCCAAACATAAAGATGGTCTAGATAAGGCTCTGTAGAGATGTGAGGAGTACTTCTCAAAAAAGCCCCTAAAACCCTCCCTTTCATTTAAAGGACACTCACTGATCAGCCAACTATTTTTTTTTTTTTTTTTTTTTTAGAATTCGAAGATTTTATTTTATAATTTTTATTGAAGTTGATTTACAATGCTGTGTTAGTTTCAGGTGTACAGCAAAGTGAATCAGTTATACGTACACATATATCCACTTTTTTGTATTTTAGATTCTTTGTTCTCGTTACAGTAACACTTCATAATTGATAGGACTTTACTTTTAACAAAGTACAGGCGTACCTTGTTTTATTGTGCTTTGCAGATACTGCGTTTTTAACAGATTGAAGGTTTGTGTCAACCCTGCATTGAGCACGTCTATCAGGATGCCGTTTTTCCGATAACATTTGCTCACTTCGTGTCTCTGTGTCACAATTGTGGTATTTCTCGAAATATTTCAAACCCTCCACTAGCAAAAAGATTACGACTATAGCTGAAGGCTCAGGTGTTGGTTGGCCTTTTTTACCTGAAGTATTTTTTAATTAAGGTACGTGCCTTTTTTTAGACATAATGCTATTGCACACTTAATAGATTCCAGTATCGTGTAAACATAACTTTTATGTGCACTGGGAAACAAAAACATTCGTGCGACTCACTTTATTGCAATATCTGCTTTATTGCTATGGTCTGGAGCTGAACCCGCAATATCTCCCAGGTTTGCCTGTGTGGTCACATAAACCATCCTATTTGCATCCTCATCATTACTGTGTGAAGTGGCCAGGGCTTAATTAGCTCGTTTTGCACATGAGAAATCCGTGGCTCAGAGAGAGGAAGCAACGTGCCCACGAGGACCTGGTGCTTGAGAGCTGTGGGACCCACAGAGAGAATTCTGTCCAATTCCCCCACTTTACAGATGAGAGAATGGAGGTCCAGAGAAGTCAAGTGAGGTGTCCATGACCGCACACAGTATTAGTGTCAGAGCTGGAACACAAATGCAGCTTTTAAAACTCAAAGCTGAATCCATTCTTGGCACGATGGAGAGCTGGCTTCAAAAGAGACGATAACAGTAGAGTTACCATCATGTCTATGTATTGTATGAATAAAAAGTTACCAAATGTCATTTTCCTTTGATTTGTAGAGTTACAGAGGCCAAGAATCCTCACACACCATATAACACCTAGAACAATCCAGGCACTCAGGTTGTCAAACTAGAAGAGAAAGTTTGAATATCCTTTCCAGCCATCTATCATGAGAACATTCCCCTATTCCTTGAGCTTTTTTTCCTCCAATCACTGCACTATAACGGCCAAAAATTCAATTTTCTTTAAGAGCCTTAGAAATAGTCCTAAGAGGGAGGCACAGGGTATTGAGAGCAGCGAGAGTGAAGGTATTTACCAGAATCTTTCCCGCAGGGATAAAACATTGAAATGTACAGAAAGCATGACTCATCAATGTACAGATAAGGCCAGTTCCACCTTGCAGCAATGGGCACAGAAGCAGAGCAACTAGAAAGGCCAGTAGGTAGGTCATCTAATGGCTGGACCAGGCTAGGTGGGGGTAGAGGAAAGAGCTGTCCTGCCCGGGAAAGTTTCAGCGTGTCCTGAATACCTGATCATTGAAAGCTGTCTTCTCCGGAACAGGGTTGTCATCCCAGGGACTCTGCATTACTGATGTAAGGGACAAATTTACAATGTAATGTCTGGTTCTAGTATTGCTCTGCCTTTCTCTATAGCTGTGCTGTGGGAGGAGAAGCTGCAGCAGACTTGAAGAGAGAATTGAGTGCTTTGCCCAGGCTTTCCCAGGTGAGGGTTACCCAGACACCTGGCTGCTAATTTCTAAAGCCGGCAGGTCCCTGAGCTTCCTTAAGAGGTACATAGGAGGCTTTCCCAAATTGATAACTTCTGATTCTGGAAGTAAACACCATGATCTACCAGTGTTGTAAGATTTCAAACTTTGGAGCCTGAGAGAACTGTGTTGAAGAGGCTTATGTGACCTTGGCTGAGTCATTTCTCCTCTCTGTATTCCAGTTTCCAGGTAAACCAGAGATAAATAAGTCTTCTGCCTCATAGGTTTAAGATAAAAGAAATAACCTAGTATTTCCCGAAATTTAGCAATTTGAGTACCAGGTGCATGATTTTTGCTGCTTGTACTATTATTTACATAGTATTTTTCTTTAAGTTGATTCACTTAGAAATACTTCTATTTAAAAATTAGATATTTAAAATTAATTTTTATTACATATAGTCAAACTAGCCTCTCCTGCTCATAAAGAAGGAAATTGTTTAAGAAATCAAAGGGGAAAAAAAAATAGAAATCAAAGGGGAAAAAAACGAATGTCATTAGAATTCTAGCTAGTGTTGTAGCCTGCCAAGGCTCTGAGTCTAAGGCTTAACTCATTCTTTGTTGAAAGGGGAGATTGTTAAGTGTTAGAGAGGCGTTAAAGGTATGCTAGCACCCACTTGAGACTTTCCTTTGCTGCAATTGGAATGAAGGGAAAGGAATGAACTCTCTCTCCTTGTGATTCAATGTCATTTAATATTGGGTATAGGAACCTCTAAAATTATCTTCCCCATAGTCTCTTGTCTTAGTTTGTCAGGCTACTATAATAGAATACCACAAGAGTGGGTAGCTTATAAACCACAGAAATTTATTTCTCACAGTTCTGGAGGCTGGGAAGTCTAAGATCATGGTGCCAGCAGATTTGGTGTAGTGACTGGTGAGGTCTTACTTCCTGGTTCACAGCCAGAGCCTTCTCATTGTGTCTTTATATGATGGGATAGGGCTAGGAAGCTCTGTGGGGCCTCTTTTATAAGGGCACTAATTCCATTCATGAGGCTTCCACCCTCATGACCTAATCAACCCCAAAGCTCCCACCTTCTAACACCATCATTTTGGGGGGTTAGGATTTCAACACATGGATTTGAAGTGTGGGCACAACGGTCAGACCATAGCATTTTTGTGACTATATTTGGGGAAACATTGTGATAATGTTTGTCTTACATAGTGCTTGGCCCATAGAATATACTCAACACATGTTTATTGTCTTTCCCTTGTCCTTTTGTCATTGCTACTTTAAGTGACTGTCAGAGGGTCAAACATGGTGGCAACACATCCAATGATGAATACACTTTTTTTAAAATCAGTTGCCAGGGCTGATTTGGTTTGTGGAAGGTGAAACTTTGTTCTCAGTTTAAAATGCATGTCAGAACCCATCTGCTATAGGGTATTTTCTGGTCTAAATACAGCATTAGAGGTCTAAATGTGTTGTAGCAGGAAAGGGAAAGAAATAACAATTTTGAGGACTTCCCATGTTTTTGGTTCTTTGCATACATTGCACAATCATTTCTCACAATTTTTCAAAATAGGATGCATTACCCCCATCTCTCTATTAGATAATACTATAGATATCAATTATGGAAATCTTGTTATGTGGTAATGTATTGGCTATATTTTCTGTATTCTTGATGTTCTGACATCTAGGGCCTTGATGCTAGAGATATGGCCCCTTCCAGGGCTAGCTAATTCCTAGAAATAGCAAACAACTCTTTTTGAGTGTGCTTTTGATATACAAACCAACCAATACAGATCCCATACCCCCCAATCATTTCCTTTATCAAACTCTCACACACCAAACCAAAGTTCCCCCTGCCCTAAATCACTCCAGGGCCAGGTACTAGACAACTAGGGACTGCCCCTATACTCCAGAGCCCATCAAAATTATTCAGTCATCCATTTCTAAAGTTACTCAGTATACCTATCCTGCCTCACCCTTTCTTTCCTGTTAGTACCCCAATAAAGGCTCTGGGCCATACTCTGCCATATCCCACCTCTGACTCCTGACTGACCCTGGTGCTTCACTGTGTGGCCCTGCCTCCTGTTTCTAGGGATCTGTGAGTATAAACTTCTTCCCTCATGACAGTCATTTCCATGTCTGCATGTCTAACCATACCTCATTAAAACAAATCCTGGGTATGAATTTTAGAATAGATGGCACTCTGGTAAGAAATTGCTTTATTTAAAAACCTCCTCCAATGCTTTCCTTTCTCAAGTAAACTCCAAAATAAGAGTGATGAGGCTTCCCAGGGTCCAGCCCTTGTCCACCTCTTGCACTTCACTTCCTTTTGCTCAGTCCAGATGCAACGGCCTTTTAATACTTTCCTCCATGATTGTGCCAAACACTGTTTTGCTTCTGGGCCTTTGTACTTGCTGTTGCCCCTGCTCAACCATTATTCAACCTCCTGTTCAAACTTCGCCTCTGTGTCAACAGCAGCTCTAGTTTGATCACTGCTTGATATTATTTTTAATTTTAATTACATGCATATCATCTCTTACCTCACACTCCAGTGTGAGCTCCACAAGAACAAAGATCTAGTCTGTCTTGTCACCACCAGAACCTGACTGTCACACAGAAGGTTCTCAGTAACTACTCATTGAATGTATGACTTATATAATTTCATCTCCACCACTCTAACAGGTAGGTAAAACTATCTTCCCCATTTTACAGTCAAGGAAACAGCCTCAGAGAGCTTATAAGTAAATTATCTGCGGTTACACAGCCAGTAGGTGGCAGACCCAAGATTTGAATCCAGATAGTCTGACTCCAGAACAATTATACCGAGGGCCTAAGAGTTGAGCATTGTGCTTCAGATCACCTAGATACGAAGGATTCCAGGCCAGCTCTGCCTGACCCCAAATTTCCTACTGTAGCTACCTGATCAAGTTTTTGTTTGTTTGTTTTTGTTTTTTTAGAATAAGATAGTTTGAGACTTCAGAGCCCTGATTGTCCAAATACTCAAGGTCAGTTTGTGCCCAGGTTGGCTGATGGAGAGGTGACTGAACTGTAACCATCAGCAACAGCTCATGGATTTTTGGCAACAAAAGTGCATAATATTCTGATACCCCTTCCAATATGTAGGGGTTCCCCCCCCCCCAAGCAATTCTCCAACACCAGCTGGGTGTCCTACAATTCAACTCAATTCCGACACTATCTACTTGGAGATAATGTCAGGTCCCACAGGTTACAGGCTCAGTCCCACAAGGATGTCCCTCATCTGCACCCTGTCCTACTCCACATGTCTATCGCTAGTCAGGGTTGTCACCTGTGCTTCTGACCAACTGGCTCTAGATGGGAGGTTCCAACAACCCCCCTCCTTGGGTTCAATTAATTTGCTAGGGTGACTCACAAAAATCAGAGAAGCATTTTATTTACTAGATTACTAGTTTATTATAAAAGGATAGAATTCAGGAACAGCCAGGTAGAAGAGATGCACAGGGCAAGGTGTGGGGAAAGGGGGAATGGAGCTCAGCACCTCCACATGTTCACCAACGTGGAAGCACTCTGAACCCCCTCCTTCTGGGTTTTTACGGAGGCTTCATTACACGGGCATGATTGGTTAAATCATTGGCCGTTGGCTAGTGATTCAGTCTCCAGTTCTCTCCCTGGATGTCAGCGGGGTGGGACTGAAAGTTCCAATCCTTCAGTCACAGGGTTCGTTCCTCTGGTAACCAGCCCTCATCTAGATGTGGTCCAAAACTCACCTCATTTACATAACAGAAGACACCTTAATCACTCCCAACACTTAGGAGATTCTAAGGGCTTCAGGAGCTCTGTGCCAGAAATAGGACAGAGACAAATACATATTTCTTATTAAAAATCACAATATCACAGTGCACAAGCAAATCTCATAATTAATGAGGCAATCCCATAGCCATCCTTGGAGAGTGTATCCCCAGAGACTGACTGCATCTCTGGAGACTGAGGGTCACGCATCTGGCGGTGCTCACCTTCTCCTGTTCTCCACTGCCAGCTCTAGATCATGCTGCCTCTTTCTTCTCACAGTCCCACAGCCTCAGTTCAGCAACGTGTTCCCCACATTCCTTGACCAAACATGAAGAGCTCTTCACAACCTGTGCTTAGTTCATCCTTCCACTTCTCTGTCCCAATCTCAGACCCAAACAGCCTTTGTCATGTTGCCACACCAATTTCTTTGAAACTAAAAGAAACCTAGTTAGATTTGAAGCCCAGCACCCTGATTCATGCACACAATATTTGTTGATTCAATGAATTTCATTTCATCCTAACAACACTTTGAGACGGATGCAAGTAGCATCTCCATTTTAAGCATGAGGAAACAGAGACTCAAAGATAATATTTTATAAGTACTTGCCCAAGATCACAGATAAGAGATAAAACTGGATTTGAATGTAGATGGTCTGACTCAGGAGTCTTTACTCTTAGCCATCTCCTCAATGTCCCAAGAGGTTAAGTATGTATGTTTGTAATCTACAAATGTTAGTTTTCTTTCTTCCACTTTATTACATATCTGTAAAATGGAGTTAATAATAGTATTTACTTTATGAGTTTGTCGTAAGGTGAAACGTAATATTTCAAAGGAAATACCAAATCTAAAAAGCTTAGTACAGTATTTGAAATGTAGTAAGTGTACAATGAATCTTATTCTTAGCAGTGCAGGTATCATTATGGCTGATTTTATCAGGATGAATTTGGCTGCAAATAACAGAAAATCTGATTCAAATGGATGAAACAAAAAGGAGATTAATTTTCTCCCAAGAAAACAAGTGCTAAGACAGAGCTATCCAGGGCTGTTAAATCAGTGCTTGGTCAAGTGATACCGTCAGGGCCCAGATGTTTTTATCATCTGCTCTGCTGTCTTTGATGTTTCAGCTTTCCTCTCCAGTTTGTTCTTCTCATGCTTGCAAGATGGTGGCAGCTATTCTGTGCATATCACACAAAAGAGGGGCCATTTCTTCCCCTGTGCATCTTTATTTTTTTCAGTGAAGGAAAGCTTTTTTGAAAGCTCCCTTAGTCTTTGAGACTTTTCAGGTCTTCATGGCCAGAGCTGTATTGCCATTCCACACTTCAACCAGTCACTAGAATTGCAAAAGCATGAGTGGTAGGGCTTCATACTCTTAGGGAACTGTCGACCAAAACCACCCGTTTTGGCCAGGTCCACTTGCCTGAGTTGTCTCACAACAGGAGGTTCCTATAAGGAACATGGTGCAGCTGCTGAAAACTAACCTGGAGAATTCGAGAGGGGCCAAAAGAGGGGGGAGATGACCAACCTCTCAGAGTCCTTCTTGCTGGAATCCATCTTGGTTGAGGGATGTGCGCACCACCAGGAAGGACCCTGAGTCGGACAATGGGCCAAGCAAGATGATTGGCCAGAGACAACCTGGAAGCTAACCCCATTACCATAAAACCTAAGACTGCAAGCCATGCGGCTGAGCAGTTCTCCTGGGTTCCCTTACCTGCTGCTCTTCACCTGGGCACCCTTTCCCAATAAAGTTTTTTGCTTTGTCAGCATGTGTGTGTCTCCTTGGACAATCATTTCCGAGTGTTAGACAAGAGCCCACTCTCAGGTTCTGAAAGGGATCCTCCTTCCTGCAACAACTGATGACTCTGATGGGACCCATTCTTTGCTACAACTGACATCCCAACCACTCAGGGTTCTTGGGGACCAGCTCACCCACTGATGGACCAGATCCAGCAGCTGCTACTGGGACCCTTTTGTCCCTGGTCTCCTCCTGACATGGACCACTGACCAGAGTGCCCCAACCAGGTAAGGAACAAGAGAGTTTGTTGCCCTCTTTCCCCTTCCCTCTCCCTCTCCTCTCTTCAACCCCTCCTATCTGCCCCCTCCTTTCTTCTGTCCTGGACACAGGAGTCTGGTTGAAGGGCCTCAGCCTGATCTGAGGGCCAGAGACTGATCACCTCCGGTGGGCAGAGAACTCAAATTATCTGGTATCTGGTATCTGGTTTCTGGTTTTTGGTAGGGCTGAGTTCCTGTCCTCCCTTCCTGTAAGCCCAGGGAAAAGTCCTGTAATGCCTGGGCTTCTGCGGGAGGCAGGAGACGTCTGTAAGGCCACCCCTTTTGTCTCTCCTCCTTCCCTTCTTCTTTCAACCTGGCCTTCTTCCCTCCGTTTGAAATCATTGAAGACCCGAGATATTTCCGTTTACTCTGTCAATACTCTGATCTGAAGCTCTGTGTCTCTGTAGGAGGTTTTCTGAGAAACTGCAGCCTGGTATTTAAGGGAATATCTGGTTAGGACAGCTGTGAGTATGTGTGTTTAATACTTTGTGTTCTGTGTTGTGACTTGTGATGGTCATTCTGCCTTGTGAAATGGGAAATTCTGGTTCTGTTCTACTGTGAAGCCCTCTTGGGCAAATTCTGCCTGACTGGAAAGATTTTAGCTATGAGCCTATGACTAAGAAAAGGTGATATTTTATTACAACATTGTGTGGCCACAATATTCTTTAGACTCCAGAGAAAGTTGGTTTAGGTAAAACTCTTGAAAATTTCCAAACTGGTTCTTTTTGCGTGTACAGTTAGTAAAAGCAAGCTTGATAAAACATCTTTTCAGAATTCTGACCTTGAGGGAATAAGTCCTTCTAGAAGAATTTGCTTTTCTCACCCTGCGCCTTGAGACCAGGACACTCAGGATCACTTATCTTATCTAGATCATGCCTAATTCCTGAGACTGAGGAAAAAAAGATAGGGGAAAAAAGCCTTTAAAATTTTTACTTATTCCAACTGTTATTTATAAACTAGTGAGTTTTATATTGTAACACCCGATTCATGACTAAGTTTAGAAAATGAAGCTATGAGATCTCTGGTTGTGTTTGTCTATATGCCTGTGTGCATTTATATATAGGTCCTTACCTTTGCATGGTATTATCAGATTAATTTGTCAATGAGTTCTAATTAATTGGCTTAAAGGAAATTAAGCGCTTATATAAATTCTCAAAAATACGGAAGGTTGGGCTTCCCTGGTGGCGCAGTGGTTGCGCGTCCGCCTGCCGATGCAGGGGAACCGGTATTTACAAACTAGTGAGTTTTATATTGTAATATCTGATTCATGACTAAGTTTAGAAAACGAAGCTATGAGATCTCTTGTAGTGTCTGTCTATGTGTTTATGTGTGCATTATCTTTGTCTTTACCTTTGATGGTATTATCAAAATTGATTTGTCAATGAGCTCTACTTAATTGGCTCAAAGAAAATTAAGCGCTTATATAAATTCTGAAAAATACAGAAGGTAACTTGCCAGAATTAATTTCAGGTTCACGTGAACTGGGAAATATTCAGTATTAAATTAATATATGGTATTAAGCTTAGTTTAAGTTTGTAAATTTAATTAGTATAAACATGTCTTTAGAGTCATCAACATTAAGTATAATATCTTTATTGTACCTAAGTTTAATAGAAGTCAAATAAAACCTTACTATATCTGTTACAAATCTGTCAACAAGGAAAGTAACTAAAAAAAAAACTTTTAAGGAAAGTAAATGTAAATGTTATAAGAGCTTTTAGGTAAACTCTATAGGAATAATTAGGTTTTAGGAATGTCTACTTGAGGATGATCTCTCCAGATATTTGGTAACATTAAATTTTAGAGTTGTGTTAAATTAAGTTAAATGATGGAATTTTATTGAATAGCTGGGTCATTCCCAAATAAAATTATTAAACAGAGAAACTAAAGGTATTTTGGACTATTAATGAATATGTTTGGTGCCTCCCTGAGATGTTTTTAGAATTTATCACTGGTATTTATGTTTAATGCTAACGTAAAAGACAGTTCATGGTTGCTTAAGGAAAGTAGGATGTATGTTTTCAGTAAAGAAGGTATGAGGAATGGAATTACATTTTTTTAGGGAAAAAGAAAGTGAGTCTATCTTGGAGCTGGTTGTTTTTAGATGGAAAAATGAGGGATGTGCTAGTATAGATACAGAAAGTGATGGAAGGTTTGTGGGAAGCAGACACTGAGTTTTGTGCGTGGTTGGGACTGGCTGAGTTTAGAATGAATTTGAATGAGTAAATGAATTTTAAAAGTAAGCTGGTGCAAAACTTGAATTTGGTTTTTCTCTCTCTTAAAAGAACAAGTTTTCTTAAAATGTTGAAGTGACTTTGATAACATTTTAAGTTTCTTTACCTTTTAAGTGAACAGTTCTGTATTTACCTTTGAAATCTTTCATTGTCACTTTGACTAAGTGAATAACTGTTGTTTCACAGTGACCTATGATCCTATCTGACCAAGTGTTTTAAATCCTTTTTGGTATTTTTAATTTTGGACAAAACTTCCTAAATCAAATTCTAATGAAGTCCTTTTGACTGCTAGCTAACTTTGGGATGCTTCAAAGGGCCCCTGAAACATCCCAAAGAGAGATATTAAACTCTATTAGGTTCATTTGGTATGTTAAATTACATGGGAAGTATTGTAAAATGAGTAATAAATCTTCTTAGGCTATATTGTATGGTAAATGTTATTAATATAGATATCCTAGAAATTATATGGGGTTCCTAAGAATCTGATATGTCCTGGTAAAATGTTATCAGTTATAATTATAGTTATTATCTGAAAGTGTATGTCACAGCAGTAATCAAGTTTCTTTGTCAGTTGCATTGTAATCAGATTCTAAACGTGCCTTCTTAAGTCTTTTGTCATTATAGATAGCTATGGTTTTACTCTGATGCTTTTGCAAAAAAAGCTTCCTCTTCAAGAATATTTATAGAAAGAACTTTTGGATAAATATAAGTTTCTGACTTTCAGACCATAATGCTGAACTGGGTAAGAAATTTAAGAATCCTAAAGGAAAGCTTTATGGCTCATAAAAAGTTAACAGGAGGATTGTTTACTGAGTGAACTGGTGAATATGGTTATAATTTTTATGGGTTTCATCTTGGAGTATTACTGGTCTTGATTTGTGTCTTCCAGATATAGGGAAGCCTTCCCCTCAAGTTACTTACGACTTACAACAACTTGGTAAATCACACCTCTGTGAGTAAAATCGAGGCATTTCTCTTTTCTCTCTACCTGATCCCTCCAGAGATTGGAAATTCTTAGGTTCCCAGCAGCTTTATAAGGTAAATTAAATTAGGAAGGCCACCTCCTAATAGGTGGAGGAAACTGAAGGTATTTTGTGGACCTCAAAAAGGAGGAATTCACCTAAATCTGTAAGGCGGAATCTGTGAGAAGCCCTTGGCATGGTTTTCCTGGCCCTAGGGGGCCTTCTATCCATTAATCAGACTTAATTTGCAGACAAATCAGTCTTGATTTGACCGTATTTGACAAAAGTGAGGGTAATATTAGAGAGAAAGAGATGTATCAATGGATATAAAATTCTAATTCTGTTTATTGAGGTCTGTATTCGTTAAGATTCACTTCCTAGATAGTTCCTTGCTGTTAGGTTATATTGTTGTAAAGTTTAATTGAATTATTAAAAGGGCACTCTAAGTTTGTTTCTGAAGCTTAACTCAGTAATCTCTCTTTGAATGACGATCAAAGGCTTCATGATTTGCAATCAGGAGATTAACACTAGGCTATGGTCATTTAAATTTAAAGGCTCCCTTATGTTGGGAACAATCCAACCATACTTGTGATAACCAGCCTAGTAACACTAGGAAATTGGGCTGGGTGCTTTATGGACAATGCCAATATACAATTTACCTTATAGATAAGGATTGGTACAGAACAGACTAAGTCAGACGACCTGAGATATACTGGGCTGCACCTAATGGAAGTTCTTGACTTAAATTCTTGCTTACAAACTTACTAATACTGCTAGCTGTACTATTTTTTACACTGCCTGTTTTATAAAATTGTCTCTTGCATTACCGAATGTGTGACTGAGCCTCTGATAAAATGATGATATGTTCCTATGAGATCAAGGATTGTAATAGTGTAACTCCAGCTATGGGAAAAAGCAACAAGAGGGACTATTTTCCATAAGAGGCTAGTAAGACAGGTGGTCCAGAGACTTTTGGCTACTGTTAATAACACCTAGGCCAGTAACATCACATTGAGTGGCCTATCAGCGAAATCTTTGCCAGACCTGGGAATGAGCATTCCTAGCACTGCGGGACGAAATGGTCATGAAATACCTGCCAAACCATGGTCGAATTTATGACCATGATGGGACCTTGCCAGCTGAAAGCTGGCACTTGTCATCTGCCTCTGCAAGGATTAAGTCTATGGTTACTGTGGTCACTGACCTTCAAAACACCCTGAAAGGAGTTCAGGGTGGAGATCAGGAATGAGGTACTCTGTGCTCTGGGAAAAACTGGCAGAACAGGCCTTCAGATAGTTAGATACTTTCAGGAGAAGACCTTATGAGTCCAAATTCTTGCATCTTCTCATATCTAGAAAAGCACTGAAATCATTAACAGTGACATCTGCTTTGGCCATTAAGGAGAGAAATGCAATTGAAAGTCAAAATGGGGTAGCTGCAGTTCAGACATCCAAGGTAATACTAGGTGGCATTATGGACGTGATTTCAGACAAGTCCTTGTATTGCTGAGAACTTGAGTTTTCTGAGCTGCGTCAGACTTGGGATGCCACCAGCCATTCTCAATACAATATCTGCTGGCCTCTGGTAGCTGCAACCTTATGGTTTCAAGATATCCTCTTGTAACTATTAAATTTCTTAGACAATGAAATTGCTTTAGATCAGATATTAACAAAAAGAGGAGACATATGTGTAGTGGCCAATAGCTCCTGTTATGTATATGTTGATGCTACATCAGAAGTTAAAACCTACTTAGGTAAAATTAGACAACTGGCTACCGGGCTATAAGTCTCCCCAAGATGCAAGGTCCAGACTGGGTTTCAAGCTTATTCTTCTGAATTCCTTGGGGAATGAGATTTATTTTGTCTATTAAAATTCCAGTTGTCACTCTTCCAATTACTTCTAATTGGGTCGGTTACACCAAAATGACAGACCAAGGAACTGAGATCTTAATCATAAAAGACTCAGATCCAGGACTTGGAACTCAGGAATATTTCCAATTTGGTGTCTATTCCCCAGATTGAGGCAGGACTATACCCCATTTCGGCAGAAAGTGGCCAGAGTGGTTGTCGCTCCATTCCCTGAGAGACTGAGGAGTTTCAAAGAAAAGGGGCAATTGAAACTGAGCAGGACCCTGTAGAGCTCCCAGGTACAAATCCTTTCTGTGTCCCATGTTTCAGCCTCCTTGACCTTCCTTGAGTTCAAAAGAGCAGATTCAAACAGTTGCTAATCAGGGAAGGTAGGGAATGCAGAAGCAGGGGAGGAGCAGTAAGTGGTGGTGCTGCCCTGGGTCAGGGCCCTGGTTCCTCCTCAGGAGTATGCATAACAATATCTTTGAGCTCTTCTGTAGAACTGGGGGTCCCACCCAGCTGGAGGATGGTAACTTCAGGCTGAGTGCAAGATTCCTGGAGCGCCGCCCTGTTACCTCACCACTAACCAATCAGAAGAAAGTCACACCCCCTGCAGCCCTCACCCCGAGTTTTGCCTTTCTTTTCTGGGCTCGGCAATGAACATTCTGTTAGGCCTCCTGTTTGGCCTCTGTCTGCTTACAAGGTCTATCTCTAATAGGGTCCAACAGTTTCAGGCTAAATTGTTGTTACTATGAGGGTGGAAGCCAGTTTCAGACACGGAATACCTTGATGTAGAACAGGTGGAGAGAGACTTCTACTCTACTAGGCAGGATAGCACCCATTCCCAGCAGGAAGTAGTTACAGAAGAAACGGACCTCCACCCTAATTCCCAAGAAGTATCTTGAGTATGAAGTCTCTCAGGGGGGAGGTTGTTAGGGAACTGTTGACTGAAACAACCTGCCTTGGCCAGGCCCGCTTGCCTGAGTTGTCTCACAATAGAAAGTTCCTATAAGGAATGTGATGCTGCCACTGAAAACTAACCTGGAGAATTTGGGAGGGGACAAAAGAAGGAGGAGACAACCAATCTCCTAGAATCCTTCTCACTGGCATCCATCTTGGTTGAGAGATGTGCACACCCCCAGGAAGCAACCTGAGTCAGACTATGGGCCAAGCAAGATGATTGGCCAGACACAACCAGGAAACTAAGCCCATCACCATAAAACCTGAGACTGCCAGCCACATGGCAGAGCAGTTCTCCTGGGTTCCCTTACCCTGCTGCTCTCTGCCTTCCCAATAAATTGGGTGCCCCTTCCCAATAAAGTCTTTCGCTTTGTCAGCACGTGTGTCTCCTCAGACAATTCATTTCTGAGTGTTAGACAAGAGTCCACTCTTGGGTTCTGGAAGGAGTCCCCCTTCTTGCAACGATACCACAGAACTGATAATCCAACCCCACTCCCAACCTGAGTGACAGGGGGCAAATTACTTCTCTAAATCTCAGTTTTTTTCACCTGTGAAATGCAGCTACCATTGACTGATTCTCTATCATAGTGAGGTTGAGTAAGATAATGTAAAGTACCAGACACATTAGTGAATAATCAGTCTTTATCCCCTTACTCAGTCTCAGTCATCACAGAATAGTAAAATGATACTGAATATTCACAAGTTGATTTTAAGGACATGATCCATCATTTACAGGCTGTGAGACTCTGGCTAAACTGCTTAATATTAATTTTTCTTGGAATTTCAGTGAGGAGAGTGATAACTATGATAATACTACTTGCTACCTTTTATTATGTGCTTGGTAAGTGTCAGGTACTGTAATAGATGCTTTACCTGCATGAACCAACTTAATTCTCATAACAACCTGTATTACCTAGGCATTGAATCCATTTTACAGATGAGGTATTAAGTAACATGACAAGATCAAATAACTAGTAAGTGGTGGAGCCAAGAAGTGAAGCCTGGTTTGTCGTATTAAAAGCCCCACACTTTCAGTGCCCACGTGATAGTGTCTCTCTTTCCTATACAATGGGTTTCAGTTTCCTCCTATGAAAATGGGCATAACAAGATACATTCCCTTGCCCACTTCATCATATGTGCATCCTACAGTGCACAGGACAGCTCCGTACAACAGACTTATTTGGCAACAATTTGGCAACTACTGATGTAGGGCTGAGGCTGAGAAACCCTGCTTTGCTATGATCAGATTCCTTAAGGATTCTTAACTAAGGAAGTCAGTGGGAGGAGAATAGTCAAGGCTTGTTTTGATTTCATGCTTTTAAAGTATTTCACAAGCCACAAATTTTGTTTGACTGGCATCTAAGGCTCTCTTTTGCTAACAGATCCCACCCCCTAGGAATAGGTTTAGGAGATTGGTCAAAAGGGAAGAAAACACCCAGGAGTAACCAGAGTCCTTCCTTGAGATTTTTTTTTTTTTTTCCACACCCTGTGGCTTGCAAGATCATAGATCCCCTATCAGGGATCGAACCTGGACCCTGGCAGTGAAAATGCCGAGTCCTAACCACTGGACTGCCAGAGAATTCCCGAGTTTTTTTTTTTTTTCCAAATGGGAAGCAGAGGAGAGAAATCTTTTTCTACTCTGGGCCCAGGGCTATTAGGAAGTAAACTCAGAGAAAGCCCAGATAGGAGATCATGAAATTGATATGCAGAAAGAGACATACCAATTTCATGACGAGAGACAGAGATGGAGGGTAAGCTGATGTCATTGGAGACACTGATTCTAGCCATTTCTTAGCACCAGCCCTGACCTTCCTATTGTTTGGCTTAAAAAAGTTCAAACTGAGTATCTGTCATTTGCAATCAAAGAGTTCTAATTTAGCCATGTTTAAGGAAAATTTTTAGAGAGACAAAGGAGAATTTTCTGGGTGCTGGGCACATTGTGCCTTACCTGGGTGGAATTTGACTAGGGAGAAGTGATTTATCACAGATAGATCTTCCTGAGACTTGTACGTCTTAGAGGGCAAGTGAAAAGTGAAGTAATGAAGTTTTTGGAAATTCTAAATAATGCACATATCAAGAAGACATTTTTATAAAGAAATTTCCAAATTTTTATAAATTAAGTTCCAAATATTTTTCTCTTCTTATGATGATGATTTATCTATTTTTCTCCGACCATCAAACATAGATTAGAAAACTCAAGAGGAAAAGGAAAACCCATCGTATTTACCCATATTTTCTTTACTGTGTTCTTTCTTCCTTCTTGATTGTCCAAGTTTCCTTTTTAAAAATTACCTTTCTGTCCAGAGAGCTTTCTTTAGACATTCTTTAGGCTTCTGGTGACAAATTCTCTTAGTTTTCCTTCACCTGAGAATATGCTGATTTCCTCTTTATTCCTAAAGGTTGTTTTCACTGGGTATACGATTCTGGATTGACCATTTTTTCTTTCAGCACCTGAATATGTTGTGCCATTTCCTTTCAGCCTCCGTGTTTTCTGGTAATAAATGTGATGTTATCTGAATTGTTTTTTTCCCTGTTAATAAAGGGTCCTTTTTCTGGCTGTTTTTAAGATTTTTTTATTTGTTTTTAGTTTCCAGAAGGTTGTTTATGAAGTGTGGCTCTCTTTGGGTTTGGGAGTTTCTTAACTTCTTGAATCTGAAGGTTTCTGGCTCTTGCCAAATTTGAGAAGTTTTCAGCCATTAACTCTTTGAGTACTTTTTTGGACTCACCCTATTTCTCCTTCTGGGACTCTAGTGACATGAATCTTAGACCTTTTACAGTCCCACAGGTCCCTAAGTCTTTTTTCACTTTTCTTTTTTCGGCCTATTTACTCTCTGTTGTTTAGATTGGGTAACTGCTATTGTTCAATATTCCAGTTCACTGATTATTTCCCCTCTCCCATCCATTATGCTGTTGATCCCATTCACTGAGTTTTCAAATTTTGGTTATTGGCTTTTTCATTTTAAAAATATCATTTGCTTCTTTTTCATATCTTCTGTTTGCTGACACTTTCTATTTATTTATGAAGGTTTTCTATCTTTTCATTTTCCCTAATGTTTTTGTAATTGTTCATTAAAGCAATTTTACAATGGCTACTTTAATTCCTTGTCAGATCATTTTAACATCTCTGGCATCTTGGTGTTGGCATTTATTCATTGTATTTTTTCATTCAGTTTGGAATAATCCTGGTTCTTGGTCTGATGAGTGATTTTTTGTTGAAGCCTATACATTTTTGTATTATGCTATGTGACTCTGTATCTTCTTTTTTTTAATCTTTATTTTTTTAAATTTTATTTATTTATTTATTTATTTTATACAGCAGGTTCTTATTAGTTATCCATTTTATACATATTAGTGTATATATGTCAATCCCAATCTCCCAATTCATTACACCACCACCACCTCCCCTCCGCCGACTCTCCCCACTTTCCCCCCTTGGTGTCCATACGTTTGTTCTCTACGTTTGTGTCTCTATTTCTGCCTTGCAAACCGGCTCATCTGTACCATTTTTCTAGATTCCACATATATGCGTTAATATACGATATTTGTTTTTCTCTTTCTGACTTACTTCACTCTGTATGACAGTCTCTAGGTCCATCCATGTCTCTACAAATAACCCAGTTCCATTCCTTTCTATGGCTGAGTAATATTACATTGTATATATGTACCACATCTTCTTTATCTATTCATCTGCCGATGGGCATTTAGGTTGCTTCCATGACCTGGCTGTTTCCAGCATTTGTTGTTTGTAGATTTTCTGATGATGCCCATTCTAACTGGTGTGAGGTGATACCTCATTGTAGCTTTGATTTGCATTTCTCTAATAATTAGTGATGTTGAGCAGCTTCTCATGTGCCTCTTGGCCATCTGTATGTCTTCTTTGGAGAAATGTCTATTTAGGTCTTCTGCCCATTTTTTGATTGGATTATTATTTTTTTAAATATTGAGCTGCATGAGCTGTTTATATATATCGGAGATTAATCCTTTGTCCATTGATTCATTTGCAAATATTTTCTCCCATTTTGAGGGTAGTCTTTCCGTCTTGTTTATGATTTCCTTTGCTGTGCAAAAGCTTTTAAGTTTCATTAGGTCTCATTTGTTTATTTTTGTTTTTATTTCCGTTACTCTAGGAAGTGGGTCAAAAAAGATCTTGCTGTGATTTATGTTAAAGAGTGTTCTTCCTATATTTTCCTCTAAGAGTTTTATAGTGTCTGGTCTTACATTTAGGTCTTTAATCCATTTTGAGTTTATTTTTGTGTTTGGTGTTAGGGAGTGTTCTAATTTCATTCTTTTACATGTAGCTCTCCAGTTTTCCCAGCACCACTTATTGAAGACACTGTCATTTCTCCATTGTATATCCTTGCCTCCTTTGTCATAGATTAGTTGACCATAGGTGAGTGAGTTTATCTCTGGGCTTTCTATCCTGTTCCATTGATCTATATTTCTGTTTTTGTGCCAGTACCATATCATCTTGATTACTGTAGCTTTGTAGTATAGTCTGAAGTCAGGGACTCTGATTACTCCAGCTCCGTTTTTTTTCCCCTCAAGATTGCTTTGGCTATTCGGGGTCTTTTGTGGCTCCATACAAATTTTAAGATTTTTTGTTCTAGTTCTGCAAAAAATGCTATTGCAATTTGATAGGGATTGCATTGAATCTGTAGATTGCTTTGGGTCGTATAGTCATTTTCACAATATTGATTCTTCCAATCCAAGAACCTGGTATATCTCTCCATCTGTTTGTGTCATCTTTGATTTCTTTCATCAGTGTCTTATAGTTTCCTGAGTAAAGGTCTTTTACCTCCTTAGGTAGCTATATTCCTAGGTATTTTATTCCATTTGTTGCAGTGGTGAATGGGATTGTTTCCTTAATTTCTCTTTCTGATCTTTTGTTGTTAGTGTATAGGAATGCAAGAGATTTCTGTGCATTAATTTTGTATCCTGCAACTTTACCAAATTCATTGATTAGCTCTAGTAGTTTTCTGGTGGCATCGTTAGGATTATCTATGTATAGTATCATATCATCTGCAAACAGTGATTTCACTTCTTTTCCAATTTGTATTCCTTTTATTTCTTTTTCTTCTCTGATTGCTGTGGCTAGGACTTCCAAAACTATGTTGAATAAGAGTGGCAAGCGTGGACATCCTTGTCTTGTTCCTGATCCTAAAGGAAATGTTTTCAGTTTTTTACCATTGAGAATGATGTTTGCTGTGGGTTTGTTGTATATGTCCTTTATTATGTTGAGGTAGGTTCCCTCTATGCCCACTTTCTGGAGAGTTTTTATCATAAATAGGGGTTGAATATTGTTAAAAGCTTTTTGTGCATCATATGGTTTTTATTCTTCAATTTGTTAATATGGTGTATCACATTGATTTATTTGCATATACTGAAGAATCCTTGCATCCCTGGGATAAATCCCACTTGATTATGGTGTATGATCCTTTTAATGTGTTGTTGGATTCTGTTTGCTAGTATTATGTTGAGGATTTTTGCATCTATATTCATCAGTGATATTGGTCTGTATTTTTTTTTTTTTTTTGGTAGTATATTTGCCTGGTTTTGGTGTCAGGGTGATGGTGGCCTCGTAGAATGAGTTTGGGAGTGTTCCTTCCTCTGCAGTTTTTTTGGAAGAGTTTGAGAAGGATGGGTATTAACTCTTCTCTAAATGTTTGCTAGAATTCATCTGTGAAGCCATCTGGTCCTGGACTTTTGTTTGTTGGAAGATTTTTAATCACAGTTTCAATTTCATTGCTTGTGATTGGTCTGTTCATATTTTCTGTTTCTTCCTGGTTCAACTTGGAAGGTTATACCTTTCTAAGAATCTGTCCATTTCTTCCAGGTTGTCCATTTTATTGGCATACAGTTGCTTGTAGTAATCTCTCATAATCTTTTGTATTTCTGCAGTGTCAGTTGTTACATCTCCTTTTTCATTTCTAATTCTATTGATTTGAGTCTTCTCCCTTTTATTCTTGATGAGTCTGGCTAATGGTTTATCAATTTTATTTATCTTCTCAAAGAACCAGCTTTTAGTTTTATTGATCTTTGCTATTGTTTCCTTCATTTCTTTTTCATTTATTTCTGATCTGATCTTTATGATTTCTTTCCTTCTGCTAAATTTGGGGTTCTTTTTGCTTTTTCTTGTTTCTTGAGGTAGGCTTGTATAGCTATAAACTTCCCTGTTAGAACTGCTTTTGCTGCATTCCATAGGTTTTGGATCATCGTGTTTTCATTGTAATTTGTCTCTAGGTATTTTTTGATTTCGTCTTTGATTTCTTCAGTGATCTCTTTGTTATTTAGTAATGTATTGTTTGGCCTCCATGTGATTGTATTTTTTACATTATTTTCCCTGTAATTGATTTCTAATCTCATAGCGTTGTGCTCAGAAAAATTGCTTGATATGAGTTCAATTTTCTTAAATTTACTGAGGCTTCATTTGTGACCCAAGATGTCATCGATCCTGGAGAATGTTCCATGTGCACTTGAGAAGTGTAATCTGCTGATTTTGGATGGCATGTCCTATAAATATCAATTAAATCTATCTGGTCTATTCTGTCATTTAAAGCTTGTGTTTCCTTATTAATTTTCTGTTTGGATGATCTGTCCATTGGTGTAAGTGACATGTTAAAGTCCCCCACTATTATTGTGTTACTGTCGATTTCCTCTTTTATAGCTGTTAGCAGTTGCCTTATGTATTGAGGTTCTCCTATGTTGGCTGCATATATATTTATATTTGTTATATCTTCTTCTTGCATTGATCCCTTGATCATTATGTAGTGTCCCTCCTTGTCTCTTGTAACATTCTTGATTTTAAAGTCTATTTTATTTGATATGAGTATTGCTACTCCACTTTCTTTGATTTCCATTTGCCTGGAATATCTTTTTCCATCTCCTCACTTTCAGTCTGTATGTGTCCCTAGGTCTGATGTGGGTCTCTTGTAGACAGCATATATATGGGTCTTGTTTTTGTATCGTTCAGCCAGTCTATGTCTTTTGGTGGGAGCATTTAATCCATTTACATTGAAGGTGATTATCAATATGTATGTTCCTCTTACCATTTTCTTAATTGTTTGGGTTTGTTATTATAGGTTTTTTCCTTCTCTTGTGTTTCCTGCCTAAAGAAGTGCCTTTTGTAAAGCTGGTTTGGTGGTGCTGAATTCTCCTAGCTTTTGCTTGTCTGTAAAGGTTTTAATTTCTCCTTCAAATTTGAATGAGATCCTTGCCAGGTAGCGTAATCTTGGTTTTAGGTTCTTTCCTTTCATCACTTTAAATATATCATGCCACTCCCTTCTGGTTTGTAGAGTTTCTGCTGAGAAATCAGCTGTTAACCTTATGGGAGTTCCCTTGTATGTTGTTTGTCGTTTTTCCCATATTGCTTTTTTTTTAATTTGTTTGTTTTTGTTTGTTTTTTGCGGTACGCGGGCCTCTCACTGCTGTGGCCTCTCCTGTTGTGGAGCACAGGCTCCGGACGCGCAGGCTCAGCAGCCATGGCTCACGGGCCCAGCCGCTCTGCGACATGTGGGATCCTCCCGGACCGGGGCACGAACCTGTGTCCCCTGCATCGGCAGGCAGACTCTCAACCACTGCACCACCAGGGAAGCCTTCCCTTATTGCCTTTAATAATTTTTCTTTGTCTTTAATTTTTGTCAGTTTGATTACTATGTGTCTTGGCATGTTTCTCCTTGGATTTATCCTGCCTGGGACTCTCGGCACTTCCGGGACTTTGGTGGGTATTTCCTTTCTCATGTTAGGGAAGTTTTCAACTATAACCTCTTCAAATATTTTCTCAGGTCCTTCCTCTCTCTCTTCTCCTTCTGGGACCCCTATAATGTGAATGTTGTTTTGTTTAATATTGTCCCAGAGGTCTCTTAGGCTGTCTTCATTTCTTTTCATTCTTTTTTCTTTATTCTGTTCCGTGGCAGTGAATTCCACCATTCTGTCTTCCAGGTCACTCATCCATTCTTCTGCCTCTTCACTATCATTATTCTGAATTCTTTTTCTGGAAGGTTGCCTATCTCCACTTCATTTAGTTGTTTTTCTGGGGTTTTATCTTGTTCCTTCATCTAGCACATACCCCTTTGCCTTTTCATCTTGTCTATCTTTCTGTGAATGTGGTTTTTCTTCCACAGACTGCAGGATTATAGTTCTTTTTGCTTCTGCTGTCTGCCCTCTGGTGGATTAGGCTATCTAAGAGCCTTGTGCAAGTTTCCTGACTGGAGGGATTGGTGGTGGGTAGAGCTGGGTGTTGCTCTGGTGGGCAGAGCTCAGTAAACTTAATCCACTTGTCTGCTGATAGGTGGGGCTGTGTTCCCTCCCTGTTGGTTGTTTGGCCTGAGGCGAGCCAACACTGGAGCCTACCTGGGCTCTTTGGTGGGGCTAATGGCAGACTCTGGGAGGGCTCACACCAAGGAGTACTTCCCAGAACTTCTGCTGCCAGTGTCCTTGTCCTCGTGGTGAGCTACGGCCACCCCCTGCCTCTGCAGGAGACCTTCCAACACAAGCATGTAGGTCTGGTTCAGTCTCCACTGGGGTCACTGCTCCTTCCCCTGGGTCCCGATGCGCACACTGCTCTGTGTGTGCCCTCCAAGAGTGGAGTCTCTGTTTCTCCCAGTCCTGTCAAAGTCCTGCAATCAAATCCCACTAGCCTTCCAAGTCTGATTCTCTGGGAATTCCTCCTCCTGTTGCCAGACCCCCAGTTGGGAAGCCTGACATGGGGCTCAGAACCTTCACTCCAGTGGGTGGACTTCTGTGGTATAATTGCTCTCCAGTTTGTGAGTCACCCACCCAGTGGTTATGGGATTTGATTTTATTGTGATTGTGCCCTTCCTACCATCTCATTGTGGCTTCTCCTTTGTCTTTGGATGTGGGGTATATTTTTTGGCGAGTTCCAGTGTCTTACTGTCAATGATTGTTCAGCAGTTGTCACCCTGTATCTTCGTAAAGCCTTTGGTTTTGATTGATTTTCTCTGACACTGTTCTGGTAGGGGAAATGAGTGGTGCTGCACTGCTACTTTCAGGTAGAAGTAGAAGTTGTACTTATGTTTGTTTTATATATAGTGTCCATGTATTTCAGTTGTACTTAGCAGGAGGAATAGGGAAAAGTACATCTACTTGACCTTCTTGGAAGCTAATTTCTTTTATTTTGTTAAGCATCTACTAAGTGCCAGAAATGTAGTGTAAAGCACATACACATTGCCATCAGATCCAGCTAAGTCTGAGTCCTGATTCCACCACTTATAGGCTGTACTGGGAATCAAAGACAATATATAGCATTTCTTGAAGTACTTTCACTTAAATTCTCTCCTTTAATCTTTACATCAAATCTGTGAAGTTTGTCTTATCAACATAATTTTACAGATGGGAAAACAGACTTAGTGAAGCCAGGCAAAGTAATTTTCTCAAGATAATTTGGCCCTCAACTTGCCTCCCCACCGTGGATGAGAAAGAGATAAAGAAATACACAGAAAGAGGACTACAGGGTGGGAGATGGGTGTTAGGTGGCATGAGAAATTAGAGGAGTAGGCAGCATGGTAGTCTGGAAGTAACCTTGGAGTGGGCTTCACTATACCTTGTATGTGATCTCGACTGGGTCACGAGGTTAGTTGTGTGATCTCAGACAACTCACTTAACCTCTCTGGGTCTTTCCTTCTAGTGAGTGCAGAAGTGTAGGGTAGATGGTACCTAAGGTACTTTTCACTGCTGTAATTTTATGATGAATCTAAGATATATTAAGCTCCAAGGACATTCTAGAAGCAATATATGGGAGAATGAAGATCTATTAAACTCAGAAACAGACACAGGACACCAGCACAAAACCAGAGTGCTGAAAATACTTTGGCAAGGACCTTGGTCAAGGGGAGGAAAGAGGTGATTATTCGCAAAGTCATTTTAAATGCCTCAAGGTCATCAAGTAATTCGAGATGAATCTTCTCTTGGAAGAGGTGCTTTTTTATTAGAAAAGAAGCTGGGATCTTCCTCTTTCTTGAGACCGGCCTTAATGCCTCAGGCTGACTTTAGTCACCTCCCACTACTTGGCTTCATATCACAAGTCTTAACTTATTTATCAGTGTGCCTTCCTGCGAGTTCCTCCAGGGCAGGAACTGATTTTATAATAACGATGCCAACTGATGGTGTTTGTGCACTCACTATGTGCTTCATCTTGTCTTCTCCTCACAAACAACTCGATGAGTTATGTACTACACTCCCATCCCCCCATTTTATATAGGAGGAAACTGAGGTTCAGAGAAGCTCAGGGGCTTGTCCAAGGGCATTCAGCTTGTAAGTGACAGAACCCAGATGTTAACTTAGTTCTCTCTGCTTGCTGACCTCATTCTTGACCACTATACTATGTCATGTGCTGTGTCTTTTCTTTGTAAACCCAGAGCCCAGTACAATGTTGGGAACACAGTAGTTGGTCAATAATGTGTGGACAAAGAATGTCACCTCCCATACCAGTAAACAAAGGATGTTGTGGCCATCAAGTCAGTAGCCACTGCTGCTGCCCCAGACTGTACGCTGAAGAGATTCAGGATGGAGAAAACAGGATATTTGCCCTAGATAGTTAAGGTGCATATCAAAGGAATGATTTCAATGAGCCCAGGCTCTTGCATCTTCCCTTACATAGAAAAGCACTAAATTCTTTAACTTAAGATGTCTGGTTTTATTTAATTAACAGTAATCTTTTGATGTTCTGACTACATGTTTTTTTTTTGTTTGTTTTGCAAAACCTCCTATATATCCTGGCTCCTCCTTTACCTCTTTGGAAAGGTCCCTCAGAGCTATCCGAGAGGCTGCTCCTGGGCTTACGTCCTCAGTATGTCTACCGAATAAGACATAATTCTCAACTTTTAGGTTGTGCATATTTTTCAGTTGACAAATGTTTGTCGAGTGGATGGATTGAAGGTATAAAGGAAGGGGTGAATGAAGGAAGAAGGAAAGATGATGGAAGGGGACATTGGTAAAAGAATGGATAAAAGAAAGGAAAGGATGCAAGGTTGATGGATTGATAGATTAAAAAAAGAATGGGTGCATAGATGGGTGGATGGACGGATCACTCTGAAATATGTAGTGGGGACATAAGATGTGTTAGGAATCCCAGGCCACACTTAATAGAGAAATAATAGTCTGCAGTAAGTCCTGTCTTTCTTTCTTCCAACCATTTATGCAGTTCGAAAGCAGCAGAGCACTGGAACCTGGTCTGCCTGATGCAGAAGCTCATGTGCCTGGTCTCGCTGGTATAATTCTGGGGAGTGTCCCCCATATCTAAAAGGCCTCCTCTGGAGGTGGAGCTCCATCACAGGAATGTCTGAGCAGTGGGGTTCTTATAGTCATATGGGTGGGGGTCATGGTTTGGGATATGGGGTGGGAAGGATTCAATCAGCTTGGAACAGCTACAGAGACTGGGTCCAGTTCTCAGAGGAGGAAGGTGGGAAGCATTAAGTCACCCAGATGTGACAAACTGAGTCTTTGATATTAGTTAGCTGGGTGACCTTAGGCAAGGTATTGAATCTCATTGAGATCAAAATGAGGGTATTATGACACCCATTTTACAAGGTTCTTTCAAGAATTAAATGAAATAGTATAGGCATAAAAATGCCTGATATGAATTCTCAATAAATGATAGCTATTCTTCTTCTTATTATTATTATTGAAAAGTTCTTGGATTCAAAACTCTGAGTCTCAAGTCAGGGAGCTATTAGGTACATGGCTGTGGACAGGTTATTTAAACTCTCACTCACTCTTGCTTTTCTGTGTGTTTCATCCTCCACATATGTACTGTTGGAAGTGTCAGGCATGGTACTCACTGGGGAGAGTGTTATGGCTCGGTCTTTGCCTGGCGGAGCTCATAATCTAGAGGAGACCGACATATGCATAACAAAAATAACTCAGTATTACCCTAAGCTAAGGGGTATATAGCATGTTGGAGTCAGATAGACAGGGGTTCAGTTTCTGGCTCTACTTCTTACTATCTCATGGCTCAGAGCAACTCACTTCATCTTTTTAGGCCTCAGAGTCCTCATTAGTTAACTGGACACAATTGTAATAGAACATGCCTCATAGAACCCTTTTGAGCTTTGAATGAAATAATGAACATAAAGTCCTTAGCATAGTGCTTGACACCTACAAAGCAAAAGTTTGAGAACTTTTTGCAACTGTGTAATGCACTTATCCTTATCCTGCCTGTGTGTTGTCACACAGATGTTTGAATATTAAATGAAATAAAGTAAGTGAATGAGATTTTAAAGATGCGATATAAAATATTAGTTGTTACTATTCTCAATTTCTAGACAAGAAGGCATGCACAGAAGTTGCTCAGCATTCACTGTTATCTGAGCTGGTCATGCAATAAATATTTGGTGATGCACGATTTTGAAGGTAGATTCTGTTCTTCCTCTTGTCCAATGGAACTCTTTTTTCAGGGCATTCTGCAACCAAGAGAAGGGAGCTGAAGCAGGGACTGGGAGAGCAGTTTCTGGGTGGGATTTGGGTAGGAGTAGCAGGTGATTCCATGCAATTTATTTTCCAAGCAGCTTCTAACACTGCATGCCTATCTCTTCCTACCAATTCCACATGTCACCTCCTGCTGTCTTCTGCACAGGTGTAGGCCACGAAGGCGCAGGAGATAAGGGAGAACTGAGGCCAACTGGAGAGGGTCTTACAGGAGAAAGCTCGGCTGCAAGGTTAGGGGCTGGTGAGGCAGGGATGCTGCTGCCATTAATGAGGGTGGTGGGGTAGAGTTAGCCTGTCTCAGCTCTGACTGCAGCTTACATGGATTCTTTCTGTTCCTGTAATTCACTCATTCAGCAAACATGTTTTGAGCATCCACTATGGGCCCAGCACTGTGCCAGGCACTGCAGATAAAGGAGTGAACAAGACATCATCTCTGTTTTCCAAAAGCTTATACAGGGATACCAAATTCAAATGGAGGCTGGGTTGGGGTAATATTAGCTGCTGTTAAAAATAAACCCCAACATTTCAGTGGTTTTCATATAGTAAGAATGTTTTATTCTCTAATGAAGCAGTCCCATGTGGCTCTTCCTGGTGGGCAGCAGGTAGATGGGGAAGTTTCTACCCAATCTTTCAGAAACCTAGGCTTATGGGGGCTTTTCCATCTTTAACATGTGCCTTCCAGGATTTCCCTGGCCATCAATATTCAGCTGACAGATGAGGGAAGAGAGAGAGGACTTTGCATGGAAGTCTTTTATGAACCAGGACCAGAAGTGATCCTCATTACATGTTATCAGAATTCACTGGCTAGAACTCAGTCACATGGCCACTCCTAGCTGCAAGGAAGGCTGCAAAATGTAATATAGCTCTGAGCTCAGGGAGAAGAGGAGAAAGGTTTGGTGATGGAATATTGGTCGCTGCCATAGGAGTGTAATGGAAGGAGCGAGGCAGAGTAGATCAGGACTGTGGCAGGCAGGACAACTGAGCTCTCTACGAGCAGATGTGTCTCAGCTCAGAGGGTCACTGCCATGTGGAAAATGTTGCCAAATCTTTGGCTTTTTCAAGAGAAGCCAAAAATAATGGATTTTTAAAGTGAAATTTCCCAGTTCTTAAACATTGGCAGTTAATTCAAAAATGTAAAGGCATGGTATGGGCAATATTTTGCAGGACAAACTAATCAAACTGCGTGCCAAATGTAGCCCAGGGGTTGCCAGTTTTTGGCTTCAGGCTCATGGTAACTGGAGAGACCTGAATAAGTAATTACAATTCAGTGTGATCAGAGCTGGTGCTCTGCCCAGTTATTTGTTTAGTCGTGTGATATTTACTGAGCATCTGCTGTACTCCGGGTTCTCTTCCAGGTGCTGGAGAGAATGGTGTGAACAAGACAGTCCCTACCTTCAAGGAGCTTACAGTCTCCTGGGGAAAGCAGATATTGAACCAAAACATACAAAAGAGAAGAACAGGTGCTATGGGTATGCATGATAAGGGAACCCAGTCAGGGGAACCAAGGAAGCCTTCCTAAAGGATGAGAAGTTTAAGGTGACATATAAGGTGTGAGGAGAAGTTGTCCAGGTGAAGGGTACTGATGGGAAGTATGACCCAGGTGAGGGAGCTGCACATGCAAAGGCCCTGAGGTGAGAAAGGACAGTGCACTTGAGGAACTCAAGGAATTCCATTGAGATTGGAGGTGTAAAGCAGCCCCAATGGCAAAATTTTCAGGACCCAAGGGAGGCCAGTGTAACTTATGCCTAAATATTTTCAATTATTTACTAAATTTAATCAGTAAAATATGAATTATAATGAATATCAAAATCCAAATCAAAATGATTTAAATAAAACAAATCAGTGTTTTAAGAACTTAAATTCAAATTCCTTAACTAATTTTAACATTCAAAATTTAGCTAGTTGTCAATGTAAAGATTAGATATCATGTTTTTCGCTTGTCATGAATAGACTCTAGACCTACATATATATAAACTTCAGAGTAATATAAATCATTTAACATTGCAGAATATTTCTCAGCTACGTGTCCAACCATTGCAAATACTGTGCTAATCTGTGAGTACCTCTGGACTCATGAATTGAAACAAGAAGGGAAGCAAGAAAATGGTTGCTTGGCATTACTAGGAAACACTGCTTCATTTTGTAAGAATGTGTCCCATTTGTGCTATCTGAGAGGAAGGATGTGACAAGTTAATTAATTCCCATTTTCTCTTACCTAAGTGTTTTCTATGCTGAAATCTCTGCCTTCCAAGGCATCGTTTGTTTCCAAAATCAGCAGGGGCATCAGAGACAATCCTTCATGGCATTTGAAAGCAGTTGCCTTTTGTTTTAAAAATACAGAGCAAAGGATGCAGAGAAGCATTTCCCTGGGGCTTGAATGGTGTTAGTCATGAGAGTGGATGTTTAGGATATAGGTCCCACTGTGCTGGCATTGAATGCCAGATCTCAAGTGATTTTAAACGTTGCCCTAGTGTTCTTTAATAATTTATTTTTCTGTGTTTGTGGTATGTGGGCTGTGTGCATTGTGAGGGCCTAGCTTGAGGACCCCTCTTTTTCCAGATCCAAGGGTGGTACTTACTTATAAAGAGGCACCAGAGAATTTGCAAGAAGTAGGCAGGGATCCAATCATGTAGAACCTCACAGGCCATGTTAAGGGGTTCGGAATTTATCTTAAGTGCAACAGGAGGTCATTGAAATGTTTTAAGCAGAAGAACGACATAATCAGATTTGGATTTTGAAAAAACATCATTCTGAAAGTTGTGTGGAAGAGCGATTTGACTGAGGCAATGGTAGATGTAAATTCTCAATCAATAGAGAATTGAATGAGAAATTAGGAGGCCATCACCACAGTTTCTTGCATCCAAGATTCTGCTTTTCTGTAGATGCATCAGCTTTGATCAGGGTTGCATACATGGGAGGACGTGTTAACATTCATTCTGGATTTGTTTTCATTTGGGAGCTAGGCTTAGCAAATACAGTAATTTTATGTGCTTAGAGAAAGGCTCTTCCTTAATATTCAAATATTTGGTCCAAAGGATTCTTCAACTTCGGGGGAGATAGGGAGTTGAGGTGGGAGGAATTGCCGTATGCCTTAAGATGGATGGCCAATTCCATGAGAGGAAATGCAAGTAAAGATGGTGAGATGAGAAAACTGTGTGTGTGGATATCAGATGAGAAATAGCATGGCGGGTGCAGTGGGGTGTGGCTAGGCCTAGGCCTCTCCGGCGGGTAGGGGATGTTGCAGGCTCTCTTGGCCTTGTCTTCCCCATGGACAAGGGGTACTTTATTTGGGGGTTGTTGCCTCTGATCTCACTTACCTTCCTTCTGGAAATTACTGCAAGCATTAGGGAGAAGGGCATGAAGGAAGAGGATACCCTGTGGTTGAACAGGTCAACATCTTTCTCAAACTCTTGGGAATTCAACCCTAAGCATTTTATTTTGATAAAGACAATGAGTCTCTTGACCATGCTTAACAGTGGTCAACTTTAAATTTCAGAATGACCTGTAACATTGCCTTTGCCTCCCCATCCAAAGAAACACCCAGGTTGGCAGATTCTACTTCTGTGGAGTCTCCTCCATCTACCTCCTTTCTCGTTTCTTATGCTGCTCTCTTAGTTCAGGATTTTATCATCTTGTGTGCCATATTGGAAAACGGGCTCGGGTTCTGCTATCATACCAGACAGGATCTGAGTCTCAGCTCTCTTTGGGGAATTGATATCACCTCTACAAACCACACTTTACTCCTCTATGTAGTGAGAATGATGACAGAGTCTATTTGAGGAAGAAGTGAGATCATGTGGTTCAAGCACCCAGCATGGTTAGTTCCCTCCCTTCCTGTGCTACAATAAGGACTGGTGATAGATCAGAACCAGCACTTAGGTGCCCAGGCTCTAGCAGAGGGCTCGTTCCCTGATTTAGAGCCTCCCTTCTCTCAGACAATGACTTCTCTCTCTTGAGAGACGTGTTTCTCATTTCACGAGCCTCAGGGCTCTGTGGAAGAATTCTACTCTTGCAGTCCAGCCGTGGCTTACACCATTGGTCTCCCATCCAAGAGCTGTGTCCCTCTTCCTTGACAATAAAACCTGTGGCCCTGTGCTCTGGGAAAGTGAACCGTATCCCTTGCCCCTGGGGATGAACCATAATTGGCCCAGCTCTGTCACTTACTTCATGGATGACCTTGTGCAAGTTGCTTTGAGTCTCAGTGCTGAATCTGGAGAGTGGGGAGATGGACAGATGAGAAAAATATGTGGAAGGTCCTTGGCATGCCAGGGGCCCTTGATAAATGGTAGCTGTCCTGATTCTTTCATAAATGTATGACTGCTTTGCCTTTAATTAAATTTAGAGTGATATGTGTCCAGCTATGTACATGGGTTCAGAGGCTGTGGTTCCCCCCACACCATGCTTCTCACACTGCAATGTGCACAGGAATCCCCTGGGACCTTGTTAAAATGCAGACTTTGATTCAGCAAGTCTGGGATTGGTCCTGAGATTCTGCATTTCTAACAAGTTCCCAGGTGAGGCTGCCACTGCTGGTCCATGCACCAGGCTTTGAACAACCAAGGTCTATGAGGACTACAAGTTGTAATCCCATTGACAGCAGAGGGAAGAAGAAGCATGAGACTCAATCTGTCTTCTCCTGACTTTTTGCTTCTCATTCTGGCTTCTCTGGCTCCTAGTCCCAGTGGATGGGGTCTCCGATGAGTTAACGGAAATGCTGTTAGACTCTGAATCTTGGAGGCCCCATGCCTCAAGGTCATCCAAGCTAAGTAGAGCAACACAGGAGCCACGGGTGATGGCCTTGATTCTTCAAGCCCGGTCACTGCCTTTCTGAGTGATGACTCCTCATGAGTGGCAAACTGTTCTCTGAATCTGGGTTTCCATTCAACTGCTTCAGGCAAACCTAACATTTCAAACACAAAGCAGTGTCTGTGGGGGTGGGTCGAGGCACTCAGGGCCCTGGGAGGAGGTTACTCCAATTAAGGGGGTTGCATGTAAGATGCCACTTCTGATTGGTCCCTCCAAATAAGATCTCTGCCAAAATGGATGTGGAGGATGTGGCTGGAAATTCAGTCTTGTTATGATTTGAGGGAGGCGTGTGCCATGTGATGTCCCTGAGTGAAGTCACCTGGGCTTGCTCAAAAATGGCTGCAGGGGTTAGGGCTGCTGGGCCTTGTGTTGGCAGGGGCTGCCTCTTCCATCTACCTGTCTGGGGCTCTCCTCTCCACGGTGTCTAACACATGCTTGTCAAGGAGTGTGTTCCAAGGTTTATGTCTGTGCCTTTTGATGTGCTATCCACCCCGACACCCCTGCCCGATTTGGGGAATATTCTGTGTTCTGATCTTGTGTTCCTCCCTACCTTCCCAACCCATCTTAGAAGTCCCTTCTTCCTGGAATCTGCCTCCTCGTCCTCCTTCCTCATCACTGGTATCATCAACAACATTATCGTAGCTGCCATTCTAGTTATTGTTGTTATTATTATGATTAACACCATTTATTGCCCTTCCACCAGGCCCTGTGCACTGAGATGAGGCTATAACATTTGCCTCTCTCCACAATTTATTGTTTCCTCCATCTCACTGAGACTCAGAAGGACTAAGTCACTTGCCTGAGATCACAGAGTTAGAAAGTGTTGGAACTGGGATGTGGGGTTAAGTTTCTCTCTCCCCAGAGCTCTTGCTCTTAACCTTCATGTTATCAGTTTCCCAATCCTAGAAAGAAAAAGTGAGGTCCCGGTGCCAATTCCGAGGATTGTTCCTTCACTCTGTATCCCATCCACACACCAGATAGTACATTACTTAAAAACTTAGCCTGTGGAGCCAGACATCTTGAGTTTCAACGTTGGCTTTGCTACTTCCTGGATATGTGACTTTCTGGCCTTGGCTTGTTCATCTGTAAAATGGGGACAATGCATCTCTTAAGGTTGTCTGGGGATTAGATGAGTTTAGTTCTAAAGCAGTTTTGGCACATGCCAGCTATTACTGTTACCCAGTTTTGCTATTTCAATTGGACTTTACTGAGAAGGTATCTATTTTGTTCATTCAATCAATTCAACACATATGTCTTAAACACCTACTCCATTTCAGATATGTAGTTGGTGCTATAAATAGTCTTTAATCATTTCTCACTAACTGTGACCCAAAACAATTTGTTGCAACCCTTGTAGCCTCAGTTTCCTCCTCTGTCAAATGGAAGTACTGAAGCCTGCCTCACAGGATGATTTGAACAATTCGGTGCACAGAATATGGATGAAAGTCCTTAGTAAAGCCTTATTGTCCTATAAATGACATTCTGGTTCAAGAAATATATTATTATTATTACTGAGACAAATCAAATCAATCTTCAAGGCTCATCTGCTTGGTTGATGGAGTTCGGTCTTTCTTCCTTGAGGTTGCTTTTGTGGTTTTCCTAGCTGAGTGTTGGTCCTTCAACCTCTGGGGGAGCTCCTGCTCCGGAATTAGCCATGCTCTTTCCAGGGCTAACCTGGCGTGTCCAGGCTTGCCCAAACAAAGAGGCGCTGGAAGTTGTTTTTGCTGAGTGGGGCCTTGACTCCTTGGGGCGGGGTGACAACAAGGCCCAGGACTCTTCTCCTGATGAGATCTCCCTGCCCCCTTGGGTGCTCCAGTCTTAGGGTACCTCCCTCTCCTGCTGCTACATTCGCTCTCCTTCCACCCCCTCTAAGGTCACTTCAGCTTGATTCCTTGATGGAGCAGCGTTTTTTCCAATAAGGCCCCTTTATTCCAGCATGGATGGGGGCAGGGAAATTACCTTTTTTCCCTTTGCTACGACAGCGTGAAGAACATGATAAATCAACACGCAAAACGCTGGTCCATTGTAAACATAACACAAATGGTAGCTTTGACTCCTCTGTGTATCTTATTTTCTCTCCTAGAAAATCAGCTCCCACCTGTGGGCAGAGAAAGGTTCTAACATTGTTCTTAACTAAGTACCAGATATTTTTCAGGCATTATCTCATTCAATCCTCAAAATCGTGCTGCCAGGTAGGGACACCTTTCATTTTCCTGATGAGGTTAGGTAACCTGCCCAAGGTCACACGTTTAAAAAGTGGTAGAGCTGGGCTTTAAATCCAAGGCTGTCTCTCCATGTCCACACACTGGTCACTACATTTCCTCATCTTCCATGTCTTCTATTTCTTTTGTGACCCTTACAGCACCTAGTGTAGTAGATTAGAATAAATGCTGATGGAAGGAAGCACTTCACAAGCAAAGGAAGTTCAAAACTCACCTGTGTTGAAGTCTTGTATTCCTTAAAGCAAACAGGCTGTGAAACATCCTCTTTTATAGACCCCTTAAACACAGCTCATGTGTTTCTCAACTTTCTCTTCAGTGACCTAACACCTACGTCATGGGGGCATTTTCAGTTAGGGAATAATATTGAGATTGGACTTTGTGGTACATCCCAGGGGGTCTGTGCACGGCCCACTCATCTGCTGTTGTGGATGGTGAAGCGCCGAGCATGCCAGGGCAGCTTAGCACCTAAAGCAGGCCCAGGCCTGGACTTTGGACCTTTATCCCTATTTCTCAAGTGTTTTAAAAGCTGTTTTTGTTCCTTTTTTCCCCTAAATACACATTACATCGTAGTTATTCATACTTCTTTGGGAGAGGGGCAGGGCTTTAAAATTGAAGCAAATACTTTTCTTTTTTTTCTTTTTTAACATCTTTATTGGAGTATAACTGTTTTACAATGGTATGTTAGTTTCTGCTTTACAACAAAGTGAATCAG
>NC_041227.1:61435272-61445061 GCF_002837175.3 Physeter macrocephalus
TCTAGATTTTTTGATGATGGCCATTCTGACCGGTGTGAGATGATATCTCATTGTAGTTTTGATTTGCATTTCTCTAATGATTACTGATGTTGAGCATTCTTTCATGTGTTTGTTGGCAATCTGTATATCTGAAGAAAATACTTTTCATAAGAATATCAAAAATGGAAAAAAGTTACTTTTAAAAAAATTTGCTATACAAACCAAATGGCAGCTGTTGAAAATCTCATTAAAATGAGAATAAAATGCAAAAAAAAAACCTATTTAAAAATTACCTGTTACTCTTTGGGAGCCTATCAATTGTGAGCCCTAGACTCAGTGCTAAAATTCTTTGTATCTTCTCAAACTATTCTTCTCTGGGAAGTAGTATTGTTATTATTCCCAGCACATAGATATGAAACTTAAGTTCAGAGAAGTTAAGAAATATGCTCAGGTTCACTCAGCTAGAAAGTGACAGTGATGGGAGGTATACCCAGGTCTATCTGAACCCAAAAGCTGTGCTCTTAATTACTTTGTTATGCTAACCCTAAGGGCTGGATGAAAAGAGAGTTTTATGGTCCCATCCAGCTTGAAAATATCCATCTCACCTCAAATTTCCGATATTCAGTGGTGCAGCCTAGGAATTCCTCCACTCACTTGGGTTCCAAACATGAGGAAGTCAGGGGTTTCGAACTTGTGGGATATTTTTCTATAGAGACTCCATTATAAAATGTGTAATATAAGGTGTCAGACTAACAGACTATTGCTGGACACTTGGAATACAGACGAAATGGCTTCTGTGATGGTTAATTTTATGTGTCAGCTTGACTGAGCCATGGGGGTGCCCAGACATTTGGTCAAACATCTCTGGGTGTGTCTTTGAAGGTGTTTCTGGATGAGATTGCATTTGAATCAGAAAACTGTAAAGCAGATTGCCCTCCCCAGAGTGGGTGGGTCTCATCTGATCTGTTGAAAGCCTGAATAAAGAGCTGAGTAGGAAAGAATCCATCCTCTCTACTTGACTGTCTTTGAGCTGAGACATCAGTCTTCTCCTGCCTCTGGACTCAGACTCAGACTGAAAATTATACCATCAACACTCAGACTTGGACTGGAACTTACATCACTGATTCTTCTGGATCTCCAGCTTGCCAACAGTTTATCTTAAACTTTTCAGTCTTCATAATCATGTGAGTCAATTCTTTATCATTAATATCTATATGCATATCTATCTCCTATTGGTTCTATTTCTCTGAGAATCCAGACTAATACAGCTACCTCCCTGTTTGCAGTATGCATTTCACATCCTGGCACTCATAGTTGCTATGGTGAGTCCTCATCTGCATGTACCTTTAAGGAAACATCCCAGTTTATTACAAGTTATTTAGAGGAACTTTGGCCATGGTGTCTGTTTGCAGTTAAAATTGGACAAGACGGGAAATGGCTTTGTTCTGAGTGGTTTCTAATCAGGGACAACAGATGTTCACAGCTGGCAGAATTTTCTTTGAATTGGTGTTTTGATAATAACATTAAACACAAGTCCTAAGGTAGAAAGAGGAGCTTTAGTTTGGCCCATAAGTGTTTTTGCAGAGAGATTCTGGGTAAATTGGTGATGGAGCTTTCTACAGTACCTGAAGAATTCGAGCTGGCTACCCTGAGGTCACTGGAGTTGTCTCCTGCTTCTCCCTGAGCTCTGGGGATTAGAAGAAGGACATTTTCTGAGATTATGAGAGACATAATCTTTTATTTAATAAAATACCAAAAATAAAGGGGATTAAAAAATCCCTTTCCTCTTATAATACCTTTCTCTGCAAGGGTTCTCCTCTTCTTCCTTTAGAGGATGCAGTGGTGTGATAAAGCCAGGTCTGACTGGCTTATGAGAACACACTGTTAAATATTCGGGAATTTTGGAAGCAGTTATTAAACCATTGGTAGCTTGAAATTAGCCATGGTGGGATTATTTACATCAATGACATCTTCAAATGTTACAAATCAGAGTCTGTTTGTTTTCCTGAGAGCCACTTTACCTGCATACTGGTTCATAACAACTACAGTTGATATTTGTGGGTTTCGCCTGTCCACCATCAGTTCCTTTGCCTCCTCCAGTAACAGCAGATTTCCTTTGAGGAAATACTCCCCGCTCACCTCAAGCCAGTGGTTTGGGTGGGACTGACCATATTCCCCAGGTCCAAGAGTGAGCATGTGATCTAGTTTGGCCAATCAGAACACTCCATTCCCCTTGCCACAAAGATTGGTTCATAAATGAGCATGTGACTCACTTAAAAGCAATCAGAGCTAATTATGGAGTTTTGGAGGCACTTCCAGGGAAGAGAATCTTGTTGCCATGAAGGCTAGAGGTTGTAGGAGCTTAGAGCATAGGAGAAGGAAAAGCTTGGAGAGGACTCAGTAGAACAAGATGCCAAGAGATGGATAGATAACCAGGGCCTGATGACATGGGTTGAACTCCTGAAAGCTACGCTGGAAGCCAAATATCCGTGAACTTTGAAATTGCTGCGCCAGTCATTCTGAGTCCACTTTCGTCTTTGTTTGGCTTAAACCTGGGTATGTTGGGTTTCCCATCCCTTATAAGTTACAAGTTGTAACAGAAAAAGTCCCATTTGTTTCGGGATCCTTACAGTTTTCATGCTGTGGATCAAATTCCAGGGGAGCTGGCAAGAAAATCTAATGGAGGGTAGGGTAGAGGGAAAGGAAGAAGAGCTTTTGTCTCCAATTCTACTTTGACTTAATGAAACGTGCCATGGTTTTCAGTCCCCCTCTCCTCCACACATACACAAACTTTTCTTCAAATACCAGTTTTAGCATTTTCTAGCTTTGTGAACTTTGGCAGTTGCTAAACTTCTTTGAACGTCAGTTCCTTCATTTGAAAAGCCAATATATTAACGTCAAATTCTCATGGTTGATGTGAAAATTAAATGAGACAATTCCTAAAAATGCACAGTGTTTACAGAATAAATAATATATTACTGTAATTATTAATTAAATAAATGTAACAGGTTCATTCTACATTTATTTATTTATTTATTTATTTTTTTTGTGGTATGCGGGCCTCCCTCTGTTGTGGCCTCTCCCGTTGCGGAGCACAGGCTCCGGACGCGCAGGCCCAGCGGCCGTGGCCCACGGGCCCAGCCGCTCCGCGGCATGTGGGATCCTCCCAGACCGGGGCGCGAACCCGGTTCCCCTGTATCGGCAGGCGGACGCGCAACCACTGCGCCACCAGGGAGGCCCCGGGCCTTATATTTTATGTTTTATAATGGATCTTCTAAGGAAAAATATCTTTCAAGTTACAAGACCCTGACTTTCTCATGTTTGGACCACAAATAGAGGAATCCTAGATTGTGCCACTGAAAATTAGAGCTTTGAGGTGACATGGACATTTTAGAGATAGAAGGGGTCATGAAGTTCCTCTTGGTCCAGCCCTGAGTGCGGGTTCTATGCCATTTCCTTCACCTCTCCATCCCCAGTGTCAGCCATACTGTGGAGTCCCAGAGCTGTTTGTCAAGGGAACAGCCCTCCTTATTTTATCACTGGGAAAACAGACTAAGAGAAGATGAACTTTTGTGCTATAGTGTCTTCACTTTATAGTGTATGAAGGGGATGTAGATATTAAACATCATCTTAAAATTTGGCATTGGAATTTCTCCTGAGGAAACAATGGCCATTGGTGAGCTCAGTGGTTTAGATAAATGCTGTCCAGTAGAAATACAATGTGAGCTACATACGAAGTTTTAAATTTTCTAGTAACCACATTAAAAGTTGGAAAGAAACAGTGAAATAATTTAATTTAATATATCTGAATATTATCATATTACAATTACTAATAAGATTTTTGCATTCTTTTTGTGTACAAAGTTTTTGAAACTCAGTGCTTATTTTGCGTTTATGGCAAATCACCATTTGCCATAAACGTAAAATTTATGGCCACATTTCAAGTGCTCAGTAGCTATATGTGGCTACTGGCTACCATATTGGTTGAGGGATTTGCTAAGTTGTTTTGCAGGAGATAAGGAGGGGAAGTGTGAAGGGCATCTAAATGGAGAATGTTCCAGTAAAATGGCAGAAGGATATGTGCTTCTCCATAACATCTTGAGATACCTCTCTGAGAACCTCCAAACATTATAGGAAAGTCAAACAATCCCCTTTGTATCAGTGAGAGTGGTTTTCTAATGTGACAGTTGGAGAAGAGCTTGAGTTTTCCCATTGGGCACAATGTGGTCTGCCAGAGGAACCCGTGAAGTTCCTCTATTGCCCTGGAATTCACAGAGTCTTTGGAAGGGCTTTGGGCAAGAGTGGAAATCATTGGGAAATGGTGGCTCAATGCAATCTTATTTAGCTCTCACGGCTGGTGATGGGAGAATGCAAAAAAACAACATGCGTTGAATTCAGGAATACGGAGATGGCAAGAACAAGGGAGAGTTCCTTGCGTCTGAGATGTTTAGGATGAGTTTTGGAGAATAGAAGGGTAGAGAGAGGCGGCAGGTCTTGGAGAACAGAAGGATATGGAGAGGAGCGGACAATGTGTGTGAAGCGTCAGAGGCCGGAGAGAGCAGGGAGCACTCTAGAAATTTCAAGGACTTCTCTGTGGTGGGAATGTGAGTTTGAGACGATGGTGGCCAGAGAGGAAGTTAGGAGGGCAGAGGGCAGATCTTGAAGGGCTGGTGGGTCATGGTGAAGAATTTGGATTCTATCCCAAGGCTACGAAATAGAATGTTTATGTTTAAAAGATCACTTAGGATGTGGGGAATGGTCAGGGACTGGGATGGAGGCAAAGTAGTCAATCAGGAAATTGAAGTCACCCACTTGGGAAGTGATGGTGGCCCCATCTACTGTGGGAGTAATAGAGATGGACAAAGAGGTTCTAGAGATGATTTGGAGGAAGAATGGACAAAACTTGGTGACTGGTTTGTGAATGCATGTGCCTCAGTGGGAAAGTGTGTGGGGTATGGATTAGAGAGGCATGAGACACAGAGAAGAACCCAGGATAATTTCCGAATTTCTGGATTGGACAATGGGGTAGAAGGTGATGCCATTTAGCTAGTAGAGCAAATATCTAACCTGGATTGAACTCTGAGGGACACCGACAATGAGGGCATTTTTCCAGATCCCTAAATCAAAATGCCAGATTTCTGAGGAGGGGAAAGAATAACTGAAGTCAAGTTTATCCTAGAAATTCCAGACAGGCCACTGGCTTGCGGAGTTGGAAAAATTGCATTTCCTCTCTCGGTCTCAGTTTTTTTTTTCCATTTGCAAAATGAAAATAATAACTCACTTTTATAAGGGTGCTGACAGAATAAAATGCAATGGTAGATGTAAAGGCCTTTTGAAAGTAAAGTATTCAATTATTATTATTGTTATGCTTATTGGAAAGGGTTGGAAAGTCCTCATCACTTTGATCGAAAATCAAGCTGGAAGTCCTGGGCCAGTGGATTATATAGATAATTATTCCAAGAGAAATTTGCATCAGAGACAAAAACCCTGAGTTCTGGAAGCTTAAAACAGTCCCAGACATTGAACCCATTCTTTCATATATTTGTTCTTTCACTCAGCTGTTCAGTATTTCTTGAGCACCTACTGTGTGCCAGTCATTGTGTTGGGTACTGGGGGACTAACAAAGCAAACTCTGCTTCCCGTTAACAAGAAGAATAAAGGTCATGTCCCCAAATAACTCTATTTACATACATTTAAAAGTTTATTACCATCTACAGAATATTTTTATGTACTATTCAATGCTTAAAAAAAAATCCTCTGCGGTGACCTTCATTATCCCCATGTTGTTGACATAAAGACTAAGGCATGGACAGATGAGCTGCCCTGGCCGAGGCTGCCAACAGGGAAACCCAGAACTCAAACCAGGAACTTCTTCATCCCAGTTCAGTGCTAATGGCGGATGGCTTGAAATAATAATACCAGCTAAGGTTCTTTGACTGTTGTCTTTGTGCAAGGTGCTGTCCTGACTGGAAATATGTTATTTTAGTCAATTCTCTTGGTACCAAATGAGTTGATATTATCTGTATTTTAGGCAGGTACTCAGCAAATCTGTGCATGCATATACACACATGCATACACCCAACTGATTGAGCACTTACTATCTGCCAAGTCAAACACTTTACATGTATCACATTGTTTGAACTTTATGACCACCCAAGGGAGTTGGCACTATTATTATCTCTATACTGTGGATGGGACCACTGATGCTCAGAGAGGTTAAGTAACTTGCCTGAGTTCACACAGTGAGAGATACAAATGAAGTGCAATGAGAGTTCAAAAGACAACCATTTAATGGTTGGCCTAAAAAGGTAGGGGAAGGCTTCCAAAACCACAGACGTGAATATGCTTCTGATGGACACTGGCAATAGACAAATATAATATCTACATCAAGCATGAGACACAGGGCAGGGCTGACCTGGGATGAATATTTCAGAGTATGAACATTGCTTTTTCCCCACCATCTGAAAATGGCAGCATTCTCTTCTTTCTGTACTCAGGGACCTGGGGACCCTCCTGTTCCCTGTTGGCTCCCAGAGGACCCCAGGGCACACATATTCCTCCCCCTTCTCTGGACAAAATGGAACCATCAGTGTCTCATGACATAGACCCAGTTCTCTGCTGTGAAAAAGAGAAAATGTTCCTTAATTTCTGTGATGCTCAGTTCCCTCCACTGTAAAATGGGCTTAATAATATTTATTGCATATGGTTATTATAAGAATTATCTGAGATAAGGGCTGTGCAACACTTAACACAGTTCCTGGCACAAAGCAAGCTCTCAGAAATGTTGGGTATTATTATGGGCAGTACCTCCTAGGTTAATTCCCCACGAGCTTTTCCTTTATGGCAGTTTTGAAGTTAAGATAATTCATATTTGCTGGTGGAATATCTAGCTCTCAAATCCCTGGAGCAGCCAAGCTCGTTTTATTCATTTGGTCCACTTTATAGTGGGAACTTGGAGCGGGATTCTCCAGATGCTGAAACAAACCCCTAAACCCAGTAGCTTAACATTACAAAAGTATATTTCTTGCTTATGTACTAGTCCAACGTAGGTATTCCTGGTCACCGAGGTGGTTGTTCACGGGTTGATTCCTGGGCCGAGGTTCTTTCCATCTTCTGGCTCTTCTCCCCCATCTAGGACCTTGGACTCTTCTGCATCCACCCAGGGGATGGGGGAGAGGACATGGGGGAACGGTGAAGGAGGTCTTCAAGGGCAAGGCATCACTTCTGTCCACATCCTTTGCTTGGAATTCAGTCACCTGGCCACATATAACTTAAAGAGAGGCTGGGAAGTGTGGTCCAATCATGCACCCAAGAAGAAGAGGAAACAGGTGTGGTGACCAGCTAGCCAGTCTCTGCCTCAGTGATCATGTCAAAGGATCTTTAAATTTGGTCAAGAAGCCCTAGAGAAATTTATCATTCCTCTTCTGATTAGCCTGGGAAGACTCTCTGGAGAAGAGATTTTAGGAACTGCTAGAGAGAATGGAATTCACCTACTTGAGGACCTACTGTGTGCAGTGTGCCTGACACTGTACTTCTGTTACCTTGTTTAATCCTCCTAACAATGACTCGAAGGCAGTTTTATTATCCCCACGGAGCAAACCCTGGTAAATGTCTAGCTACTATTTATTGAGGGCCTACTGTGTGCTAGGTACCTTGCTTTACATGTGTGATCTTGATTTAGCCTCACAAAATCCTGCCAGGCAAGCATCAGTTTGTACCATTTTATTTTGAGAAAAATGAGGCCTAGATGTGTAAAGTGACTTGCCCAAGGGCACATAGGCAGTATGTGGCTGAACTGAGGCTGGAATTGAGCTGTGTTTTGACCCTGGAGTTCTAGTTCTTTCCACTGGGGTTTGGCTGATACCTTTAAACACAGGATTGATTTCATCTTGGACTCCCTATCCCCTGCCTGCCTCCCCTAAAGTGGGGACAGCTCTGGAGCAAGCAGTGATTTCCACCGACCAGGGAGAGATGGAACGGTTGAGGTCTTTCCCAACAAGCCTCTGCTTCTGGGTTCAGTTCCTCTCCTAATCTGACCTCTGCTGCATGCCAAGCAGTGACTAAGCCATTGACTCACTTCTATTATGGCCTGAGAAGTCCAGTTCCAATGAAATGTGCAGCACCTGGAAGTCAGCCATCTGCCAGCATCTGGAACCAATGTCAGGGTACACCTTTGGGTGTCTGAGGTGGGGATACCCAGGAGCACCACTGGGGGTGATTTTCCATGCCTTGTACGATCAACATTCATCGGTGCCCTTTACAGGTCATTGCATTGGCAGGTTTTTTGTTTGTTGTTTGTTTTTTTTCTTATTTCAAACCTCTGTTTAGTCTTTAAACAGTTACTTTAGGGAACAGAAATTCTTATAGTTTTTTCTTTTTCTTTTTTTAAATTTTTGCAGTTAGCCTTTTACTAATAATTCTAACAATAATACCACAATAGCCAATGTTTATTAAGTACTTATTATGTGTCAGGCTCTTATGCTAGGCATTATTCTGTTTCATCTGTACAACTCTCTGAGGCGGGTACTAATATTATCCCCAGTTTGAAGAAGAGGAGACTGAATCTCAGAGAGTTTATAATATATTCAAGGTCATGCAGTTAGAGTTGGGTTACAGACCTGAACAGACTGGCTCAGATCCCATTCTTGACTGAAAGGTCTAAACTGAGGGACATTCAGGGTTTTAATGATGTGTCCTTTTATTGTCTGCTTCTTGAAAAAAATTCATGAGGAAGCTGAGGGTCAGGGAGCCTCAGAGACAGGCTTGACTTGAAGAATAGTCACTAGGTGTATTGGTTATCTATTGCTGTGTAACAGGTTACCCCAAAACTTTGCAGCTTAAAACAACAAACATTTATCATCTCACAGTTTCAGTGTGTCAGGAATTGGGGGTCACCGAGTTGGTGGTTCTGGCTCAGGGTCTCTTGTGGTGCTGGGGGCTGCACTCAGCTGAAGGCTTAAGTGGGGAGGCTTTGCTTCCCTGCTCACTCCTGTGGTTGTTGGCAGGCTCAGTTCCCGGCTGGCTGTTGAATGGGGGCCTCACTCCTTTGCCATGTGGACCTCTGTATAGGGTGCCCAAGTGTTCTCACAATACGGCATCCAGACTCCTCCAGAGTGAGTGACCCAAGAGAAAGAGTAAGCCCAGACAAAAGCCATGGTATCTTTTACAATCTAATCTTGGAAGTGATTAGGTTACTGTCACTTACCATCACTTCTATCATTATTCTGTCATTATATAGGTTGCACTGGTACGGTATCAGAGGGGACTGAAGAAGGGTGTGAATACCAGGAGGTGGGGATCATTGGGTGCTATCTTGGAAATTAGCTACCCCCCCCCCACCAGTAATTGAACTCCTACCACGTGCCAGACACTTTCTGCCAGATACTTGACCAAATGTACTTTCCTTGAAGGTCAGAAGAAAATGGTTTAGGTTCTGAGTCCCTCACTCTGGGTGAGTCATGGCTCATTCTTGGCTCTCTGTTTTTCTCCTTGAGCCCTACCCAGGCAATATAGTGAAGAGGCTAGGACCATGGACATTGGTGCTTAACCAGATGTGAATCCTGGTTCTACCCCTGATTAGTCCTGTGACCCTTTATAAGATATTTACCCCTCTAAGTGTCAATTTCCCCTTCCTTAAAACACAGATAATTAGAATAATTCCCAGGGGTGTTGTGGGGATTAAATGAAGTAAGGTGGAAAAGATAGTGGATGAAAAGAACATGCTTGTCACAGAGCTTAACATAGGAAGGTGTCCATTATAAGTTTAAGCTGTTACATTTTAATTTTTTTTTTTTTTTTTTTTTTTTTTTT
>NC_041227.1:61445144-61447905 GCF_002837175.3 Physeter macrocephalus
CTCAGCGGCCATGGCTCACGGGCCCAGCCGCTCCGCGGCATGTGGGATCTTCCCGGACCGGGGCACGAACCCATGTCCCCTGCATCGGCAGGCGGATTCTCAACCACTGCGCCACCAGGGAAGCCCTAAGCTGTTACATTTTAAATAAGAGTGTTGAACTCTGATCTCTCTGGCCATAACCTGAACCTCATGGTCACCCAGAATTGCTCCATCACTAAAATCATAAATGTGAACCCTTTGCACTCAGGTCACACCCTCCTGTCCTTCAAACTTTTTACTCAGTTACTCCCACTAAAGCTGGCCATTGCCTCTTCAATTTTCTTTATGCCAGTCAGCTTCCACATGTCTTCACATCCTCCCCTGTCAAGTCTATGAATAATAGTCCATCATTTGAGCTACTTTCTTAGGAATGTCTTCAACTTCCTTGTTTCACTGTCCCACTCTTGTACCACTAGTGAATTCCCCATCTTTCTTACTACCTGTACTTACGTCTGTTCTGGTGAGCTCTCCTGGACTAAATTCTAGAATGCTCTTTGTTGGCACCACTATAATTCAAGGGATCCATTCTCAATGTAGCCTAGAATTCCTTTTGTGTTACCATAGCCAACACTCTTATTTCCAACTTTCTTAACTTGCCTTAAATCTCCTCCCGTACCATCCTTTCTTTCTTTTTGTTCTTTTTTTCACCAAATACTTATGAGCATCTAGTATGTGGCAGATATATTTACAGGCATTGGAGAATCAGCAGTGACTAAAACAACAGGGGGTATGGCTCCTGCCCTCTGGAAGTTTCACAGAGAAAATATAAGCCATCAGATGGGGACTCTCTTTACTTACTGTTTTAATGGGAAGTTGTGGTTATACCCACCTTCAGATTTATCATCCTCTTCATCCTCTTCCTTCTCTTCATCTTCATCATCAATATCATCTTCACAATCTCTTTTATTAATGCTGATTATGTGCCAGGGACTGTTCTAAGCAATTTACATACATTAACCTCTTTAATACATTACATATATTAACTCACCGGAACCCTAGGAGGTATGTATTCTTATCATCTCCTTTCTATACAGGAGGAAATAAAGCCCAGAGAGAGGTTAAGTAACTTGAACAAGTCACACTACATTTAGTATAAATTTCATCCTCTACTCTTACAATGGAAGACATGTTATGTCCCCTGTTGAAGGTTAATTTGTCCATACTTGTGGATCAATGGTTGCCTCATTTAGCAAATAAAAATATAGAATGCCCATTTAAACTTGAATTTTGGATGTCTCATGTAAAATTTGGGACATTATGTATTGCTTATTTGAAATTCAGATTTACCTGGGGTATATTTTATCCGGAAACCCTATCTGGACCCCAGGACCTCTCCTCAAAGGACTTCACTCCATTAATTCCTTGCCACTCCCACCCCCTTGGGAGTGTCTCGGATGCTTTGCACCTCCATGCGAAGTGGGTGATAGTACTTTTGGAGTGACATGATGGGACCTGAGCAAAACACTCTGAGGCTGCCTTTTGGGGCAGTGCCCCTGAAGAGGGAAGAGTTTAGAGGCAAAGAGATCAGGTATGGTACTGATATGGGTATCTGGTGATCCTGTTTTGCAGAATCAAGCTTGCCTACCCAGCAGGACCCCTGGAGCTGGAGGAGAGAGGAGCCTGGAGTCTTCCTTATCAGTAAGGTACAAACAAGTCCTTCCATCTCCTCTCTATTGCTCCTGGGCAGAAAGCTGTACCTCCAATGAGAAATGAGGTCAGCAGGGTGGAGGGAAGAACTTCCTGGCTCTTTATCGAATACAATCATTTACATCTCATTGAACCCAATCAAATTAGCCACTTATTACATTAAAATGGCAAAAGAGGGATTGTGTCAAGCGTGGTAATTCAATAGGAAAGAGGGGCTGACTGAGAGTGTAGTGTCATAAGACTCTGACACGCGCTTTCAAGAGGTAGAAGTCCTATGGCCTCCTCTGCCCACAGCAATCATGATGACCTTCCTCAGACAGCTTTGCTGGATGCCAGGCATTGGTAAAGGAAAGGAAAATGGAAGTCCTGAGCCCTGCAGAGGCACAGGCTGGGAAGGGTGGGACAGAAGGGGAATGGTGAGATGGTACTTCAGGGAGAAGTAATTTCAAGACAGGGTGCTGCCCTGAGATTTGGAGTCAGACTCCAGACCTTACCAACTCTGTGACTTTGGGCCAGTTAGTTGACTTTTCTGATGCTTAGTTTCCTTATTCATTAAATGGAGGTTGAAAATATTTGCCAAGGCAATGTTTCCCACAAATGGTATCGCAGGGAAAGTCATTCCCTTTTCAAATCTCTTTTAATTCTTTTCATTACATTGAAGAGAAAGACTCAGTTGGGTACTAGGCTGTCGGTAACACCTCTTTAATACTTGCAACAACTCTCTGATCCTTTCTTCGGAGCTAGGGTGTTAGGGTGTGGTTGGAAGTTAGAATCATCCAGGCTTGCATTTGAATCCCCTGCCATCCTTAATAGTTGTGTGATCTTGGATAAAGAGGTTTAATCACTCTGTGCATCAATTTCCTCATATGTAAAACAGGAGTAATCATACCCACTTAATAAGTTTGTTATTGAGTATAAATGAGTTCATGAACATAAAATGCTTAGTATAGAGCTTGGCTCATAGGAAACCATGCATGCTAGTGATTATCCTCCTTCTTCTCCTTTTCTCCTTCTCTTCTTCTCCTCCTCCATCTTCTCCTTCCCCCTCCCCCTCTTCCTCCCCCTCCTCCTCCAC
>NC_041227.1:61447952-61519323 GCF_002837175.3 Physeter macrocephalus
CTCCCCCTCTTCCTCCCCCCCCTCCTCCTCCTCCTCCTCCTTCTCTTCTTCATTTCAGTCTCTTCTCTGCCACTTCCTCTTGCAGACTTAATGCTCTCTGTACTCTACCCATTGCGGCAATGTGTACTTCCCGACTATGCCATGCTTTCTCTTACCTCAGGGCCTTTGCACATTCTTTCTTTCTGACTGGAACATTCTTCACCCAGGCTCTTTGCTGGACAACTCTTACTCAGCTGATACGTTTCTTCTTCCAGGAAGCCTGCACTGCCTTGTATTCTCCCTTCCCTGTGGTTCTTTCCTATTGTAATATTTTAGAATTTGCTTCTTTTCTCTCCTGGGAAGCCTGAAAGCCTCATGAAGGCAGAATTCAAGACCCTGGTCTGTCTTGTGTTCTCTTGTACTCCCAGCATCTAGCACAGAATCTGACATCTACTAATGTTTGCCTGAGCGAGCTGGCCAGGCCCCTAATATGGTTCTATGTACTTTACATGTATCAACTTGTTTAATTCTCACAACATTCTAAGATAAATTTTACTTTATTTTTAACAGCTTTATTGAAATATAATTGACATTCAATAAAGTACACATATTTAAAGTGTACACTTTGATAAATTTTGACATGTACACACCTGTGAGAAAAAAACCACAATCAAGATAATGAACATGTCTATCAACCCCAAACTTCCCTTGTCCCCCTTGATAATCCTTCCATCCCACCTCTCCTGGTTACCCCCCCTCACTAGGCAAATGCTGTATGCTCTCTGCCACTATAGATATGTCTGCATTTTCTAAAATTTCATGTAAATGGAATCATACAATATGAACTCTTTTTTGGTCTGGCTAATTTACAGAGCCTAATTATTTTGAGCTTCATCCATTTTGTTGCGTATATCAATGTTTATTCCTTTTTATTGCTGAGTAGTATTCCACTGTATGGATACACCACAATTTATCCGCTTACCTGTTGATGGGCATTTGGTTGTTCCTGGTTTTGAGCTATTTCAAAGAAAGCTGCTATGGACAGGTTTTATTTTGTCCCATTTTTACAGATGAGGAAGCTGAGGCGGGAGTATATAAACTGCTTAAGTCCACAAAGCTAATAAATGGGGGAGCCATATGCAGACAGAGGTACTGTAGGTCCAGAGCCCACCTCTGTACTGAGGAGAGTTTCAAACATAAACAAAAGTAGAGAGAATAGAATAACGCACAACCACGGATCCATCACTCAACTCCAGCAATTAAGTCATGGCCCTATTATTTAATCCTTCTTCCTACATTTAAAATCTTTTTGTTGGAATATTTTAAAGTGAATCCCAGACATAACGTTATCTCACAAATATGTCAGTTTGTATCTCTGACTTATGCGAACATATAAAAAAACTTCCTTGTGGAGATTTCAAACCGAGGCAAAAGTAGAGACCGTAATATAACAACTTCCCTTGTATACATCACCAGCTTCGACGGTTATTCTTGGTTGGTCTTGTTGCCTTGCGCCCTCATCTATATTCCCCTTTATCTCCCCTGCCAATTATTTTGAAGCAAATCTTGAGCATTTTGTTATTTTATCTGTAAATATTTCAGCATGTATCTATAAGAGGTAAGGACTCTTGAAAAAACATAGCCATGATACCATTATCACACCTAAACATTTTACAATCATTTCCTTTATACCATCAAACATTCAGTTGACATTCGCATTTGTCTGATCATCTCATACTGTTTTATTGTTTTTCTCTTCTCTCCTTCTCTTTCTTCCTCCTTCTCTCCCTCTCTCTTTGCCTTTTTTCTTTTTACAGTCTGTCTGAGTCAGCGTAGCAACAAGGACCGTATGTCACAGTTGGTTGAGACGTCTCTAAAGTGTTTTAACCTATGGATTCTCCCTTTCTCTCTTTTTCTCCCTTGCAATTTATTTGTTAGAGAAACCAGGCCATCAAGGCCATGTTTTACATATCCGTCATGCCATTATCACTTTCACAAAATTAACAATAATCCTGGACTTCCCTGTTGGCACAGTGGTTAAGAATCCTCCTGCCGATGCAGGGGACACGGTTTCAATCTCTGGTCCGGGAAGATCCCACATGCTGCGGAGCAGCTAAGCCCGTGCTCCGCAACTACTGAGGCTGCGCTCTAGAGCCCGCGAGCCACAACTACTGAAGCCCACGCTCCTAGATCCCGTGCTCCGCAGCAAGAGAAGCCACCGCAATGAGAAGCCCGCTCACCGCAACGAAGAGTAGCTCCGGCTCGCCACAACTAGAGAAAAGCCTGCGCGCAGCAATGAAGACCCAAAGCAGCCAAAAATAAATAAATAAATTTATTTAAAAAAGAAAGGACCTTATTACCTATGAGAAGTTGGTAATAAATAAATAAATAATCCTCAATATCATCTAATACCCATCTGTATTCACATTTCCCAATTGTCTTGAACATGTCTTTGAGTTTTTTCAAATCAAGATCCGTTCAAGTCTCCCACTGCATTTGGTGGGGATGGTTCTGAGATCTCTGCCTCAAGACAGCGCCTCTTCCCGTTTGTCAGGCTGTTGCTGTGTCCTGCAGAATGTTCCATGCTGGGAGACCCTGGGCTGTGCTCCCTTTCCTGGTAAATACTCTGTGAAAATTGTGGAACGAATGAATGGACAACTGAATGAATGAGTATCTAGGAAGAAGCAGCTAAGAGCAAGGGGTCCTAAAGCTTCTGGAACATTGTCTGAAGTAGTTTCTTCTCTTCTAGACTAGATGACGATTTCCATGTGTGTTCTTGTGTGAGTGCGCACGCCTGTGTGCATACGTGTGCCTTTGAGTGTGTACGCACAGAGGCAACGAAATGGAATCTCACACGGAAAGCTGCACAAATAAAGACGATGAAGACTGAGCGTTTCAGAGCCTGAGCCCTGACCCCACGCTGCCTGGGTCAGGGTCCTGGCCTTGATGCTTACAAGCTGGGTGACCTTGGGCCCAGCTTATTACCTAACCTCTCTGAGCCTTGGTTCCCTTTTCTATGAAAGCGGATTTATGATAGCACCCACCCCTGGGAGCTCTTGAAGGATGTAATGCCTCAGCCTGTGCAAAGTGCTTAAGACTGTGCTCGGCAGAGTGTGAGTCCTCGATAAATGTTGACCCTGACCATCATGATCATCGATGCTATTAAAAGGGAGGTTGGGGCTTCCCTGGTGGCGCAGTGGTTGTGCGTCCGCCTGCCGATGCAGGGGAACCGGGTTCGCGCCCCGGTCTGGGAGGATCCCACGTGCCGCGGAGAGGCTGGGCCCGTGAGCCACGGCCACTGAGCCTGCGCGTCCGGAGCCTGTGCTCCGCAACGGGAGAGGCCACAACAGAGGGAGGCCCTCGTACCACAAAAAAAAAAAAAAAAAAAAAGGGAGGTTGGGGGGCCTGACAGGGCCTGTGGACCCCCTTCCAGAGCTCTGCGAAGTACAGTTTGACAGCCTCTGCTCTTAATGACACCCGAAGTCTTCTCCCTCAGTTCTTACTATATTCGGGGCTCACTGCAGCTGCCAGAGCCCTCCCCCTCCCATCCTGTGGTCTGTGTCTAGGTCACTAGGTGGGCAGGAACCAGAGGGGTCACACTCCCAGGCACGTCCTAATTAAGCCAGAAAATACCGTTCCCCACCTCCCACCCCCAGCCCTGCTCATACCACTCCCAGAGACCGTCTTGCAAACGTGATACAACCCGGTGCCAATGTCGTGTTTTGAAACCCAAACCCTGAAACCAATCTCCTGCAACTTGGCTGGCAAACCAAGTACATCTGCTTTAAAGCAATTAAGAAATTGCAGCCCAATGAAGGAAAACATGCTGTTGGAACAGGCCTCTGTGTTTCATTAAATATTCACAGCCCACTGATGGGGTGTGACAACAGACCCGGAGGGAAGCTTGGTGGTGAGTCTGGGGACACAGAGCCATCAATACCCCCGGGCCTTGTTATTAGTAATGACATGGCTGTAGCCAACCTCTACTGAGGTCCTACTGTACGCCCGGCACTGTGCTAAGCTGAAGTTGGCTTTCCCTTATTTGATCTCTACAGCTCCTCTAGGAGGTAGAATATAATTGTTCCCATTTTACAGATGAGGAAAATGAGGCATAGCGAGGTTAAGTCATTTGTGCAAGATTTCCACAGAGGCAGAATTGGGATTTGAACCCACTTCTGTTTAGAGCTTTCAGCCACGCCACTAAACTTCCTCCCGGCCAGGAAATACGTCAGTTGATAGGACGCCTTATGCATCAAGCTCAGAATTCTCGGTCAGCTGTGGTTAGAGGACATTATTTTTCTTTCTGTGATAGGACATGCCTGTGTCTATCAAAATGCTTTAGTTTCAAAGATAAATTCAATATACTGCAAAAGAGCATTGCAAATCTATAGGGTGAGAAACCTAACTTAATGGTTAATGGGTTAATGTCTAAAGATGTTTCCCTAGAGACAAGTGTGTAATGTATGTGTGTGTGTGTGTGAGTGTGTGTACATTAGTAGATTTGAGATAGATGTTTTTGTTTGAAATTCCTCTTTCTCAGTACCCAACTGCTTGTTAATTTGCTATCTTAAATCCATAGGTCTAACTTCTCTCGTCCCAGCTCTGCTTTTCTTTCTACTTCTTTCTTACTCCCAGTTTTCTCCTGATTTCATCATACTCTGAAAAACAGTGTATATTAAAGATGCACAGGCACACATCCACACACACTCCTAGTCAGTAGCACCGGTGTGAGTTAACAGATCTTTGACTAATTGGCTGACAGTATTTAAGCAGTGTATTGGAATTTTGCCTGGGACAGTAAGCCAGAAAAATACGTTTTTACTTGAACTTGGCGCTCAGGAAAATAACGTCTTTGTGTGTCTGGGGCAGGGGCTGGGCAAGCAGTGAGAGAAGATCTTATTAGTGGTCTGAAAATACAGAGGGCATCTTTTAGGGAGGAGATGCACTATTTTTACCTGCAGAGATCCTTTGGGGTTTTAAAGTTATAAACAAATTGGCTTCAAGCTGGCCTTGTTAAAAGAAAAAGAAAATATATAACAGGAAAGAAAAACTCCTCTTCAGGCTGCAGGCATGGCCAACTTAGAGGTGACTTGAGCTGCATTCTGTCTCCTTTGGAAGTTTTAAAGTTTGGAGGACTCTCTCAGGCCACACCTGGGAGTTGCCTGGACGCTTCTCTTTCTCTTACATCCCACATCAGTTTTGTCACTTCTACCTTTGTGAGGAAGGAAGATAAATATATCCACCTCCACTGCCACCACCCAGGTCAGACCACAGCAGCTCCTACTGGATTATTGCAACAGCCTCCTAACTGGTTTCCTGGCTTCCTTGCTGGCTGTCTCTTTGCTGCACCACAGCCAGAGTGATGCTGTGAAGACATAAGTCCGGTCATGTCACTCTTCTACTGGCTCTGGCCTCACCCACAGTAAAGGTCAAAGTCTTCACCTTGGCCATCAAGGCCCTACAGGACTGGCTCAGGGCTCTCTCACCTCCACTGCTCTGCCTCTCCTCTACTCTCACCGCCCCCCCCCGCCACACCTGGGAGTTGCCTGGACGCTTCTCTTTCTCTTACATCCCACATCAGTTTTGTCACTTCTACCTTTGTGAGGAAGGAAGATAAATATATCCACCTCCACTGCCACCACCCAGGTCAGACCACAGCAGCTCCTACTGGATTATTGCAACAGCCTCCTAACTGGTTTCCTGGCTTCCTTGCTGGCTGTCTCTTTGCTGCACCACAGCCAGAGTGATGCTGTGAAGACATAAGTCCGGTCATGTCACTCTTCTACTGGCTCTGGCCTCACCCACAGTAAAGGTCAAAGTCTTCACCTTGGCCATCAAGGCCCTACAGGACTGGCTCAGGGCTCTCTCACCTCCACTGCTCTGCCTCTCCTCTACTCTCACCGCCCCCCCCCCCCCGCCACCACCGGCCTTCTCACTGTGCCTTGAGCACCCTGCAGTCAGGCTCCTACCTCAGGGCCTTTGCATGTGTTGTTCCTTCTGCCTGGTATGTTATCCCTCAGATAGTAACATACTACTTCACTTCCTTTTGTACTTTATTCAAATGACTCTTCCATGGACCTCCTCCTGCCAAATCTAAAATTTTAACTCCTTGCCTTCAACATTTTATATTCATCTTCCCTTTTAATTTTTTTCCCCAAAGAGCTCATCATTATCTAATATATCATATATTTACTTGTCTTTCTTGTTTTCTGCCTGTCTCAATACTCCACGTTGCCTCCAGCATTTTATCTGTTAACTACTCTACTGCCCATGTCTAAAATAGTTCTTAACAGATATTTCTCACATGATCAAATGAGCATTTTAGCCCATTTGGGCTTCTATAACAGAACACTATAAACAGGTAGCTTATAAACAGCAGAAATTTATTTCTCACATTTCTGGAGGCTGGGAAGTCCAAGATCAAGGTGCTGGCAGTTTCAGTGTCTGGTGAGGGCCCACTTCCTGGTTCACAGATTGCCTTCTTGCTGTGCCTCGCATGGAAGAGGGATGAAAGAGCTCTCTGGGATCTCTTTTATAAGGGCACTAATCCCACTCATGAGAGCTCCACCCTCATGACCTAATCACCTCCCAAAGGGCTCACCTCCTTATACTATCACATTGGGGATTAGGTTTCAACATATGAGTTTGTATTTTTCTGATAGTCATAAAAACCCACATTATCTACGCTAATTGGTACAAGTTTTATGATGAGGCTTTGTTTGTTTGTTATGATAACTTGACTCCCTTGCATGGGACCACAGTAGACAGTTTGGCTCTTGAATTCTATTTTGTGGTTAGTGCATGGACGCTGACTTTAAAATCAGGTGGCTCGCTAAGAGATAACTGCAGAAGGGAGATACTTAGATGAAACTAGAGAGATAGTCACCTTCATTAGATACCATGGCTACAGGACAGGGGAAGACTCAAGTGCTCCCAGATGCTGGTGAGGCAAGATGGTGTCCAGTTGAAGAACACAGGCTTCTGCTTTAAACCATCTAGGTTCAGATCCTGGCTCTACCTCTTACCAGTAGGGTGATGAAATTAATGTCTCCAAACGTTAGTTTCTCCATCAGAAAAATGAGGACGAAGACCATAGTGCCCACCACAGGAGGTGTCAAGTATTCAGAGAAACAAGACACGTACGATGGGTAGCAGGGTGACGGGCCTGCAGTGAGGACTCTGTAAATATGCACTGTGGTTGTTAGCTGAAGAAAGAGGGATCAGTAACTGATGTCACTGAGACAAGAGGCCAGGTAGGCTTGTAGAGGACTTAGGGTGTGATCTTTGGAGCTCCACATATTGAGAACTGCAGAAAGGGGTCCACTATGATTCCAGAATGCAAAGCCTCCAAAGTTTGGATCATCATCCAGTTCTCAACTCTGGCTCTAGGCAGAGGGTGTCTTTCTGGGGGTGTTGGCTCAGGCAGGTCTCCCTTTCTTTGAGGCTTGTTTTCTCTGTTCAGTGGGGAGGCCCTGTGGGCAGGTGTGTATTGCATGATCCTGCCCTTAGGCTAAATTATACTTGACTCAGATTGGAACAATCAGACCAAAGCTTCTGGAAATTTAGAATTGGGACTCGATACCTACAACACTTGAGCTGGGAGGATGTGTGAACTCAGAGACTGTTGGACAGCCATGTTGGGCTGCGTGTACCGAGAAAGTGTAAAGGGGGAGAGAGATATGGGGGCATCTGGCATCTGGGGGGTTGTCTGTAGTCTAATCCTCCTCCCCATGTTTGGGGAATTTCCCTTTCTGTCAGCTTGGTGGGAGCAAAGAAGCCCATTACAGAAGCTCCCGAATCCAAATCCTTGATTCCTCAACCTCCTGGCTGCTGGTGCAGGGGTGAGCGGTGCTCCGCCAGATGGGAACAGCAGCTCGGGGCTGGAGTCTGGAGCCAGGGTTACCGGGAAGCGGGGACACACTAGAAGGAGCTAAGGCTTCTTTGAGAAATGACTGATTCCTGGTCTGGGGCAAGAAATGTACACGATGAATCTGGACTATTTCTTCATATCAGGAAGCAAGGAAACTGCCCAAAACCGGAGTCCGCCAAAGGACTCAGGAGCCAGCTTGAAGAGGCTCCCACTGGCCAGAGTTGGAACAATTGGGCATCAGAAGGAATAAAGCTGATATATATTCCTTTCAGCAAGGGACTGAAAACATTTCTATTATGTTTTATTTCATGAATTCAAGATTATACCAATCACAACAAAACTCACAGGTTTCCTTTGAAAGATGCTGGTTTCCGAATGCATTATCTTGAAAACTGATAAATGAAGGAAACAAATCAAGCATTCTACTTTTCCTTTACAAACTGTCAAGTTAACCCTACAATTGAAAGGCAAGTTTATCTTTATAAGTATTCCAGCTAATAAATGAAGAAGGAATGATAGAAGTTCCTTATTGTTAATACCTAATGAAATACCTAATGAAATAAAGGATTTAGGAAGTGATTTCAAATGACTGCTGGTATCCAGCGAAAGAGGCAAATGGGCCTCTTGGCCTCCTGATGGAAGTGTGCTCCATGACCGTGAGACAGGAATTAATAGAGCCTGAATTGGATCAAACCTCTAGATCTAACTACTAATTTCCAGGACATACAGGAGACAGAGGAGAAGGGTGAGTTAAACCATGGGGAAATAATCAGTAAAATTCAGACTGTGGGAAACTCTACAGGACCTGATGTCTTAAACAAATAAGTTGCAAAGGGAAAAAAAGAGAAGGGGCAAATGGAAGCCTATTATTTAAAGAGGTTGTGAAACATATTAATCAATTGCAAGGTATGGGCCTTCTTGCAATCTAGAATTTAACAAATAAATATTGTAAAAATATTTATGAAACAATCAGACAACTTTGAAATCTGACTTGACATTTAATGATATTGAGGAATTATTTTAACATTTTAAAGTGTGATAAGTTTTGTGGATATACATATATATTTCTCAATCAAGGGCAATTTTGCTCTCTAGGAGACATTTGGCAATGTCTAGAGACATATTTGGGGGTGAGGAGGGTACTGGCACCTAGTGTATAGAGACCAGGGATGCTGCTTAACATCCTATTACACAGAGGACAGGCCCGACAACAAAGAATGATCTGGTCGAGGATGTTGATAATGCCGAGGTTGTAAAACCCTCTTCTAGAGATACATGTTGACATAGTTACACTTTGATCCTATAAAGTTATAGGATCAAGGTATTTGCTCCAAGATACTATTAGGAGGAGAGGGTGGGAAGACGTATGTAGGGTGCAGATGAAACAAGATGGGCTACAAGTTGAGAATTATTTAAGCTGGTGAAGGTAATTCATTATACTAGTCTCTAATTGGGAGTATATCTCTATCTATCTATCTATCTATCTAATCTATCTATCATCTATCTCCTATCTATCTATCCATCTATCTATCTCCTATCTATCTATCATCTATTTATGTGCATGTGTATACTACATATATATATAGTATGTATATATATGTATGTGTGAGTGTGTATATATGTATTTTCATAACAAAAGCTTAAACACACGATGCAGGCATAGTGGAGATGGTACTCTGGCAGATGTGCCCCAGCAATACGCAGCACCCGAGCCAGGGGAGGAGGGGCGCCAGCTGAGACATTTGGTTTTCCGAAATGGCAGCAGTGATGTCATCACCCGGCTTGGGCTGTAGCATGATTTTGGCTGGGTCTAGCTGTCTAGCCTTTCCTTGTTCTTGCCTTTCCTTTTGTCTTGTTCTTTGGGCTTCCTGGAGATTCTGAGTCTTCTGATATCCTTTCAATACATCTCTTTCTGTTTAAATCGGCCAAAGTTGGTTTCTGTGCAGCCGGAATTTCTGGCTGATATGAGAAAAGAACAAAGCTGATGCAGAGAAGCTGAGACAACAGACTATGGGAGGAAAGAGACAGGGAGTGGGAGAGAGAAATTATATATATATAATATTTCCTGTCCTTAATTTCTATATCTCTTGAGACCAAAGTTTAATTCCTGTCACTGGATTCCTTGAGACTCCTGTATTATTTTTTGGGGGGTGGGGAATAAAAGGTTCTTTCCATTTAAGCAAATACAAATGGTCTCTGTCACCTACAACCCAAAGAATCTCAGTGTCAGTTCGTTGATTACATGCTCACCAAACCACCTTTTTGCTATGTCTGATTCTGTTCACCCCAGAGCACCTGTTCCGTCAATATTTGTTTAATGAATAAACGATTACAGGGAATGAATGTGCTGTTCATGCCAGCAGAGGCATTCTGACCCTCTTGGCACTTCTAGTAATCATTGAAATGAAGGCATTTACTATACGTTCATTCTGGTGTATACGCCTGTCTCTTGTGAGTTTTGCCAGCATGTGTCAGTCTCCCTGAGCACCATTGACTCTAGGATGCTGAATCCCTGTGCCTTACCAAGAATAAATGAATCCACCAAGATCAGGTCATCCCGCAGGGCCCCTTGAGAGGCAGCTTTCTGTCTTCTCCCAGTGATAGACACTCGCAGTGATTGATATTGATGGACACAGCCCATTCAAACTTCACTGATTAATGTGGCATGTAGGAAGAATGCATAGGCAGGGTAGCCTAGGCTTTCAGAGAACAACTTTGAGTCAAACAGACTTGGGTTATAACCCTGACTCTGTCGCTTGCTACTGTGTTATCTCAGCCAACTTATTTAACCTCCCTGTGCCTCAGGTTCCTCATCTGTAAAATGGACTATTAAGGATTAAATAACATATATATATATATATATATATATATATACATATATATACTCATACATACATACAAACAGATGATGTTTCACAAGGAGCACTCCATAAATGGTACTTTTATTATTACTAAACATTTTTATTGTCATAGGGAAGTTCTACTGGTATAAAGACCATCAACCAGGAGATGCTCAAAGTAGAAGATGGTAAAGCTTTTGGCCCATTTCAAGGCCTCATGATTCCCATTATACCACTTACTCAGTGACCTCATATTTGGTTGAGCCAGTTTGGGCCACCACACTAATTACGCAGCTCTGGCAATGCCCAAGGATGTTGTCTGGTAGGGAGGGTTGTGTGTGTGGGCTCTGGGGTCCTGCCGACCTGGACTCTACCACCTTCTGCCTGTGTGAACTGAGGCACAGCACCTAATTGCTCTGAGGAGCATTTTACTCACTTGTGATGGGAAGGTAATTCTGCCTATGCCATGAAGTTGTTGGTGAGAATTATATGCAATAATACACATAAAATGCCTGGCACATGATGGGAGGTGTGTCAACAGATGTGTCGCTTCATTCCATTTATTTTTTCCCAGCTCTCAGGATCGGTGATGACTCATTTCCACCAAAGAGGTCTTTTGTCTGGGTCCCATTGTTTCCTGTTCTGGGGAGGGGAGCTCAAAAGTTCCTTCAAGTTTGCCCAGTCTGAAGCAATGAGGAACAGACCCCTTGCTCTGTTATCACAAGCCCTGCTTCACATCATTTATCAGGAGTCAACACATGAAAATCCGTGGTGTTCAGACTTGCCCACTTTGGCTCATATAGTGTTTTTAAAATTGGGCAACTCTGCTAAAAATTCCACATTTCACTTGAGCTGACTTATGGTCCCTCCAGACAGGGCAAAAGGCTCCATTCCCCTACAGTTCCCGCCACTCCTGTTAATCACTCACCCACATCTGCCTCACTGACTTCTTAGACCTGGCTAGTCCCTGTAGCTATCCAAGATCATATCTGTGGAGGCTTTAAAACATGGTCTCAAATTCTTTAATGCTCCTCCCATCAAGAGGTAGGATCCATGTTCCCTCTTCTTGTACCTGGGTGGGCAATGTGACTGCTTTGACTAATAGAGTATGGTAGAAGTGACACTATGTGACATGAGTTAGGTCAATAAAACTCAAAGCTTCTGCCTTGTCATCTTGGGGTGCTTACTCTGGGGGAAGCCAGCTGCCATGTAAGAAATCTAACTACCCTGAGACTGCCATGCTGGAGAGGCCATGGTAGGTATGCCTAGGGACAGCCCCAGCTGAGCTTCTAGCTGCCAGCCAGCATCAGCTGCCAGCCACATGTGCATAATCTGGGAACTGGATGTCCAGCCCCAGTTGAGCCTTCAGGTGATTGCAGCCCAACTAACAACTGATGGCAACTGCTTGTGAGACCAGAATTCCTGGCTGGCAAAGTCATGAGAAAAACAAACTGGTTGCTGTGTTAGGTCATTAAGATCGGGGGTGGTTTATTTCACAGCAAACTATCCAGAACCAATATCCTGGCTTGGTCTATTTGATAGTCATAGAACTTGCAGAGGGTACACCAGAAGAAGATGTGAGTTCTCCCTTTTGTAATAGCTACAGTGAGAACTAGAGATCAGAGTGCAGTATGGGTTCATTTATTCATTCATCCAGCAAGTATTTATTATCTACTATGTGCCATGCATTTGATAAGTGCTGGAATTTTGGCAGTGAAAAAAGTAGACCTAGATCTTTGCCCCCAGGGGTTTACATTCCCCGTGAGGAAAGATGATAACAACAAATAAAGAAACATATATTTTATATTAGGTGTGATAAGGGCTGTGGAGAAAAACCAAGCAGGGGAGGGAAATGAGAGGGCTGAGGCACAGATGGGGGTCTTAGGACTCTTACTGGTGGCTACTGGAGTATTTTAAGTATATTCAAGAGTAATAACAACAACAGCAACAATATCAGCCATTGGTTGAGTGCCTACCACACATTGCCTGTCATATGTATACCTCCATTTAAATTTCACAACAGTCCTGAGTGGTAGGCAGATTATATCCATTTTACAGATGAGCAAGCTGTGGTTTGGAAAGGTTAACATCTCACTAGAAGATGCGTTGCTGGAGAATTGGTGGAGCGGGGGTGGGCATCGGCTGCTTCTCCTACCTTCTGCTTTCCTTGAACATCTCCTTCTCTCTTCTCCACTGTTGGTGTGCTGAATCAGAAATCAAACTGGTGATCTCTGACTCTTCCATGCAGTGCCAGATGAGTAATAAAAAAAGAAAGAAAAGAGAAAACGATTCCATTCAGAGGATAGTCAGGAAATGAAGGGACACTCTTGAATGATTATGAATTTAATGTTTATGCCACTTCCTCTTGTTTCTCAAGTGCAGTTTAGCATCTGACTGTTGAAGCTGACAATTTATGAGAATCTTGCAAAAGACCTGTATGCAGAAAACTATAAGACACTGATGAAAGAAATCAAAGACGATACAAACAGATGTATTGAAACACAAAAGACCCTGAATAGCCAAAGCAATCTTGAGAAAGAAAAGCAGAACTGGAGGAATCAGGCTCCCGGACTTCAGACTATACTACAAAGCTGCAGTAATCAAGACAGTATGGTACTGGCACAAAAACAGAGATACAGATCAATGGAACAGGATAGAAAGCTCAGAGATAGAGAGCCATACACATATGGTCACCTTATTTTTGACAAAGGAGGCAAGAATATACAATGGAGAAAAGACAGCTACTTCAATAAGTTGTGCTGGGAAAACTGGACAGCCACATGTGAAAGAATGAAATTAGAACACTTCCTAACACCATACACAAAAATAAACTCAAAATGGATTAAAGACCTAAGTGTAAGTCCAGACACTATAAAACTCTTAGAGGAAAACATAACCAGAACACTCTATGACATAAATCACAGCAAGATCCTTTTTGACCCACCTCCTAGAGTAATGGAAATAAAACAAAAAATAAACAAATGAGACCTAATGTAACCTTTGCACGCAAAGGAAACCATAAACAAGACGAAAAGACAACCCTCAGAATGGGAGAAACTATGTGCAAACGAAGCAACTGACAAAGGATTAATCTCCAAAATACACAAGCAGCTCAAGCAGCTCAATATCAAAAAAACAAACAACCCAATCCAAAAATGGGCAGAAGACCTAAATAGACATTTCTCCAAAGAAGACATACAGATTGCCAACAAACACATGAAAAGATGCTCAACATTGCTAATCATCAGAGAAATGCAAATCCAAACCACAGTGAGGTATCACCTCACACTGATCAGAATGGCCGTCATCAAAAAATGTAGAAACAGTAAATGCTGGAGAAGGTTTGGAATAAAGGGAATCCTCCTGCACTGTTGGTGGGAATGTAAATTGCTACAGCCACTATGGAGAACATTATGGAGGTTCCTTAAAAAACTGAAAATAGAGCTACCATATGACCCAGAGAGAAGCACTGACATATATACACTACCAAATATAAAATGGTTGGCTAGTGGGAAGCAGCTGCATAGCGCAGGGAGATCAGCTCGATGCTTTGTGACCTAGAGGGGTGGGATAGGGGGGGGGGGGGGGAGGCTCAAGCGGGAGGGGATATGGGGATATATGTATACCTGTAGCTGATTGGCTTTGTTGTACAGCAGAAGCTAACACAACATTGTAAAGCAATTATACTCCAACAAAGATATACATATTTAAAAAAAGAATAAATTGGGTGTAATAAGTTAAAAAAAAAAAAAAAAGAATCTTGGGCAAGTAACTGCTCAAAACCTCCCTGCGGCTCTAGTCATGGCAGGCAATTTATCCAGCAGACTGTTGAGCTTTTAGGGTAAAAAACTTCTCGAATATTTTTCCCCTTCTGCTCATGCTTTTCTCAAAGCATGACAAATGCTAGTGGTTTGACAAGAAAGCACTGTCTATGGTTTTGAATGAGACTGCTCTTACATATCAAGTCATTCTCGAAGAGAAAGGGATGTGATCAGTCCCCTGTTGCCCATCCCCCAGCTTGAGCCTGAGTCTCTAGCACTCCAGGGACCAGCCCGAAGTTCTCTCCTCCCGGGCTCTCTGTCCCTCCCTCTCCCTTCTCCCTTGGCCACAGGAGAGAAAAAAGTACCACTTTTCTTTGTTCCATGTTAGATTTTCATCAGTGTTAGGTTTTCTGGGGGAAAATGACTTCAGTTGAGGTAAGGATGGTGCGAGAAGCTTCCTTGGAAAAGTGTGTAATTGCCTAAGGGGATATTGGCAAGGAGGATTTTGGCCAAGGACTAGACTCCTCCCACCATAGCTGGGTTGAGAGAGCTAATGGTTGCCAGGCCCTGTTTTGGGCATTCTCCCATCTTGTCTTCCTTAATCGTCCAGCCACTTGTGAGGCAGGCATCATTATTAGCTCACTGTAGTGAGGTGTCAGTTGAATTTCAGAGAGGGGAGGTGACTTGCCAAAGGCCACAGTGCTAAGTTGGTATGTTGAGGAGAGGACAGTTCAGGAAACAGCATGAGTAAAAGTGCGGAAGTGAGGACCAGCCTATGATTGCTGCCAGTAACTGGGCGTTGCTGGAGAGCTGGCTGTGGGTGAGGTCAGGCAGGAGATGAGTTTGGGAAGGACTTTGGATGCTCTGACCCAAAAGACAGTGGGAGCCCCTGAGGGATAGTTAAGCTGAGAGTGACATCATTTAATTTGCACTAATTAATTAATTGCATAAATTAATTAATTTCAGAGGTCACTGCAGAGGGTAAGCTGGAGGAGTCCAGTGCAGACAGAGTGACCACAGAGGAGGATCTTGTCCCAGGGACACTGATAAGGTCTGGGTCCTCAAGGAAGACACTGCCCAGTGCGGAAGAGGGGCCTACACAGGAGGGAAGATGGTACGGCACGTGCCAAGCCTCATCTGCGCGGAGCATCCAGCTGGAGCAGCTGGCACCAAGTATTCGGTGCCAGGTCTCACGCTGCATGGAGCAGTGATTCATATTAGATCCACAGATCCCTCCAAATCTTCCTTGGTCGATAGCACCGCACAAGTTTGCTTCCTAAATTCCTGCTTCATTCATACTTCTCTCTTTTTCCCAAGAGGTGCGTGCACGTGTGTGTGCACGTGCGTGTTTGAACAGAACCAGAGAAGAAACCTTGTCTTTATATGTGAGATGCTATCCCCCTCCGATCCCAGCCAGATTCCATCAGCTCTCATAAATCATTTCAGCACAGTCTTCGTCATTAGGCAGATCTGAATTCAAGTTGGAGCCCTGCCACTTCACTGTGTGACCTTGAGCAAACACCTCATCTCTGTGTACCTCAGTTTCCTTACCTGTAAAGTGGGGATTATTATGCTGTCTTCTTCCTAGGGTTGTTTTAAGGATGAGATAATGCATATTTATACATTTGTCTTAGAACACAGCCTGGAGCAAGTGCATAATGAGCATTAACCATTGTTTCTTGCCTTGTTATCTGTAGCCTTAGTCCCAGGTATGACAGCTTTGGTTCACATCTTGACATAATTCCAAAGTCTTGAGAGCCATTTGTTTGCTACACAGATCTCAACGAATACGAGAAAGTCCAAGAATATGACCAAACAGACTTGAGCTGTCCTCAGTGGTCCAGAGCATTTGATTCCCAAGCATTGTCCAAGGACCCCTGCCCTGTGGGGGTCAGGTCAAGTGGAACCAGCTCAGAAGTCTTCTGGGACTCAGCACCTGATACGTAACTCTTCTCATCATCAGAAGCCCACGGCAGAATTTCCCAGCAGGGGTCATCAATCGCGCCAGCCACTGAGACCACAAACAATGCGGCTGATGGTATTTGCCTGGCATCTAGGACCAATACGGTTCACAGTTCTCTCCTTGGTTCCAACCCACTGGGGGAAAAGGAGAAGCAAACTCCTGCCTGTCTATGGAGCAGTCATTGGTAGAGGCAGAGTTAGCTTCAAAACTCGATTAATTCAGAAGCTCAGTCCTTGCTTGTTTCCATCTGCCCTATCCTTCTGCCAAATAGCTTCTGCCAAATAGCAGCAAATGCTGACCTGCCGGAAAGTATTTGATGAGGCTGAGCGGGAGGAAAGGTATATTTCCCACGTCCTCTCACATAGTCACCATCGGTTCATTCCAGGTTTCACCGAACGTTCACAACCACCCTACGGCATAGGTACCATCATTCCCATTCTCACTTTAGTTTTAAGTGAAGAAACTAAAGCTCAGTAAGGGAAAGTTAAGTGTCCCAAGACACACAGCTAGTAAGAGACTCAAAGAGACTCAAATGCTGCTATATTGTACTTCTTCCTATTGGTTGTCACAATTGTCCCACAATTCCATTTTAACAGATGGGGAAACTGAGGCTAGAGGTTGTTAGGTAATTTACTCAAGCACCCACAACAAAAAAGTGGTAGAGATGGGTTTTGAATTTAGGTCTGTGATCCTAAGCCTTAGGCTACCTCCACGGTATAATCTACATCCTTGCTACTCAAAGTGTGATCTGTGAACCACCAGCATCAGCAATCACGTGAAACGTGTTAAAAATGTGGCCTCTTATGAACTGCTTAGCTTTACTGAATCAGAGTCTGCAGGGGATTGTGGGAATCCTGAAGTTTGAGAAGCAATGGTCTGTGTGGCCCATCTTTGCTGTAGAAAGACACTCTCTAAGGGCAGCTAGTCTCCAAAGATGTCCCCAAGAATCCATCCCCTCCCTCAGTGCACAAGCCACTCCTTCCATCATGGGGTGGAACTTGTTTCCCTCGAAACTGTGCTGTTCTTAGGACTGGCTTTAGCCACTAGAATGCACCAGACATGATGTTCTGGGATTTCCAAGCAGCTTCTACTTCTTGCCTCTTGGAACCTAGCTTGAGCTACATGGAGCTACATGGAGAAGACACATGGGTAAGAATTGAGGCTGTGATTCACAGTCTCATCTGAGCATCTAGCTGACCCCAACTGCCAGCCAAATGAGTAAACCAGCCTGGAGGTTCCTTCCCAGTTGAGGCAAGTGAATCCCCAGCCAACACACACAGAGCAGAAGAATTGCGCAGCTGAACCCACAGAATCAGGAAAGATAGTAAAATGGTTGTTGATTTAAGTCACTAGATCTCAGGTAGTTATGCAGCAGTACATAACTGAAAGAGAAATGGTACCCAGAAGTAGGGTGCTGCTGAAACATAAACCTAAAACACGTGGTGATGGCCTTGAAACCAGGCAGCAGGTGGAAGCCTGAAGCACCTTGAGGAGACTGTTAATAGAGGCTGGAAGGGCAGTGAGAAAACTATTGGAGGCCGGAGAAAATGAGACTCAAATAATGAACTGCCAGAACAATCAGCACAATGTTGCCTGCAGTAACACGTGGATAGAAATGGTACCTAATGAACCTGCCAATGTGGCTGAGGAAATTTCCAGGTAGAATGCTGAAAGTGCCAACTGACTTTTATTAGTTCAGAGCTAATTATCTTTATGAATTAAAATTCAATAAAATTAAAAATCCAGCTCCTCAATGCACTAGGTGCATTTCAAGTGCTCGCAAGCCACATGTGGCTACCCCACTGGAGAGTGCAGAATATTATAGAACGTTTCCATGATCGCAGACACTTCTATTGAACTGCCCTCATCAGGTATCGGTAGGGAGCTTTTAGGAAGTAGAGGACACGCCCAAGGCAGTAACCAAGAGACTGCCACTCAGAGCACGTTCCCCGGGCCACCAGTACATGAATCCCCTGAGAGCTTGTTAGAAATGAAACTTCTCAGCCTTTGCCCCAGACCTACTGAAGCAGACTCTCCGTGTGGGAGTGGGGGCGAGAGGATGGGCAAAAATCTTGTGTTTTAACAAGCCCTGCAGGGGACTCTTATGCACATTAAACTTTAATAAGTACTAAAAAGAGTTTAATAAAGGAACTAGAGCAACAGAGTTGAGGGCAGGGTTAAGAGAAGCAGCAAAGGACAGTGAAACAGCAGGAACCAGCAGAGGGGAAACCGAACAGTATTAATGGGACACAAGGCGCCCTAAGAGAGCCCCCATAGGCCCTCAGGCACCGAGGGCCGCAGCTGGTCCAGAGCTGGGGCAAGGCCACAGGGTTTAGGGGAAGGGCAGCAAATACCCTCACCCCTCTCTCCTCCACCCTCTATATTTTAACTGAAGTGCCCGTTGGCCCCAACCAACCCAAAGCCAGAGGACAAAGGAGACTCCTCTGCACAGAGCAGGGCAGAGGCCGGGGGAGGATGGATCCGGGTCAATGAAACTGAACCAGCACATACAGTTTTAATGTGTTAGTTATATTTCAAAAAATACACGTTTGATCTATGAAGGCATAACCATTAACGCTAAGGAGACGTTAGTACCCTTGAAGATCATCTTATTTACAACATCTTGGGGGAAATTGTGCTGTTAGCAGTGAGGTCTCTCCTTACAGTTTTAAGGAGGGAAATAACACTGCAAATACTTCCTTCCACTTTATTTTTCCCTCCCGGCCCCTCTTATCCCCTCTCCTCCTCTCTCCTCTCTTGCTCCTGGTCTTTCTTCCCTGTCCCCTCCCCCATCCAGCTTTATATTATGTGACAGTATTAGAGTAAATAAAGTGTCCTGTCTTGTCTTTTTCATTTAAAGTTACATTTTGAGAATTTCCTTGTGTCATTAAGGATTCTCTGAAAACATGATTTTTTTTGTGGCTCTGCAGATGGTTTAAAGATGCTTGTTATTGTAAAGCTGTCTCAAATCCTTTTGGGAAGTAGGTGGTGTATAATGCATAAATTATAAATGAAAAGCAAGTTGTTCTTAATTGTACCCTGACCTCTAAAGTGCAGTAGCTCTTTGTGGATCTGCTTCTCCAAAGCCACAGAGACTGAAGGGATAATGACAATGACCAAAAAAGGAGCCATGAGGTGGAAGAGTGTTGAAATGGGGGTTCATGCCCAGGGTCTGTTCAGTTTCTGCCTGTGCAGCCCTGGAGAAATCTCATCTTGGAATCAGGGCTCTTGGACCAGCCATGATGTCAATCTCTCTGTCACTCATCTTTCCATTCCCTCAGGCCACCTCCTAAAGACTCCTCGCTGTATCTCTTCCAGCTCTTTGCCTGAGTTCGAATTCTCCTCTTCCTCATCCCTGCCCCACCCAGTGGTCTGTGATCCCCTCTGCACCTCACAGACTACGGCAACAACTACTTTTCCTGTTTCCACAGCATTTAATGGCTTACGATGCATTCTACTGCATGCCTTCTCCTTATTACCAGTTCCTGGAGGTATAGGCGCCAATATCTTCATTTAGTCATTTGCTCAAGCTGCACGATTCATTGAGCACCCACCCTGATGGGGACTTGGGGAGAGTGATGAACAGGCAGAGATAGTTCCTGCTGTCATCCGTCTCAAAATCCAGCAGGGGAGACAGACAAGAGACACAAAATAGATGAATATTTCCTCAAGTTACAATTATCCTAACTGCTAGGAAGGGGAAACAGGGACCACTTCTTGAGTATCTCGCATCTTAACAGAGTTAGTCTCACTTTATCCTCACATCAACCCTCTGACGTGAGGGGTATATATATGTCTATATTGTATGATATACGATTGTCTATATTGTGTGTATATATTGTATCGTATATACGATATACATAGAGACATATGGCTTTATACATATGATATGTATGTATATCCACATATAGACATGTTCAGTTGTCCTTCGGTATCCTTAAGGGATTGGTTCCAGGACCCCTGCGGATACCAAAACCTATGGATACTTGAGTCCTTTAGTCAGCCCTCTGTACCCGCATCCGCAGACACAGAGGGCCGACTGTATACGTATATAAATATACAATTTATATATACTATAAATATTATAGGTAGTATACTGTATACGTATTATATAATGTGTCAGCTATAAAATACTTATATCTATTATTTCTATATTTCTATACTGATGCGGGTGCGAAAGCTGCACCCCGGGATAATGGGGTAGTTTGCCCAAGGTCTTGTCGCTCGTATGTGAACGAATTTGGGATTAGGGTTCAGGTTTCTGACTCCAGAGAGGGTGCTGCTTTTATTCTACCGCAGCTGCGTCCAGCCCTGGCACCCCCAACCCCTGCCCTCGTGTCCAGAAGAGGAGAAAACCCTTCCTAGGATTAATGGGAGAAGAGCTGCCCTGCTCTCTCACCAGGCACCAAAGTGCACACGCTGTCCCAGTGTTACCAGCATTAACTTGTTAATTGAGAAAAACTTGACCCCAGAGCACCTGACCCTCCGGTTGGCACTGTTGCGCCCATCACTCAACACACCTACAGCGCTTGCCTCCTCCCAGACCCCTGCCTGAACGCTGGGCAGGAGGAGGAAGCTCCGGCTGCCCGGTCTGTGCCAACCCCCTCTCTTATCTGTGTCTGGTCGGGTCCATGTTCAGCTCAGTTGTCTTCCGTCTACACTGTGGGCTGAGCGTGGCATGTCCCTCAGGTCAGAGTGATTGGAATTGCCAGCAGAGTCGATTATTCTGAACCCCACGGAGCCTCCATCAGAAGGCTGTGCTGTGCTGAGGGTAGAACTCAGAACCCGACTGCCAGGCTGGGAGCCAGAGAGGAAGGGGCTGGTGTTTTGAGAGTCTACTGTGAATCAGGAAGTAAGAAGGAGCATTGATGGGCTTCCCTGGTGGCGCAGTGGTTGAGAGTCCGCCTGCCGATGCAGGGGACACGGGTTCGTGGCCCGGTCTGGGAGGATCCCACGTGCCGCGGAGCGGCTGGGCCCGTGAGCCGTGGCCGCTGAGCCTGCGCGTCCGGAGCCTGTGCTCCGCAACGGGAGAGGCCACAGCAGCGAGAGGCCCGCGTACCGCAAAAAAACAAACAAACAAAAAAGGAGCATTGAGCCCAATGGGTCAAGGTGGTAGAAAACACACTTTGATTTACTATATACACATTTTACTTTTCTTTACACACATGTATATAGAGATGTAGACATACACGCTTTTTTCTAGGGTGATTAAGTTATTAAAGTAACGTGCACTGAATACGCATAAAGGGCAATGGTTGAGCTGGTAAGAGGATTTAGAGTGTGAAGACCAGTCATAGAATCCCGGCCCTGCCACCTACTCTCTACATTCAAGACGTTTCAGTGTTGCGGGCCTCTGTTTTCCCTTCGACAAAGTGGGAATTACACAAGCTGTATATAATACAGCAATACAAGCTGTCACTCTTCGGGTATGTGTAATTAGATGCAAAGGCTTCTGAGTAACTGGATCCTCACCCTCCCCTCTGCTTTCCTGCATGTGGTCATCACAGAGTGTGCCTTTCCGCACACTGAACAAAAGCCAGTTGAGAGGGAGAGAGGTGGGTAGGAGTGGGTCACAGGACACGGCAGGGAAGGGAATAGTGGGCCTATCTTCCACAGAGGGTGCAGGAAGGCTGGCTTTGACTTCGTCTGTTGGCTGTCCACATGGAGGCACAGGGAAAAAAAAATCAAAAAGGAATAGGAGGGCTTCCCTGGTGGCGCAGTGGTTGAGAGTCCGCCTGCCGATGCGGGGGACGCGGGTTCGTGCCCCGGTCCGGGAAGATCCCACATGCTTCGGAGCGGCTAGGCCCGTGAGCCATGGCCGCTGAGCCTGCGCGTCCGGAGCCTGCGCTCCGCAACGGGAGAGGCCGCAACAGTGAGAGGCCCTGCGTAACACACACACACACACACAAAAAAAAAAAAAAAAAAAGGAATAGCAAACGTCTGTGCTTCCCTCCACTGAGGCTAGCATGTAATCCAGCCTACCCTGAGAAGTCAGACCCTTCATCCGCCTTGCACTGGGAGCAGAAGAAAATGCAAAGAAAGCACCGCTAGGACCAGCCGTGCTGCGGCTGTCACACACACTGGAAGAAAGAGGGTTTTCCATTCAGTGTTGTGATCTGCAGCAAAGCTTGTCCCAGTGAAGGTTAGGTTAATGATTCTCCACCCGTGGGATTGGGTGACAGGCAGATAATGGGATAAAGGACAGGAATTCTCTTCTCCCTTGAGGAAAAGTCTAGAAATGTGAGTGGAGAGGAGGAAACACACCTTCTCTGAAACATTTTCTAGGTTTGGTCTTCTCTACCCTTGGCTTAAAAGGCTTAGCCAATGGTCAACCAGAGTAGAGTTCTCCTCCTTGGGGGAGGGACAGAAGCGTAGGTAGGCAATTCTCCTTCTACTTTCTGGAGAATTCCCTCCTAACACAACCTGGGCTGTTTTCTTGGAACCTGGGGGACGGATGGTTCAGCTCTTGCCTACGAGAACTCTTTGACATGGATCATAACAACTTCATTAAGTGAGGCCTCCTTGTACCACCAAGGATGAAAATTCACTCTGTGTTCCAATGACCATCTCAGATTATACCCAGTGATGTTGTCCAACAGAGCTTCCTAGTGATCATGCCTTGTCCCAAATGGAAACCATATAACTCCTCTCCAGTTAAGTCCCCTTCTCCTTCTAAATTAGAGTTCAAAGAAGTTAAAGTCTGCAATTATCCTCTTCCCAATTTTTACTCTGATTTGTCTTAGTCTGAGTACTTTCATTCAACAGTGTAAATAATGATAATGATAACAGTAGTAGTAGTCATAGGAATAGTAATCATTACTATCATGTGTTGATCACTTACTCTGGGTCAAGAACTGTTCTAAGCACTTTCAGTATTAATTTGATACTCACAACCACCCTATGAGGTTAGTGTTCTTATTACCTTATCTACATTTTATAGATGAGGAAATTGAGGCACAGGGGGGTGAAGTGATTTAGCCAAGGTCACATGGCAGGTGTTTCCTGAGTCCACACTCTTGATCACTAAGTTACATGTATCTGTATCTTTGGGGGTCAGTTAAAATCTTCGTGTTATCTGGGGAAGGTGGAGACACAGAAAATAGGAGGAAAAAGAAGACAACTTCCACAGCTTATGCTTCACTGGGATGCTAGTCACTTTATACCAGTTGTGTGGAATTTAAGAAACATGAATTTAAATGCAGCTGGGAAAAAAAATCTCCCATGTAGAAGTTGTGTCCGTCTCCTTCCCTTATTCCAGGGGAGAATCCACCTCTGCGCTGTAGCCCACCTCCTCTTTCAGAGCGTGGAACTTGTCTAATTCACGCTGGTCTTCCTGCCACTTTTGGATGGATTCTGAGGTGGCATCTGGTCTCCAGGTTTTGCTTGAGGATTTCTTTTTCCCTTAAGAATTCTTCCTAAGTATTTAAAGCCTCCGATGTCCATTTCCCTTTGGGTCTATTGAGGGCAAATCCCCCAGTGCCTCTCAGTCACGGGTACCTCATATTGAACAACTCTCTAAACAGCGCTTGATGCCTTGTTCTCTCCAAGGGCCCAATTGCCTGCACTTGTCTCTATTTTTCTATCTTCAGCTGTACCTCAAGGATTTAGGTAAATTCAAGGAAAGTCGATTGCTGTGTGGGAAATTTCAAAAACTGGCATTCAGGGAATTGGCTGTTTTGGAATGGGTGTTTAGTGTACTGGTTTGTCTGTGTATTGGCCTGAGTCATATCTTATAGTTCTTTAACGCTTGGTCTTTCTTCCATGGAAGGAAGGAAAGAAATAGAGAAAGAAAGAAAGAAAGGAGGGAGGGAGAGAGGGAGGGAAAAAGGTAGAAAGGAAGGAAGGAAGGACCATCAGTCCTAAAGTAAAACTAACTAACTAATTAACTGACTTATTGACTAACAAACTCCTAGCTCCAATTTAAAAATAAAAGGGTGTAGTATGAACACATCGCATTCCCTGACACACCAAAAACCTCAGCTCTGTGCTCAGGAAGACCTTCTCTCTCAGTTCATTCTTTCTCCTTTGCTTTGGTGTCCTCCATATTCAACCACAAGGCCAAAATCTTCTTGTAAAAGTAATCCTCGAGTTTCTGAGCAAAATTGGTCCCTGACACATGTCCTTAGATCCTAGAACATTTCCTTAACCACAACCCAAGAAACTCAAGTGTGTATAAGATGTTTTGCAAAGAAGTGGACACTGTAAAGGCTCGGTGATTATGACAAAGACAATGGCGATGACATCAAATTCTATTAAACAATTATGTATTGAACTCCTGTGCTGGGCTATATACTCAGCTCGGTGGATGCAGAATTGAATAATAATAACTACAGTTAATTTTTATTGAGTACTTAGTACATGCCAAACTCTGCTCTACATGCTTTCCATGGCTTAACTCACTCAATGTCACAAGCACCCTGTGAGGAGACACTATGAGTGTCACTCCACCTGCCTGTGGTCACACGGCTAGCCAGTGGGAGAGTGGCTTTCCCCACGGGTCTCTGCCACCCCTTCCCAGCTCCTCCAGAGCCCGTGATCTAGCCCAGTGTAGCAGTAGTGGGGAGCAGGGCTGAGTAGTGAGGGCTGTGTGAAGCCACAGCAAAGGGGGACTGTCCACATCTTCTTCTCCGAATCACGCGTCTGAGAAAGTTCTTGAGACATCACTAAACTGAATTGTGCCTCCCCACGTTCCACTTGTTCAGCCTCCATCAATAATTTTACAACCCAAACAGCCAAGCCAGGAAGGGGGTGGCTTGTTTTTACTGCTGCACCATCTGTTTTTCTCCATTAGGCTTAACGTGTCTTCCTGGGAAACTCGAGAAGGACGTGTCCCCCTGCCCAGTCTCTGGGCAAGGCTGAAAACAGAGCCCTGGAAACCTCATCCAATGGTCTCTGGCGACACTGACAGTCCCACCGACACATCAAAGCCATGCCTCATGCTGCACCTTTACCTGCATGGTTGCCATTATGCTATCTCTGCTTCCCCGTGCCTTCTCCATCCTTCAGTGCAGAATGCCAAGTGTTCAGTACCCTGCCTCTTTAAATAACCCCAGGTGAAATACCCTGCAGACACTTAGGCCCCAGGATTCCTGCAGACCACCGCTTGCTCATCCTTTCTGAATAATCCTCATCCGTTGTTCTTTATCTAGCCCTGTTTCCAGCCTTGACCTGATCCAACTCAGTTTATGTATCTCTAGAGGGTGAGGAAACCCTTTCATTCTCCTTCCTCCACCCTCTAGGTCCCTCCCCGGTGTCAGGAGAGATACTTCGCTCTCCTGCAGTTCTTTCTCTCTCTCTCTCCCCGCCTCTTTCTCCCCTTGGTTAAAGACAGCTCCCTCCTTGTGGATGTTTAGACCAAACACCTCGGTGCTCTCCTGTTAACTCACATTCGCTCTGTCAGCGAGTCTTATTGGTTTCCCCTTCAAATACATCCAGAATCAGAATGCTTCCCATCCTCCCTGTTGTAATCTCCTGGTTCAAGCCATTATGAATCCCCGGACTGTTACAACAGCCTTCTAAAGTGTCTCTCTGCTTCCACCCTCGCTCCTTAAAGGCAGAGTGAGACTTTTTTAAAAAATGGCACATTCTATCATTCCTCTGCTCCCTGCCCCTGGGGCTCCTCATCTATGCAAAGGACAATCCGAGGACCCCACCTTGATTTACAAGGCTGTGCATCATCTGACTCCTGACACCTTCAGACCACAGCTCCCATTGCATCCCCTCACTCCTCCAAGGTCAATGCCTTCTGGGAAGGGCCTTGAATTTAGTAGGACCTTTCCTACCTCAAGGCCTGGATGCTGTCACCGCTTCCTGGGATAATCTTCTCCTATCTGCTCTCAAGGCTTCATTACATCTCTGCTGAAATTTTACCTTATCCAAGAGACCCCAGTGTCCAGCGCATTCCTATGGGGCTTCATCAATGTTTTCTTTTATTATTTTTGAATTCCAGCCTCACCATGAGCGAGTGAATTGGGGGAAATCACTTTAACTTCTTTGGGCTGCAGTTTCCTTACTCGTTTAAGCCCCAAGTCCTTGAAATGGCTAAAAACTTCTTGTGTGATCTACCCCTGCTTCATCTCACACCACTCTCACCTTCACTCTTGAAGTTCCAGCTACTCCAGGCTTACAGTTTCTAGGCTGCACCATACATCTCCCACCTCAGGAACTCTGCACGCACAGGTTCCTCTGCCTCTGGCCCCTGCTAATCACTGACATTTCTTCAAGGAGACTTCCCTGATTCCTAGACTATGTCGAGTCCCTTTGCTTAAGCCCTCCTCTATGGTTTGAATAATTGACATGATGAATCCTAAATCCCCCGTGAGGTGGGGCTTTGGGAGGTGATTAGGTCATGAGGATGGAGCCCTCTTAAATGGGATTAGTGCCCTTATAAAAGAGACTCCACAGAGCTCCCTAGTCTCTTCCACTGTGTGCTGACACAACACAGAAGATGGCCCTCACCCAACCATGGTGGCACCCTGGTCTTAGATATCCAGTCTCTAGAACTGTGAGACATAAGTTTCATTGATAAGCCACCCTGTCTGTGGTATTTTGTTATAGCAGCCCAAAATGGATTAAGACACCCTCCTAAAGTTTTGCCTTTCTCCCTCATAGCACTTATTATGCTGTATCATGCTCGACAACACTGATTACTGTATTGTGGACTTAGTTGTTGAGGATTTCTGACTTCCCAGCTGGACTACAAGTCTCATAAGGCCAGTGCCCTTCTCTGGGTCCCCTACAACTATATATCCCTTATGGCTGGCACAGTGCTTGCCATTGAGTAGATACTGAATAAACATATAGTGAATGAATGTTGAAGGCAGGTAAGGCTAGGCTCAATTATTTAAAATTCCCTTTCACTGCTAAAATGCTCTGTTTAGGAACAGTTGGGGAAGAATTCAAATCATCTTCTCACTCAGATGGTGGCAGATTGTTGAGAGCAGTGAAAACAAGCCACTGGCATCACTGGTTGTTGGAGAATTTTGCTTTCCACTTGGGAATTCTGCATCCTTCCTGGGGATGGGTGATTTTCCTTAAGTGGGTCACATTTGAAACCACTCAATGCCACTTGAAGCCCACTGCCACATCTTCCTTCACTCTGGCCCTAACAATCATCTCTCTAGGCTCAGGAAGCAGTTAATTTAAGGTAGCAATGAAATGGAACCAAATTGCTCTTTGAATACCGTAAATCATTGAATAGAATAGCTTTTGTCTGCCAAACAGAATTAATCCTCAAAGTTGGAAAAATTCTCCAAGTGCATATATGTGTGCTTGTGTGCACTTTTTCCCTTCTGAAAATAAATGGAAAGATTTTATGTTAACCTTTTTTTTTTTCAATAAAAACTTTCCAGCACACTTGGTAGTGGAGAGAACCATCCAAGGAACTCCCATGCACCCAACAACTATAAGCAGTTTGCCCAGCTTGTTTCATCTCAATCCCCAAATTCCTTTCATATTTTCCTGGCTGGAGTTTGCCAAGGTAAATCCCAGATATGATATCATTCTATTGCAAACATCGAAGACAAAGACCTTTCTTTCTCTACTGTGCTACAGGGCTATCAGCACACCCAGGAGACCGACAACCCTTCTCCAATAGCTCTCAATATCCGGTCCATAATCATTCCTCTGCAGTGGGAAGTTATGAAGGCCTGGTGTGGGTTTACATGGGTACCCTCTGGAGAGAGGAGCAGCCTCTTCCAATCACCCTCAGGGATGGAGAGGATTTGTCAAGGATGCCTGTGTCCCAGCCTGGGAGGGAGATGAAATGCCTGCCTCGTGAGCCAGATGTGCAAGATCAACAGTCAATTATTCCAGCAGCAGAGGCTATTGTCAGAGCACTTGAATTACCGTTTGTGTCAGTCTGTTTAGGTCTGTCTGTCTGCCTGACTCTCGAATTCATCCATCTGTCACTCTATTTGTCTACCCATCATACTGATCTATCCAGGTGTTCACCCATCTAGCTAGGGCTCGCGCTCTCTTAAATCTGATTTAAGTGATTGCTCTAAGCCGCCCATTGGTGCATGTAGTTCATCCCAATGCCAATAATACCTCAAAGTTGATTGGTTTTTGCCCTACCTGCTCATGCAGAATCTCAGCCTCCTGAAATTCTCCCTATCTTCAAACATACTCTACAATGTACTTCCCTAATTTATTGCCTCTTATTCTCTCTTGAATGTAAACTCCACGAGGGCAGGAATTTTGGTCTGTTTTGTTCACTGTTGTATCCCACCACCTTGCCCAAGGCCTGGAATAGAGAACGTGCTCAATTCATATTTGATGAATGAATGAATGAATAATTCATTATCATCTCCATTTTACAGATGAGTTATTGAAGCTCAAGGAGGTTAAAGAGTTTGCTCAAAGTAACACATCCAGAAAAGGGAAAAGCTGAGCTTTGAAAACAGATTTGTTTAATTCATAAGCTTCATGCTCTTAGCAGATTGTCGTATTGTCTCCAGCAAATTAAATATTCCATAGCAGAAGATATACTCTGGTTGCATTCTACCATCTTTTCTGGAAGTTCATGTTATTGTCCAACCTAAAATCCTCTGAGCTGGTTTTTATTCTGTCACATAGAGGACATGATTTTTAAAACTTGGATTATTGATACCCCCATCTTTTTCCTTTTGATTTGTGCACTGTTGTATGTCTTGGTTAGAAGCAGGAAAGTTGATTTGGGTGCGATGTAAACACGGAAAAATGCAACAAAAATAATCTGGAACTTTTAGAAAAGAATTTGGGGATATATGTTTTGAGAATGGGGTGATCTCTTTGCCAAAAGTCCTGATCATTTGCTTATTTTAGCAGATATTTCTTGAGCACTTACTATATTTCCAGCACTCTACTGGCTATTGGAAATGTACCCGTGAACAAGACATAAAGGCTCATCTCTGTGGTTGTGAGATGACTTTCAGCAAAATATTGGGCCACCTTGAGCATGTATATGTATACATACACTAATTTAGTTAAAATCTTTTGCATACTTGACTAATCATTTTAACCAATTAATTATTATTTAACTAATTTTAATGTATTTAATTTAATCATTTAATTATTTAACTAATGATTTGTGCTTGTCGATTAAGTTTTTCTAATTTTTTTAAAGAAATACTCATCTTACTTTATAGTAACTGTACAGAATGTTGAGGTAGGTGTGAAATTATCCAGTTTTACTTTCTGAGCTGTATATAATTGCCATTTTGTTGGTAAAAATAAATGAGTGTTGGCAACTTCCTATGGTTCAGTTTATTAATTTTATCTAACTGTAAACTAAACTACTGGACTGTCCTGTTTAATCCTGGGGATCATATGCTGGAAATAATACCATAGTCTAGTATTGAAGCTATTAGTGAAGCATATCCTTAAAACTTGATCATTGCGGTAGGGTTGCCTTTTGGAGGCTATTGTGGGTAAGACATATAACTTCATAAAGGGTCAGAAAAGTGATGTAAAAAATCACCTCAGAAAGACTGAGTAGGTATTAGGCCTGTAGGATGTTAATGTAACCTGACTGAATGAATTAACAGAGCCAAATACAGAAAGTGTCAATCAAAAAGAGATGGGCAGGTGATTGAGCAGCCATGGAGACAAGAGAAGGGAGAGAAACTACTGTCACACTCAGCCCAGCACTGTCCAGCTTGAAGGAAATCTTAACCAATGGAATTTTTCTTTTTCTTTGTGATACAGTTTACATATGCTAAAATGTTCAGTGTTCAATTAAATGAATTTTGACAAGTATACACAACCACCAAAAACAAGATATAGTACGTTTCCTTCATTCAGTTTGGTGCCTTTAGCAAACCACAGTATCTATGTAGATTTTAATGGTATTGTCTTATTTTATTTATATTTATTTTGCTTTCTATTTCTGGCAAGTGATACAGATTTTCCACTTATTTATATCTGTAAAATAATCATAGAATAGAAATATAATGCTTTATTTTAAAAATAAGTGGATTTAAGTAATACAAAAGAGAGTTGACCTTTAAAAAGTGGTGTAGGGCTTCCCTGGTGGTGCAGTGGTTGAGAGTCCGCCTGCCAATGCAGGAGACACGGGTTCGTGCCCCGGTCTGGGAAGACCCCACATGCCGCGGAGCGGCTAGGCCCGTGAGCCATGGCCACTGAGCCTTCGCGTCCAGAGCCTGCGCTCTGCAACGGGAGAGGCCACAACAGTGAGAGGCCCGCGTACCGCAAAAAAAAAAAAATAAATAAAAATAAATAAAAATAAAAAATGGTGTAAATGTATCAGTTTGATTAAGAACTAACTTTCCGGTACCAAACGAGGAGTTAGAAGAGGAGGTGGTTCTTCTCCCACCAAATGAATGGGGCTTTGCATGGGGAATGCAGATAGGCAAGGTGTAGATTTAATAGATGTGAACTTCGATGATACTCCAACTTCCCTAAACCCAGTGAGGAAGAAAGTGTGGTCCTTAGTCAAAGAGGAGAGGAGGGGCTTCCCTGGTGGTCCAGGGGTTGAGAATCTATCACGCACTGCAGGGCATGCGGGTTCGATCCCTGGTCGGGGAACTAAGATTCCCACATGCCTCAGGGCAGCTAAGCCCGTGTGCCACAACTGGAGAGCCCAAGCGCCACAACTAGAGAAAAGCCCACAAGTTGCAAGTGGAGAGAAGCCCGTGCACTGCAAGGAAGAGCCCGCGTGCTGCAACTCAGACCCCATGCAGCCAAATAAATAAATAAATATTTAAAAAGAGGGGTGTAGAGAGCTACAATTTTTTAATCTTCAGACTCCAACAACTTGTGAGTTCCTAAGGAAACTTGTGTTTTATCTGTACCCAGTCAGTTAAGATCAGAATTTCTACCAGTGGTTCTCAGCAGAACAATAGTAGTGAAATGGACTGGGTGGGAATCCCACTGTGTCTGGTTGCCCTGGAGTGCTGGTCATCTAAGCAGACCTAACCTTATTAATGGTGGCAAGATTTCCAGAGTGGGACTTCCCAGGCATATTAAAAACACCAATCCTTAAAATTCCATAATTCTGAAAAGCAAGAACATTCTTACATTTCAAGATACAACTGTTATCTCCTGTCAGTCACCATTTGATATAAAAAAAAAATTGCAAAGCCAGTTTTACATTTAAGGAAGAACTATAGGCTTTAACTATATTAGGAGCTATCTGGTAACAAGAGAGAAAAACTCTTGATATAAAGAAGTATTTGTTTGAGGGCTCCTAGCCCCTCCCAGCAAAGGGATTGTCCAGGAGCTCCTTATAAGATAGTAGATAATAGTACCAGTAGATAATAGTACCAGTAGATACAGCGAAAAGTCATGCAGGTGGTACCGGAATGCCTGAAGTTTAAGAACTAGGAGGCAAGGGCATCTGTTACTGTGAGATGAACGCATCAGTTCATCTTATCCTGACGCCGCTGAACTTTTGATTCATCCAGCTCCTCTAGCTCTGAGTGTCTAATCATCGGATGACCTTTGAATATTACTTGGCTGTTGACAGGAAGAGAAAATACTGGTCACATGGAGTTAGAGGAATCCAATCTGCGTGATAATGATTTTGCACTGAAAACTATTCAATTAAGTTTTTGGTTTTAAACATTAATCTTGAGAACTTGCATAATGTGAATGTGCCACTGAAAACAGATTCATTGTTGGTGTGTTGGCAAAATCCGGGATTCAATCTGCAAAGCTGAGGTTTACACGTGGGACTGCAGGATGAGCACTGAGGCGATGACTGGCTTTCCTTGGGCTGAGGGCACTGGCTGAGACTGAGATGTGGTCACAAGCTCTCTGAAGGACCAGCTGGATCCTGGTCCAATGTAGACAGTCATTCTGTGCTGGTCAATGCACCTTTCAAGTAAGAGCTAATGTGTCCTAGTCCCTCTCTCTAAAGTAACAAGTAATGAACTCAATATAAGGAATTATGAAATATTTGATGGTTGAGAATAATTACATGATTCTGGCAAATTGAAAAAGCATGATTTGGTTCCACTTGGGTGGAAATGGATTTATCTGGTTTTCTTCAATTCTAGATAATTTTCTACCTATAACGTTATATGTTGCACTTAAACAACTTTCAAGGCTTTCTTCCCCTCTCCTCTCCTGCCCTCTCCTCTTCTCTTTCCCTCTTCTTCTCTCTCTTCCTTCCACACATATTTACTGAGTACCTGCTTTGGGTTATATCCTGTGCTGGGGGCAAAGTATAAACAGTGCAGGTAACCACTATTCTCTTTCACCTTACAACCCAGAGGGGAGGGGGGAGGGAGATTCAGATTAATAGTCATAGTAACCATCGCTAGTGCTTATTGAACTAGTTCTGTGTACCAGGCACCATTCCCAGAGCGGCACAAGTGTTGATTCATTTAGCCCTCACAACAACACGATGAGAAAAGTGTTAGTATTATCCACTGCACAGATGGGGAAACTGAAGTACCGAGAGGTTAAGTAACATGCCCGGCATCACACAGCTAGTAAATGGAAAATGTGGGTTTGAACTCAGGCGGTCTGGTTCTTGAATCCATAATCTTCAATACTAACCATGTACAGCCTGAGAAGGACCATAAGAGGGGAAATACAAGGGCAGCACAGGACTTAGAAGAGAGGCTATAATGGAGGTGACAGTGATGTGTTTGGAGGAAAGAATGCCAGACGTCACGGGTAAAGGATACAAGATCTTATTGAACAAGAAAAAAACTGCACAGAACTTGTAGCTTCCAAGTCCCCATGACGACACCCAGCTACCAATAATACTGCCTGAGAGGGGAGAGGATCTCTTCTGATTCTCTGAGTAACTTCCTTTGGCCGTCATCATGGACACCCAGTTCCTTCCTGACAGTCTGCGTGACGCTGACCCTTGCCTGCCCGCCCACCAAGGGTGAGTCTCCAGTGACAGCCAGCACGTTCCTGTGTGTGTACAGTAGGGTGAGGGGAATTGAAGGGCAGTTTCTCAGGAGTGTCATCCCCCGTAGGACCAAGCCTCGTGTCTGTGTGGATATTCCACCTGCAGCCCCTAAACCAGTCTTCCTGCCTGATGGGGAGGTAGGAGAGGGTTCCAGAGAGGGTGACCTCTGAAGGGTGTATGGGAATTTGTACGTGACAGCAGTGTTGGGGAAGGGAAGAGAGAGGGGGACATCTGCGAGATTGTAGGCAGTTGAACAGGGATGGGGAGCAGATGGGGCCAAAAGCAAGAGGCGAGGCTGGAGGGATAATCAGAGGCCAGAGTGTGCAGGGCCTTGCAAGTATGATCCAGTATGAGCTGTGTCCTGTGAGCCACAGAATATTCTGGACACCTTTAGAAAGGTCCTACATAATAATTCTAACATCGATTACTAAGCATTTCCTATATACCAGGGACTGCACTAACTACATGCTTATTTATTCCTCACAACAACTAATAGTATGTGTTCTATCATTCACCCCATTTTACAGATGAGAAAACTGAGGAACAGTGAGGTTAAGAAACTTGCTCAAGGATACTCATCTAGCAAGTGGGGGAGCTGGGTATGAACCTAGGGATTCCAACTCCAGAGTCTGCATGTCTACCCATTATGCCATGTCCCTGTATGGGTCAGGGTGGCTTTGGGCAGTTAGAAGCCCCTATCTTCCAGTGGGCAGATTTCTGCATGTTTGTCCAGGTCTCCCTCACCTTCGTCTTGAACCAGCTGAGCAGCTGAAAATTCCATTCCCTGCAATTCGGTTTCAGGGCGCGTCTGACTGAGCCAAGATGAATTCGAGTTTAATCTCGCATGCCTAACGAACTCGCCAAGGTATCTCAGAAATTTTCCTGCTTCTATTAGTGAGATAGTGTGTGAGGCTTATTTCCAATGACAGGCAGTTTTATCATTATTTTTAAAGCAGGGGCTTGTCTCGAATAGTTCAGATGGTGTCAAAAGGAGAGATAACAAACCTCCTAGAATAAAATGTCAGTGCAGGAAAGGAGCTAAACGTCAGCTGGTCCAACCCCCTCAATATACAGAGAGGACTGGGATTGTCCTGCGGCCCCTTCCGCTACACCCTCTGCTGGCTCTGGCAGTTGCCCTTCTGGCTGCCCGGAGAGAAGTATGAGAAGACGAGGGGGCTTTGGCTGGGGACAATGGGACGGCAGGCTCAGTCTGAATTCTGGTTCTGCCGAAGTTTTGCTAGTTGTGGGACAAGTCACTTCACCTTTCTGGAATTCAGAATCCCCATTTGTAAGACGGGGTAAGAGAAATGCTTTTCCAGGGTGGTTGTGAAGATTAAGTGCTCATTGCAATGCCTGGGGCAGAGTAGGCACCCAAAACATAGTGGTTTCCTGCCCCCAGTGCAGCTGAAGGATAGGAAGGAGAACAAGGCCCGACCTTGGGGAACTGACTGTCTAGCGAGGGAGACAGATCTGCAAACTAATGTACTCCTTGCTGGGACAGAGGGACATAGAGAGTGCTGTGGGAGCAGAGAGGAGGGAGAGTCTAGCTGTTCTAGGGAAGTGAGGGAAAGCTCTGAATAGATAACATTTATCTGGGGCTTTAGAGGATGGGTAGGAGTTTGTCATGTCAGTGTCAGAGAAAAGGTTTCCAAGAAGAGGAGGCAGGATGACGACCATGACGATGACGATGACAATAATGAAGAAGAAAAGGAAGAGCTGCAAACTCCTCAGCAGATTCAATCCTGTCCACAGATGAGCTTTCTTTGCCCAGTTTAAAAGTTTATATTTGAATGCATATAGTCTCTCCAGTTCCCACAAGTCCACCACTCCTTGGGTCTTAAACCTGCCCGAGTTCCCTCCTTCCTTCTTGCCTTTCTTCCTTCCTTCCTTCCTTCCTTCCTTCCTTCCTTCCTTCCGGCCAATGTCTCAGGCATTTGCATTTGGAGCCCTTAAGAACTTAGTGGTGACGAGCACAGACTATGGGGCAAAAGAGATCTCGGTTTGAGTTCCAACTCCTCCATGTAGCTATGTAAGATCCATAAAACGATGAGTGTGTTTGTACCTACTTAATTTTGTGGTTGTGAGAGAGTGAAGTGACACCATGGCACCTGGCCATGAAGGGAGCCCCTCCCTTGCTGGATTTTGCAGCAAATGATTTTGTGCTTTGGGGTGGTTTTGGTGAATCCCAGGTTTTTTAGGACAATTTTGTGTTTCATTCCAAATTCTCATCATGGCATATGTGTCAGTTCGGATCTTCTGAGAACTAGATACCAAGATGAGATAAGAGATGCAAGATTTATTGGGGGAAATGCCTGTGAAGGAGAAAGGATGGGAGCAGGGGTCCAGAGGGAGAGAGTTCAGCCTGATTCAGGCCTGACATCTGTGAAAGGAGAGAGGAAAAGATGAGCCTCAGGTCGCGGTGCAGCCCTGGGTGAGTCTTGGTCGGCTGCTGGGGAGACTCAGAGCCAAAGCTGCCGGTTAGAGCAGCCCTGCCATAGCCATGGCTGGGATCTCGTGCCCCTGCCATCCTCCCTCCCTGGCTGGGAGCAGGCCAGGGAACATGGTCTGGCAGGGATGCTGTGGCAGGGACAAAGGTACTAAGTTTGAAGGATGTCAAACAGCCAGCAGGTCCTCTTGAAGGAAGATCTGACAAGGGCACCTCCATGGTTGCTACAGGAAGCCTCAGTAGTAAGTTCTTGTTCAGTATAATCGAATTGTCTCTGTAAGTTGAAGGTCAAGACGCTGATGCTTCAGTAAAATAAGCATTTATCAACATTGTTATGGGTGGCATTGTGTCCCCTCAAAATTCGTATGTTGAAATCTTAACCCCCAGTACTTCAAAGTGAGATTGTATTTGGATATAGGGTCTTAAGTGACATAAATAAGTTAAAATGAGGCCATGCAGGTGGGCCCTAATCCAACATGATGGGTATCTTTATAAGAAGAGGAAATTTGGGCACAGACACATGCAAAAGATGATGTGAAGACACAAGAAGAAGTCAGCCATCTACAGGCTAAGGAGAGACACCTCAGAAGAAATCAACCCTACCAATACCTTGATCTTGGACTTCTAACCTCCAGGATTGTGAGAAAATAAACGTCTGTTGTTTAGGCCACCCAGTCTGTGGCACCTCATTATGGAACCCCAGGAAACTAATACAAACATCTAGCTAGATACTACATGGGATCCCCAGAAATATAGGGCAGGGGCTTTGCTCTTTAATAACAGGAAAAAACATTTACCAATAAAAAAAAATCCATTTATCCAGCATGGGCCCTTACCATATATGTATCTGTTTCGTAGGGCTGCCATAACAAATTACCACAAACTGGGTGGCTTAAAACAATAGAAATTTATCCTCTCACAGTTAGGAAGCCAGGAGTCTGAAATCAAGGTGTTTGTAGGGTTGATTCCTTCTGGAGGCTCTGAGAGACCAACCGTGCCATGCCCGTCCTCTGGCTTATGGAGGTTGCCGGCTATCCCTGGTGTTCCTTGGCTTGTGTACCCATCATTCCAACATCTGCCTTCATCATCACATCACTTCTTTGTGTCTCTGTCCTTTTCTGACTCTTCTAAGGACATTCTCATTGGATTTAGGGCCCACCCTAACCCTGTATGATCGCATCTTAATCCTTGTCCTAATTCTCCCTGCAAAGACCATATTTCCAAATAAGGTCACATTCCAGGGTCTGGGTGAACTTTTTTGGAAACACTATTCAACCTACTACACCATATTTTATTTACCTTATTTTTAAAATTTACTTTATTTTTTTCAACGTTATTAAAGTTTTGAACATTCATGAAGAATGTACAGGTGAAGCAATGGAAGTTCAGAGAGGTTAAGTTATTTGCCCAAGGTCACACCTCTGGTATGTCATGGACCAGGATTTGAGTTGGGCATTCTAGTTCCAAGTCTCCATGCTTATACTGTTACTCTGCTGTATTCTGCTGTTGTGCTGTATACTGTTATACGCTGTGTATCTGTTATACTTCTTCATGAAGAAAGGAAGAGTATAGAGGGTCACCCTCTACTCTCGCCCAAGCACCCACTGATCTGATCTCTATTACCATAGCTTAGTTTTGCCTGTATTAGAAGTTCACATAAATGGAATCAGACAACATGTAGTCTTTTGTGTCTGGGCTCCTTTCACTCAACATAACGTTTCTGAGATTCATCTATGCTATTGTATGTATTAGTTATTTGTTCACTTTTATTGATGAATATCAGTCCCTTGTAGGAATATACCATGATTTGTTTTTGATGAACATTTGGATCATTTCCAGGTTTTGGCTGTTCTTAATAGAACTGCTATGAACATTCTTATGAAAGTCCTTTTGTGGGCACAAGTTTTGATTTCTCTTCCATACCTAGGAGTGAAATCGTTGGATCATTTCAAGTGTGTTTAACTAACTGCCACACTATTTTCCACAGTGGTTGTTAACATTTTACCAGCAAAGTATGAGAGTTCCAGTGGTTTATTGTACTCAACTGTGGGGTTATCGGTCTTCAATTCTAGCCTTTCTGGTAGATATGAAGTGGCATCTCATTGCAAGTTTAACTTGTATTTCCCAGAAAATTCATAATATAGGGCATCTTTTCATATGGCCTGTTGGCTATTTGAGTATCTTCTTTGTGAAATACCTGTTTAAGCATTTTGCCATTAAAATTTTTTATTATGGGTTGTATGACTTGTTTATTCTGGATACAACTTCTTTGTCAGATATATGTATTGTGAGTATTTTCTCCCAGCCTGTGACTTGCCTTTTCATTTTCTCAATGATGTATTTTGAAGAATAGAAGTTTTTAGTTTCAACAAAGTTTAATCTGTCATTTAAAACATTTTATGGTTAATGCTTTTCTGTCCTGTCTGTGGAATCTTTGTCTAAACTGAGGTTTCAAATATATTGTCCTATGTTTTGTTTGAGAAGTTTTTATATTTTTAGCTTTTAGGTTTAGTTAGGTCTGTGATCCATCTGGAATTAAGTTTTGTGTTTGGTGTGAGGTAAAGTTTGAGGGCTCTCTAAATCCACAGTTAAATGATTTATTCATGTGCTATAAAATAATGATATTAATAATAAAGAGAAAAACAGCAACAACAATATAAAACTAATAGGTACTCAGGACACTGGCAGGTGCAAATGACAGAAAATCCAACTCAGTTTAATAAGGAAAGGAAGATGTATTGGCTCATGTAACTAAAAAAGTTCAGGAGAAGAGTTAACAGTTCATAATTGATTTTTTTTTTTTTTTTTTTTTTTTTGTGGTACGCGGGCCTCCCTCTGCCGCGGCCTCACCCGTTGCGGAGCACAGGCTCCGGACGCGCAGGCCCAGCGGCCATGGCTCACGGGCCCAGCCGCTCCGCGGCATGTGGGATCCTCCCGGACCGGGGCGCGAACCCGGTTCCCCTGCATCGGCAGGCGGACGCGCAACCACTGCTCCACCAGGGAAGCCCCCATAATTGATTTTTATAAGTACCAGGACGTGGAAGAATTGGACAACGATTGATTCAAGTAATTTTAGAAAAGTGGTGAACATACAGTTATGGCTGGATCCAGGGGCTTGAATGGTGAGATCAGCATTTAGTTTCTCTCTCTCTCCTCATCTCAGGTCTTCTCTCTTCAATGTGGTCTGCATTTTCTGACAAGCTCTTCCCTCATGGTGATAAGAAGGTTACGAGCAATTCTAGGCTTATGTCTCATCCTATCAGCAGCTGCAACTTCTCAATAGTTTGATGGATTACATTTTACTGATTTTTAAAAACTGAGCTTCTAAAATGCTTTAGTCTAGGGTAATGACATCTTTCAGCTTGTGGCCAATGCCCCAGAAGGCATAGAGGACCTTGCCCTCAGGTTATCCAGGTATGAGTTTGGATTCTCTCCATCTCTCTAGCACATGTCTTTTTCCACATTGAAAAGCCCTGAGTTTTCAGTAGATCCCTGTAAAGCAGTGATTCAGAGCTATGGAGTCAGATATATTCAGCTTCTACTTTCACATTGTACTAGCTGTGTGACTTTGGGCAAGCTGTTTGACCTCTCTGAGATTGAGTTTCCTTATCTGAAAAAAGGGGAATAATAATAGCACTGCCTTTTAGGATTATTATGGAAGGAAAATGGGATTTCCACAGGGGAGATAAACATACAGGCTCAAGCTTTAATACTTCAGACTAATCACGGTAAAGAGAATTTGGAAATATCTAAATTATAGACTTCAAGAGACGTTCAAGGGGCCACCCTTCCACTAGCTCTTGCGGGTTCTGTCCAGCAGATACTGTACACAAGCTTCACTAGCCAAATGAGAAATGATGCTTTGATTATATAAAACACTCTGCCCATCGCCTCCCCCGAATTCAGGGCTCTCAGGTAAAAACTGGAATGAAAACACAAACTGGGGGCTCCTAGTTCCTTAATCCCTAACTTGAAGGCAGCTAGTTGGTCAAGGCAAGGTTGGTCAGACTTACCACCCAGACACGAGCATGCAGGCAAGGAGCGCAAAGAGAAATTCTGGCCGGTGGGGATGGGTGTTTCCTGCTTACAGATAGAAAAGGAGAGATGGGTCTACAGTGCTGAAGTGCTGATATGTGAAAAACAAACAAAGAGGGAAAGAGACAAAGAGGGTGGGCTGTGTATTGTGCAGTTGGCACCAGCTGCTAACGCTGTTTCCCTGCCCACTAGGGAAACCGGCTCTCACTCATCTGAGGAGCAAGTCTGAGAAAGGACCAGAAGATCTCTACCCAGAACTTCCTTGCAATGGGTGAAGGAGAGAAGGGGAAACAGCTCTCTCTTTAAGAAACGTTTTCATCCAAAGCCGTTTGATGACCTTTGAAAGCCAAACTCAAATTAACATAGTGTTGCTAAGTAGAGAGACCTTCCTGCTGGGTCTTCTATAATGAATAAACACCATTCATTTGTAATTAGCAGCCCGCAGCTGCATAAGGGCAATTACTATGCTAACACGGATTAAAACTGTAGGTCTTCTTAAGAAGGCAAAACATCAAGGCTTTCTTGGTTTACTCCGGTTATGTGATTCTGAAATAGCAGGAGCTTTTTCCTCGGCTCTTTTGTGATCTTATGCGTACCCGTGTGCGGAATATCAAAGTTTCCTCAACGCAGGGGCATTGCCAGGGAGTGCAGGGCCGCCGGCCACCTTCCCTTCTGCCCCCTCAGGTTTTTATTCTCTATCCAGAGGCGCTATTGGCTCATGTAATTGGAAAGTCCAGGAGAAGATTTATCTCACTGCAAATTTTACTTCGGTTTCATTAACTATTTGTGATTTGTTCTTGCCTCTTTGCAGGAAGGGTTCTAAGGAATCTATTATGTGTGAAAGCCCGGATTCCCAAAAGTCTTTTAGAGCCCTTGCTGGGAATACTTTGAGAAGGTAACCTCCCCCAGGGCAGCGGAGGAAGAAAGCATGCTGGGAGTTAGCTTTGCCATAAGGGGGACAGGGCGTCTGAGGTTGACAGCATATTTTATCTGTGGGGTAGAGCCGGACCAGCCTCACCAGCTTCTGATGTCAGCAGCTTACAGGTCATTAATCAACTGCTGAAGCTGGGCCCCTGAAGTCCTTTCCCAATAATTCTGTGGGACTGTGTCTTTAAAAAGATGCAGTCTTCAGATGTATGAGCTTTTGTAAGAACACATGCCTTGCATATGTAAACAAGAGCCTACAATCTTATTTCCACCCCCTCATTTCCTGGGCCAATCCTTTTTTTTTTTTTTAAATCACAGGCAGGGAAACTTCAATTTTGCTCAAAGTATCAAGAATTCTGAATTACAGGAAAAGCATCCACCTCCACGAGCCACTATGGGACAGCCACGATGTGGCCCGTGAGTAGATGGCGGGAATGTCATCAGTGTGGGAGGCCTTTAGCCTCTGCAGCTTCATGTCATCGCGAAAGAACAAACACCGTGGAGACTGCAGATCCGAGTTCCAGTCCTGCCTCTGTCACTTAGGAGCTGTGCGCACATGGGCAACGAATTTAGCTCCTCCGGCCTCAGTTTCCCGAGGACGACATGCCCTGCGCAAAGGATGCTATGTCAGTTGCACTCTGCCTGGGACATAAACGAAGGCTCAACAAATAGTTTTAATTACTACGAGAGGTAGCCAGGAACCGTGGAGTGAGCTTTTGGAGTCAAACTGACCTGGATTTAAAGCCCAATTGCTCTTATTAGCACAGTGACCTTCAGTGCTTGATTTAGCCTCTCTGGGAGTCAGTTTCTTCATGTGCTCGTTGGGAATGATATGTTAGACTTCATAGGGCTGTTGGGGGATCATTGAAACTGTATATTCATAAACATCAAGCTTGGTTCCTGAAACATTAATAGGTGCTTAAGAAACCTTGGCTTTCTTTGAATACCGGTTTTGGAGAAGTAAAGTAGTAGAGCAGAGCAGAAAGACAAGCCTTGGAATCTTGACTACATCCCTGACGAGCTGTTTAATCCAGGGCCAGTTACTTGGGGCTGTTCTTAGGCCCATTTTACAAATAAGGAAATCAGAGCTCGGAGAGTTATGTCCAAGGTCATTTGCTAGTGAGTACTGGGGACTGGATTTAAAGGCAATCTGGGGTCCCGGCGCTCGGCTAGCCGGGGCAGGCCAGAGTCCGCCAGCCCCGGACCAGCGCCCTGCACCCTGACCGTCCCAGCCAGCCTGGGTGTAGACGCTAAGGAAGGGGACACAGAGACTCGGACGGCTACACATCGGACATAGCCGTGTGGCTGACAGGCTCTTGGTGCTCCGGCCGGGCGTCAGGCCTGAGCCTCTGAGGTGGGAGAGCCGAGTCCAGGACACTTGTCCACCAGAGACCTCCCGGCTCCACATAATATCAAACGGCAAACGCTCTCCCAGAGATCTCCTTCTCAATGCCGAGACCCAGCTCCACTCAACGACCAGCAAGCTACAGCGCTGGACACCCTTTGCCAAACAACTGGCGAGACAGGAACACAACCCCACCCATTAGCAGAGAGGCTGCCTACAATCATAATAAGGTCACAGACACCCCAAAACACACCAGTGGACGTGGTCCTGCCCACCAGAAAGACAAGATCCAGCCTCACCACAGATGCGCCAAAACACACCACCAGACAGGGACCTGCCCACCAGAAAGACAGGACACAGCCTCATCCACGAGAACACAGGCAACAGTCCACTCCACCAGGAAGCCTACACAACTAACTGAACCAACCTTACCACTGGGGGCAGACACATAAAACAATGGGAACTACGAACCTGCAGCATGTGAAAAGAAGTCCCCAACACAGTAAGTTATGAAAAATGAGAAGACAGAGAAATATGCAGCAGATGAAGGACAAAGTAAAGACCCACCAGATCAAACAAATGAAGATGAAATAGGTAGTTTACCCGAAAAAGAATTCAGAATAATGATAGTAAAGATGATCCAAAATCTTGGAAATAGAATGGAGAAAATACAAGAAACATTTAACAAGGAACTAGAAGAACTAAAGAGCAAGCAAACAGTGATGAACAACACAATAAATGGAATTTTTTTAAAAAAGCATTGTAAAAAAAAAAAGCATTGTAAAGCAATTGTACCCCAATAACGATGTTAAAAAAAAAAAGGCAATCTGGATCCAGATCCTAAATCCTTAACCATTGGGTTATATGAGTCTCTTCCCATCTTGCAACTTTTAAGTGTTTGTAAATGGATTCAGAAGGGAATTGACAAAAAGGAGCTCTCTGGCCATATTGAATCACTGTGTCAAGGGCTGGATGCAGGCATGGCCTTCCTGGTGTGACCAGGGCACCTTTTAAGGGCCAGTGTCGGAGACTGGGCTCTGAGTGGTCAGGGGAAAAGAGGCTTCCTATCTAAGGTCACACAGGGTGCAGAATCTCTAGGTTTGGAAGAGAAGTAGATGGCAGGGAGACCAAGTTTAGGGAGTAAGTCCCAGGGGTCAGAGAAGGATCAAAGTTGGGACAGTGGGGGGCAAGAAATCAGAGTCATGTTGCCCAGGCTTTCAAAGAGCAGGATCCAGATTCCCTCAGAGGTTCCAGAAAGCAGGAACTACTGGGCACTCTCTTCAGGGAACCTCTGCTGGATGAATCTGAACTAAGGCTTTTCTATTTCTCTCCATCCTGAGAGAGCCCCATTGGCTTGGATTAAATGGGAGGAACAGGCTGCTATGATTGGCATTTGCACTGTAATAATCAGGAAAGGTTAGCTGTGCTACAGTAACAATGCCTTAACATCACTCCCACCCTCAAATCTCAGTTTCTGAAACAGTAAAGGCTTATTTCTCACTCATGTCACAGTCTGGGTAAAAACTGGGCAGCTCTCCTGGTGGTTCTCTTCCAAGCAGTGACTCAGGGATCCTGCCCCCCTCCATCACGTGACCCTGCCATCTTCAACACAAAGCCTGAATGGTTGCCATAGAAGGGGAAAAGAGAATGTGGGTGGCCGCTTGGGTTTTGGGGGGGCCCTACCCGGAGGTGGCATTCGTCACTGCTGTATACCTCCCACTGACAGATCATGAAGGGCTGAGTAGATCCTGTAAGGAGATAGGCTTTACTGCAAGAGCAATAGGGGGCTATGGGAGGATTCAGGAATGGGGGAGCATGATCATTTTTGCAGTTCAGAGCCTTTGGCTCCAGTGAGTTGCACAAGGGGTCGGGTGGGAGGAAGCTGACAAAACTCTCACCTTTCCTTGTCCTAACTGAGTGATGCTGGATGAGCAGAGGTGGCTCATATCTGGCTCATAGTATCTGGCTCATAGACATGCCCTGTTTGGCCTACAGAAAGATCTTGTAAGTTTATTTTTAAATTTTGAAACAGTGGACAGCGTTTATGAATTAGGAGATTTCACATAAAAATCCAGATGTCCAGATATATTAGTTTGCTTGGACTGCCATCACAAAATACCACAGACTGAGGGGTTTAAACAACAGAAATTTATTTTCTGGCAGTTCTAGAGGCTGTAAGTCCAAGATCAAGGTGCCAGCAGGGTTGGTTTCTGATGAGGCCTCTCTCCTTTGCCTTTGCAGGAGGCTGCCTTCTTGCTGTGTCCTCTTGTGGCCTTTTCTCTGTACATGTGTGTTTCTGGTGTCTCTTCCTCTTCTTTTAGGGATACCAGTCCTTTTGGATTAGGGTCACCCTTATGACATCATTAAACCCTAACTACTGCCTTAAATAGCCCTGTATCCAAATATGGTCACATTGGGGGTTAGGGTCTCAACATATGAATTTCACCATAATTTCAGTTCATAACAGCAGATTTCAGTTATCCATTGAACAAATGTTTATTGAGCACTTACTACATGCCAGGCATGGTCCCAGGTGCTTAGGATATAGCAGTAAATAAAGTAAAACCTGCCTTTTGGGGTAATATAAGTGAGAGGTGATAAATGCTATACGAAAGAATAAAAAGCAGAGTAAGGAAGAAGGTCCTGGAGGGCTGGGGTGTGGGGAGGGCAGATGGCAGAGGGTAGTTAGTTGGAGTGAATCTCATTGAGAGAGTGTAGATTAGAGCAAAGACCTGAAGGTGGTGAGGGAATGAGCCACGGGGATGTCTGGGGCAAGAGCTTGCCAGGCAGCACGTGCAAAGGCCCTGAGACGAGAGTGTGACTGGTGTGTTTCAGGATCAGCAGGGAAGCCAGAGTGACTAGGGCAGAGCAAGCAGGGTGGGAGTGATAGGAAAAGAGGACACAGAAATAAATGGTGGCAGTGGGGGAGGAGGAGCAGATCATGATGGGCTGACAAGCTTTTGTCAGGACTTTAGCTTTTACTCAGAGTGAAATGGGAAGACTGCTCTCTCCTAAAAAAATCAGAAGACTAGGCTACACTGGACCCAGTTCCTCCAGGGCAGGAGGCAGCTGGAGCTCAGAAGCAGCTTTCTCCTTGGCATTTCCCCTCCTGTTTGCCGCAGTCTCTGCTACTCCCTGCTGCACCCACCCTGGCGTGCCTCACTCACAGATGTTTCTCATATGGCCCCTAAAGGTATTTAAAGATGCAATTCCTGTTTTGCAGATTAATGCGTCTCAGGCAATGGCATTCTTGGGAATTCCTTTGAGTGAAAACTTGGTTCTGGTTTGCAGAGAAAACAGATGCATCTTGGGGGCCCCTGCTAGTCTGGATTGATGCTGGCTGTATCACAAGTCGTTAGAGGCACATTGAATCTGGTGTGGAAAGATCCATCATGACCCCCCCTTGTCAACTTGCCTCACACTTCAGAGACTCCTCTCACACTCTGTCTTGGAAGCACTTGGCACTGATGTGGGGCTTAATTGAAAGAACCAGCTTCCCTCCTCTGAGAATGGATGGGCTGGGCTGGGCTGGGAAGAGGACACGGGATTCCCCAGTCTCCTCAGCAAGGCTGGTTGAATTGGAATGTTGCCAGGGCTGGGGCTTCATCGGGCACTTGGAAAGCTGCACGTCTTAGGAGGGTAAGCTTACAAGTGGACATGCCTTCACGTGGGGTAGCTTTGCTGTAATCTCCATGGGGACAGAGGACCCTGCAGGACTTTTCAGTGCTATGATCCTGGCCCTGAGCCCAGCCCTGGGCGTTGGAATGAAGGTTAGGGAGGGGACATGATCATAGAAGAGATGAACCTGAACTACAAATATTGGTCAGATCCCCTGTCCTCGGCAATGGTGTGAGGTAGGGATTTTTGTCACCATCCTCAGAGTAATGACATACCGGTGATGATTTAAACGAGATAATGGGATATTTTCAAGACTTTAGCCAGTGGTTCTCAGCTGTGGCTGCTTTTCAGAATCACTTCAAGAGCTTAAAAAAATTGATGCATTGGCCCCATCTCAGGCCCATCAAACCAGTCTGTGGTGGAGCAGCCTGGACATTAGGATTTTTAAACTCCCAGATGATTCTAAAGTGCAGCCAGGATGGAAAACCAGCACTTTGGTCACTTGGGCACCATTTTTGTGGTTTTCGTCATATCCGACCCCAATACAAAAACAAAAACAAGATAATGTTCTCAGTGCTAGCTATTTACCATTGCCCGCCAAAGACTGTGGGCCGGAGGCCACTCTGTTAGAGAGGAAGATTAGCAAGCGTCGGAGGGCACCAAACTGACATTCCCTTTCAACACAAACAGGAACGAACACATTTAAATGGGGACACCCTTCTTACTACCAGCTTTGGCGTTATTTAATCCCATGGCCAGGCGCCCCTCGTGTCATCTCCGTGTGTGCCCATCACCGGACGCTGAGAGAACGCGTGTGCCTGGCCCCCCGGGCCCGAGTCAGGTCTTTCCTTCCCTTTTCCCTTTCCCTCCTTCTTTCTTCTTCTCCTTGCTTTTCTTTATCTTGCTCTCCTTTTCTTTTCCTTGGGTTTCATCTTTCTCCTCCCTTTTCCTCTTTCTTCCTCAAATTTTACAGAATCACCTGTAAGTGCCTGCACCCTCCTCTCCAGCCCTCTTCTTGGGGCTCAGCCTCTCCATTGCTCCTAGGCGCACAGGACCGCCGCAGCCCCCAAAGCACGAATCTGAGCAGGTCTCTCTCCTGTTCTGGAACGTCGGTGGCCTCAGACCTGCTCTTGCTCTCGCGCTTGAGCCCCCTCCTACCAACCTTCTCCTCCAGGGCCTTCCCACCGGCTGGTGGGGTCCACTTTCCAAGCCCGCAGGGTACCCTCTGTCTGTTTACTCACGCCGTTTCATCTGCCCGCCTGTCCACCCTCCTGCATCCTTTTCGGTCCAAACCATATGGGATCTGGGGAGCCTTCCAGGGCTCCCTTTGTGCACTGCCTTGAACACTTTATCCCAAAGCCTGAATGGCCCTACTTCTTCCTGCCCTGTGTGGACTGGAGTGGAGGGGTTGAAGGCGGAGGCTCGAAGCTACACCGCCTGGTTTCTATTCCTGCCTCTTCCACTTGCTGACGGTGATCTTGGGCAAGTCACTGAACTTTTGTATCTCACTTTCTGTGTTTGTGAAATGGGAACCATAACGGCACTGACGCCACAGGGCGGAGGTGTAGATGAAGTGAATGAACGCCCAGCGCCTAGCACGGTGATGATTAGGTGCGACAGTTGGTGCACATGTCTACCCTCTCTGAGCGCTCTTCCTGGGCAGGATCCTGACCCATTCAGCTCCGTGCCATCCAGGCTCTGTGCCAGGCCCCGTACAGACGTACACTCCAGAGGGAAACACCCAAGGAGGAGGAGAGAGACTCAAACCCCGTGACAGTGGCAAAGGCCGATGTGACAGATAACTCCTCTCGCCATTGTGGACCTGTCCGGGCTGCCTCACTCAGATCTCCTGTCGTGAGGTGACAGAGGTGTCCAGAGGACCTTCGGCCGTTGTTTAGATGGCACAGCCAACTAGTAAATTGTCTCACTGGCCCCCCAAAGCCTCCTCTCACCTGTCATTTTTCCAGGAACCCCAGCGACCCTTATTTCTCCGTGATGCCAACTGGATGATAGACTGTGGTGCTCCCTGCTTCCCCGGAGCCCTGATGATTCATCCAGGGCCCCAAATCTTTCTTCGTCCGTGCTGCCTAGGGAAGTGATTTCCGTATCTGAGGATTGTCGGCCTAAGGCAGGAGCCGGCCTGCTCTTCCTCCCTTGCTGTTTGGAGATAAACTAAATAACCAGGAGGAAGTTATCCCACAGCTGAGGAGCTGAAGCCAGCAGGTCTTGGAGCCTGGTGGGAAGGAGAGAACTGTAAGCCCCTGGGGTGAGAAGTGGCTGGGGAACCTTTGTCCTAAGGAAGCACCTGTGGATTTCACGGGAGCTGGGGCTGTTGGCTGTCACTGCAAAACCCTAAAGTCCCCGGGGAAACGGGAAAGAAAGAAGCATGTTTATGTCCCCCTTCCTGTGTGCCCGCCTTCACTTAATTTGATGCTTACAACCTAAGTTAGGAAATAGTCTACATTTAAGTAAGTAGAAATGGAAGCTAAGAGAGGTAAAGTGACTTGCCCAGGGTCACTCAGCAAGTAAATAGCTGAGTTGACATTCTAATTCACATCTGTCTAATTCTCTTTTTACCATTTCATGCTGCCAGAAGAGACAAAGCAAAGGAGTTGCCACCTAATGGGGCCACAAAACTAGGATCTTCTGGGGCTTCCTCCACTGCTACTACTGCCACCTGACATTTAGTGACTTTATTATATGCACTGTGTGCAGAGCATGCATTGTTTCATTTCACCCACATGCCACCCTGTGAAGGTGACAGCATTACACCCACTTCACATCTGAGGAAATGAAGTTCACAGTGGTGAGGCAACAAAGCCCGGGGCCATCTGGATTTTTTTTTTAATTTATTTATTCATTTATTTAATTTTTGGCTGCATTGGGTCTTCACTGCTGCACGTGGGCTTTCTCTAGTTGCAGTGAGCGGGGGCTACTCCTTGTTGCAGGGCGCAGGCTTCTCATTGTGGTGGCTTCTCTTGTTGCAGAGCATGGGCTCTAGGCGTGCAGGCTTCAGTAGTTGTGCCTCACGGGCTCTAGAGTGCAGGCTCAGTAGTTGTGGTGCACAGGCTTAGTTGCTCCACGGTATGTGGGATCTTCCCGGACAAGGGCTCGAACCCGTGTCCCCTGCGTTGGCAGGCCAGGCGGATTCTTAACCACTGCGCCACCAGGGAAGCCCCATCTGGATTTTTTTCCCCATTGTGTCCCATTTCCCTTAGCTGCTTTTCCCCCTATTGGTTGGAAGCTTTGGGGGATGTAATTTTATATCTACTTGCGGTAGCCTGGGAGGCCTCTTAGCACAGGGCCAGGAAGAGCCCTGGAGCGTCCTACATAACAGCAGCTTTCCCACCATGCTTCATGGGGCCCCAGGGGTCCACAGAGTTGTCCTAGGCAGTAAGGAGAGGGGACGGGAGCAGCAGAGCTCCGGGATCATGGGTCAAAACAGCCAGAGCTGCCTTTCCCTCATCTGTTACGTGAACTGGGCTCCCACACTGCATTACAGTTGGGGAAAGCTTTCTACAGTATGGCATGGTTGCAAGCAAGAGTCAGACAGCCCTGGTTCAAATTCTTGCTCTCCACTCACTAGCTTGAGCAAGTGACCTTGGGCAAAGTACTTAATCTCTCTGTGTCTCAAGTTTCTCAACTGTAAAATGGAGAAGATAATAATAGAACCTGCCTTACGGGCTTCTTTTGAGAATTCAGCGTGCCGGCACGTGCAACTGCTCCGTCTGGGACACGGTGAATACCAGTAAGTGCTAGTCTTGATCCTCCCCGCACCTCAATTTACTTAATCCAAAATGTCACTTTGGGCAAACACTCATTTTCCAAAAAGGATGGAAAAGATCTAAACCATTTATTCCTCCATCCAATCAGCCATCCAACTGGCTTAACTGTTGTTTGTGCACCTACTATGTGCCTTCTACTGTGTCAAGGGATCGAGTTACAGGAGTGAAGTGAGGGCAGGGTGCAGAATGTTCTATGCTCTCTGCCCATGAGTCTGCTCATCCATTTATCCATCTGTCCAATTGTCCATCCATCCACCCACCCATCCATCCAAGTATTCACTAAGTACTGTGTGTCAGGTATATGTGGTGACCTGCTTGGGTATTTCACCGTATCTCGTGCTTGCTTCCAAGTCTGCATCCCTTCCCATACCACGTGGCCTTACAGGTATTCTTAATCTTGGCTCTAGCACCTTATATGTCCTCCTAGTCAGCTGGGTGGCCCCAAACATGCGGTGGGCAGACTGCCAATAGAGAGGGTGAGATGTCAGTTACCCCAGTGGTTATGGGTGCGGAGTATGGGGCGGGCCTCTTTACAGGCACTTCCATGATATTTTATTTTGTTTTACATTGTGGTGTGTTGCATAATCCCTGATCTTGTTCTAAGTGTCCTTCCGAATATAGGAAAAAAGAACGTGTCCGAAACACAGAACAAGGGGCATCCCCAATGAGAGGGGACACATGAAGATTGGGAATCGATGCCACATTGCACAGGAGGATGACAGAGTGACAGGTTTTGCAGTCTCTTCTCTCCCTCTGTCTCTGTTTCTCTCCATGTGTACATGCATTTGTATGTGTATGTTAGTGACATAGCCACATTGGTATGTGTGCTTTGTGTGGAGACATATGAACACGTGAATGGATAAGGCAGCATGCACAGGCTTGGAACACGTGCATATCTGAGTGTGTGTGAAAGTACATGTAGCAGCATGGGTGTCATGTGCATTCATTGACATGTAAGTGTGTGTTTCTATCGGAGCCAGCACGTTGATGTGTGAGTATGGGTACATGGGCAGCTGTATCCATGAGCAGCTAGTTTTCCCCACATCTATGACTCTGTTCTTCTGTGGTGATAGACTTTTTGCTAGGTACGTGGCTTCTCAGAACAAGGGTGGCTTTCCAGTCTCCCCTGCAGTGAGGCATGGCCATGTGACGAACTTCTGATCCATAAGGTATGAGCAGAAGTGATATTAGCAGCTGCCAGTCATGACTCTCCCCACATTCCTCTCTTTTCCCCACCCCTGCCCCCCACTGGTCAGAATGGAGGTATGAAGATGAGCCCTCTTGGACCACACAGTGAAGGAAAGACGCTATGTGTGGAAGAACAGCAACACTATGGGAGATCCTGGGCCTCAGGCGCCCTGGAGCCTTCTTACTGGCTCTGAACTACTTATGTCCAGATTGTTTCATGAGACAATGATGAGCTTCTTATTTAAGCCACCTTCTTTCGGTGATAGCAGCTACAGAAGCTGTACTAGGCTATACCTAATTACAATGTGTGTATACGCGTATAGTTCTAGTAAAAGTAGTTTCTTCCTTGTAGAGTTTGAATGTCTCAATATAGATACCTGCATGTTATCTGGTTAGAAGGCTCTGCCTGGAATCTTGTAAAGTGTTTGGCATTTTTGAAAAGGGAAGGCTGTGAGGCCCCAGTGTCGAGGACCCAGCTCTAGGGCCGTTTGAGATGCCCAGGAGAGTAAAAAAGGCATCCGCCTTCTAGTTAGAGATCTGACCACTGCCTGTGTGACCGCAAGCAAATCCTCCGCTCTTCCCACCCAGGCTATGGTTTCTTCCTGCTAGAACGAAGCAGTTGGACTGTGTCATCTCTATGGATTCTTTCCAGCTCAGAGGTTTTATGACGGCAGCTTTGACATCATTCGGAATTCTCTTGGCTTCTGGTTCCCAGCAGTTCTCGGTATATTCCTAAGAAGATGTACCTAACTGGAAGCCACATGGGTCCTGATACTTCAGGTCAGCGGCTACGGGAGAGAAGTCCTGCAGCCAGCCACACGCACAGAGACCCGTGGACCTTCGGCTTCACGTGCCCTGAAGACCCGCAGAATCTGGCTGTATTAGCCGAAGATTATTGGTGAAACAGGCATGACTTTGCTCCATTGTGCTGGGGTGCAGAAGACCTCACCTCTCTTCATTTTTCTAAGTCAAATAAAATCGGACTCCGAGGCCCCACCCACATGACCGATGAGATGTGCCGTATCTGTCATCACTAGGCTGCCCCCCACCCCGCCCCGTGGGATTTTATCAAATCCCGGAGTTTATTTTGATGCCAGTGGTGGCTTGGTCCTCACCCATCTGTTTGGGGAGATGTTTTCCATAGCTGAGCTGTGGCTCAGATACAGGGACCTCACTGTAGCCTTTGCAGTCATGGATCCATCACCCCTAGGATCCAGGAGTCACCCCATCAGAGGGTTGCCTCATTTAGGGCACCGCAGGTCTCTGGCACTCATAGTCTGCCTCCCTCCACCCTCTGGGTCCCAGGATCTCCAGTTCTCCCCAGGGTGGCACTATTCTCTCCTCCATTCACAGCGCCCTTCTCCTCTCGCTCCTCTATGACAACTCGAGCTTAATTCCATGGTCAGTCTGACCTACCCACTAAAGACATGAGTGGAGGCTTCCCTGGTGGCGCAGTGGTTGACAGTCTGCCTGCCGATGTAGGGGACACGGGTTCGTGCCCCCGTCCGGGAAGATCCCCCATGCCGCGGAGCTGCTGGACCCGTGAGCCATGGCCGCTGAGCCTGCGCGTCCAGAGCCTGTGCTCCGCAATGGGAGAGGCCACAACAATGAGAGGCCCGCGTACCGAAAAAAAAAAAAGAAAAAAAAAAAGACATGAGTGGAGCTTTCTTCTGAAGGACTCCTGGAATGCAAAGAAATTCTGGACACTCCTCTTCCCCCTCGACTAGCCTAGACCTTCAACTGACATTGTCCCAGAGAAATATAATTTGAGCCACACATATAATTTAAAAATTTTCTAGTGGCCACATTAAAATAGTAGAGCAAAATGGATGAATTTATTATAATAATATATTTTATTTAACCCAAGATAGCCAAAACACTACCATTTTGAACATGTAACCAATGTAAAATGATTAATGGGCTCTTTGACATTTGATTTTAGGGCTACGCCATTGCAACAGTGTGTATCTTATGCTTACAGAGCACCTAATTTGGACTAACCGCATGTCAAAAGCACACAACAGTCACATGCGGCTAGTGGCTACCTCAGAACAATAAGTGGAATCTTACAATAAAGCAAAAACAGAAATGTGGCTGTTCTTTCAGGAGGTGGGGAGAAAGAGAAAATTACTTCTCATCTTTCTCTGCTTGAGCAGAGAAACAAGACAAAAATTAATATCTCAACAGATTATCTTGACACATTAGGTTACTGAGAACAGAAATCACTCAAAATAACTTAAGCAAAATGGGAACTTTTTTGGAAGGATACACGAGCATCTCAAGGAACACAGGAATGGGAAATACAGCATTTCAGAAACAGAAAGGCCAGTGGCACCAAAGGCAGATTCTTTCTATTTCTGTCTCCGTTTCTTTCTCTGGGTGTATAACTTTCTCTGCTGCAGATTGTCTCTTGTCCTCTCTGTAGTAAGACTTTACTCTTTTCTCTCAGGGATTGGCTTTCTCCATTTTCCACCTCAGAGAGCAGGCTGACTGGCCCTGTGGCCCTGAATTTACGTATTGCACAAGTCCAGTACTTGCGGACTTGTGCTAACTGACCCAGTCTCTTCATGAGTGTCAAGTCCAAATTTGTGAGAGGAGGAATTTGATGGGCGGATCGCAGCCAATGGCTTGGCTTCCCCTGGTCAGAGTTTTCCCTTATCCAATCAGATGTGTCCAGGGAAGGGTGGAGTCACTCACAGTGTTGGGATGACATCAGCAGCATCCCAACTGATGGATGAGGAGGCAGTTGTTAGAGAACAGGGATATGGGTTGGCGAATGCCCACAAAGCATCTACTTCAATGATGAGTAAGGAGTTGAAGCACTAAATGTTCAAGGCTGCTCATTTTCTAGCCAGTAAAAATCCAGCAGAAACAAAACAGCCTCCAGACTTTTGTACTGGACAAAAATGGCAGCTTGAATACACCATGTTCATAGCAGCATTATTCTCAATAGCCAAAAGGTGGAGGCAACCCAAGTGTCTACCAATGGATGAATGGATAAACAAATCTAAGGAAATTCTGACACATGCTACAACGTGGATGAACCTTGAGGACATTATGCTGTGTGAGCTAAGCCAGCCACAAAAGGCAAACACTGTATGATTCCACTTATAAGATATCTAGAGTAGTCAATCACAGAGGGAGAAAGTAGAATGCTGGTAGCCAGGGGCTGAGTGGGGGGAGGGGGAAATGGGGAGTTGCTTAATGGCTACAGCTTCAGTTTGGGAAGACGAAAAAATTCGAGAGATGGATAGTGGTGATGGTTATATAACCATATCAATGCACATAATGCCATTTAACTGTACACTTAAAAATGGCCAATTTTATATTATGTGTATTTTACCCAATTTTAAAAACTATTGTCTTGACACCTAGGTTTATTTTAAAGACGTGGTCATTGGTTAAGGGAATTAGGAAAAAGCAGATCTGCTTCCTCTGGGATTTTCTCTACTCTTACAAAGAAGGAGTTGTTCCTGGATCACACTTGAGGTAATTAAATCTTTTTTGCTCACATTAAATTATACACAGTTCTCTTATTCTTCGGCCCAATTCTAAGGGTTACTTAGAAACAAACAGGAAGTCCAGGTGATAACATAATCTTTTACACTGTAGGCTTAACTAAAACACAACTGTTCTCAGAACGGGCACTCCTTGAAGGGAGAGTTTATGACAGGTTATAAAAGAAAATATATTAAGTTATAAATCTTTGCAATGTGTTTCTGCCTCGGGCCCACCTTGCTTGCTTTCTTTTCTGGTACAGTATCTAGGTGAGGGTAGAAAAGAAAAACTGGCAAAAGCCAGAGAGCTGAGCCTGAAGAGGGGAAGGGAGAAAAGCAGAAAGGCTGCCAGGGGTTGATTTATGAGGGAGTTTTAGGGAGGGCGGAAGGAAAGAAGAGAGACAGGCTGGGGGAAGGATTTTTGAGTTTTGCTGTGCACTGTGAAGGTCTTTTCCCCTTGGTATTTTTAGCAAAAACTGCAGCAAAGATGTAAATTGCCTTTCAATTACTATTTATTTGAATGTCGTAAGGAGACGAGGTAAGGCACAAGGTGACAAGGCTGCATCTGGGTCATTTTTGCATCCCCAGGACCTAGGAAACTGTCTACAGCTGTGCCTGCGTCGGTTGGATTTGACAGAGGGATGAGTCCTGCGCCCCTTCATTAGGCTGCTGTCCTTATAGGCTCCCTTCCTCTCCGTACACCACCCAGCATCTTGTGAAAGTCCCTTCTGAAGTGATCAACTGAAAGAAGCAAAAGCAGTCCCCTCTGTGAGGGAAAGACTGCAGCAATTATCACTTTATGTCACCCTGGAGCTCTGTGAAAGAGCTGAAGCGAGGAAAGATAATGGCGGTGACAGAAATTATGTCGAGAATAGCTGTATATCACTTCATTTAGTACAGGGGGAAGTCAGAATGTTCACAAAAGTCGATTTGATCTGAAAGCAAATACCTTAAGTCATTCAGACTCAGTTTTGTTGGACCGTAAAGCCACTGGCAATATCTTGTATAAAGGACTCTATAGAAAAATAAATTATATTTATTGAATTGGACTTCAAGTAATAACCCTGCCACCTACTCTTTTTTTCCCTGGCCCTCCGTGTCCTATGAATTTTAATGAATTACAAAAAGTTCTATGGCAACATAATCACTTATACAAAAAGCTATCCAGGTAATAATACAAACACCTTTATTAAGAAAAACTCATTCGCCTTTTAGGTTTGATCATTATTTTCTCACTGCTCCGATTGCCTTTTTCCAAGATCATGTTCAGAATAATACCGTTTTGTTTAAGGCTCCGTTTTGTTTAAGGTTCCCTGGAACCTACCATTTGATTCTACAGGGAACTCACTCTTGGATGCTTTTTGTCAGATTCCTTCCACCTCCAAGCTCTGAATCTTGGCTTTTTGTGGTCAAGCCTGATGCTGTACCTGTACAACCCAGCGCCTCCTTCTTACAGAAAAGATGCAGGGAGCTTGGCTGAGGAGCATCCAGAATCATGGCAAACCATAAAACAACACATTCTTGGACTCCCACATAACTGTTAAGTCGTGATTTCTTGATCCTGATTTGCCTGCATTGCCCCTTCTGAAGACTCAGCTCAGGTTTCGCTTCCTCCAGGAAGCTCTCTCTGATTTATCCCCAGACCAGGTTATGTTATGTGCCTTTCCCATAGGCTCTGTGCAGTGAGCGTTTGTTGAAATTTGGATCCTTGGGATCTTTGATCTCCCTTTGTTTGAAGAATCCATCCATTCATCCATTTATTCAACAATGTTCATTGAGAGTCTACTATGCTCCAGACACTGTTCTTGGCACTGCGGACTCAGCAGTGAATAAATTGGACACAGATTCCTTCCAAATGGAGCTTACATTTGAGAAGGGAGGTATAGACAAGTACATAAAGAAATAGACATATAGTATATGAGATAATAATAAGAGCTATGGGGGAAAATATAGCATGGAAGGGTGGTAACAAGTGCTGTGGGAGGGAGGTATTAGAGGGGTTTTTTCCCTTTTCGTCCAGCTTTATTGAGATATAATTGACATACAAAGTTGTATAAGTTTAAGGTGTACAATGGGTTGATTTGATACACTTCGGTCTCACTGAGAAGGTGACATTTGAGCAAAGCCCAGGAGGACTTGTTCTTATGCATGAGTTTTGGTGGTGGGAGACAGAGCTGGCCTCTATCTGCGGAAACTCAACAGGTGAGATGCTTACTTTCCCAGCATTCCTTGCAGCTAGAGTGAGCCAAAGACTTTGCTTTAGAATCTGGAAAGTTAAAAAAGCTGGGACATTGGGGAAGCCATCCTGCCATAGCTGTGCCAGCAAAATGCTGGCTCCAGGGGCATGGGGCAGGAGTCCAGTGCAACTCATAGTGACCAGTGCTGGAGTAGTGCTGTTAAACTTTAACAGCCAGTGTTCACTGACTGCAGTTGCAGAATCCTCATCATAGTAGATTTGAGACTGAGATACTAGCTTACAGCTGAGCCTCCCTTTTCCTGTCTGTTTTCTGGGCCTTGTTCTTTAGGCTCTCTGGTGCTTCTGTGGGCTCCCTGGTATTTTTCCAGTAAATTTCTTTTCTGCTCAAATAAGCCAAAATTGGTTTCTGTTGCTTGCAACCAATAACTCTGACAGCCTGCCACATCTCATTCCATCCTGTCCTGCCTCCATCAGTGTTTCTATCTCAATGTGTTGTAATGCCTTGTTCATCTGTGTGTCTCTTGTTTACCACGAGCTCTTGAAAAAAGGAACCACATATTTATTATTCATTGTCATGCCTCTGGTTTCTAGCCTACGCTTGCCACATAGTAGGGGCTCAGCATTTTTTGTTGAATCTAGGAATGAACAAGAAAAGGAAAGAATGCAAAAGTGGAACTTCCAAGTCTATGCTTTTCTTCACAGTATCCTTGCTTTCAAAGTCCAGAAGCCATATCCAACCATGCCAAGGCAGCCCTGTTACTCAAGTCTAGAGCCCGTCTCCTGCAGCAATCATGCAGATCAAAGGTGATTGCTTCTCCATTACTGGCTAAAATAGACTTCCATTAGGGTGCAACTGCAGAACCCATTGCTTTTAGGAAAGGGAGAACACATGTCAAAATGAGTCCTCAAGGGCTTCCCTGGTGGCGCAGTGGTTGAGAGTCTGCCTGCCGATGCAGGGGACGCGGGTTCGTGCCCCGGTCCGGGAAGATCCCAGATGCCGCGGAGTGGCTGGGCCCGTGAGCCATGGCCGCTGGGCCCGCGTGTCCGGAGCCTGTGCTCCGCAACAGGAGAGGCCACAACAGTGAGAGGCCCGCGTACCGCAAAAAAAAAAAAAGAGTCCTCAATATCAGTTCAAAGAAGGGAAGGTGAAAGTTTATTGAATGCAGTATGCAACCAGGACTTCTGGACCCCATTTCTGTAGAGCCGATGATCTTGGGTGCATCATTACATAGGCCTCAGTTTATTCTTCTGTAAAATGGGGAGATTGAGTTTCTCACTAGGTGCACTCTTAACAAATTGGGCTGCATAATTCTTTGTTTTGGGGATAGTCCTGTACATTTTAGAATGTTTAGCTGCAACCCTGGCCTATTCAATAGATGCCAGTAGCATTCCCTAATTGTGACAAAGTCCCCAGATATTGCCAAATGCCCCCCAGGATGTAAAATTGCCCCCAGTTGAGAACCACTGAATTAGATGATATCCAAGCAGATTACAAGTTCTAGGGTTGAAGCAAGAGTTGGAGCTTGTTCTCTGCCATATTCTAGCACCTAGCCCTGTGTGGCATCATAGTAAGCATTCAATACAAGCTGAGCAAATGAGAAGAAATATATAGTTCCTTTCAGATAACTTCTTTAGCATCAAAAGAATCATGTAGATGGTAATGATACTGATTACTCATGTGAACACCCCTACTTGGGTACTATTTAGCATTCCTGGATAGAAATGGGCTAAGGCACTATCATAAAATGGGTCCATCTTCCCACTTCGGCAACAAAATAGTGATTATAATTGTCAGGGATGATCCACCCAATCCTGATAGTTATCTCAACCATATCCCCCCAAAATTAATTCTGAATTTTATGAATATGACAAAAAGGCTAGTTGAGAAGAATGAGTCTAAATTTTGGAATGAGACTTGTATACAGTTTATTGTTCAGTTAGCATAAAATATATATGATTATGAATATTAATTTCCAATTCCAAAGTTGTTCATTATCTTTTGCTATGTGTGACTAAGAAAGTGGTTTCTATCCAGTCCATCCAGGACTTTCCTTCTCTTGTTTTTCATCTTATACTTATCTACTTTTGGCATTCTACATTGTCTGATAGGAATTGCATTGACTATATAGATCAATTTGGGGTCTATTGCCATCTTAACAATATTAGGTCTTCTAATCCAGGAACATGCGATGTCTTTCTATTTATTTAGGTCTTTAATTTCTTTCAACAATGTTTTGTAAAATTTTGCACTTCGTTTGTTAAATTTATTCCTAAATGTTTTGTTGATGGTATCATAAATGGAATTGTTTTCTTAATTTCATTTTTGGATTGTTTGTTGCTGGTATACAGAAATGCAATAGATTTTTTGTATATTGATCTTATATCCTGCAACCTTGTTGAACTCATTTATTCATTCTAACAGTTTCTTATATGATAAAAATTCTTTAGTGGATTTCTTATATACAAGATTTTCTATATGCAAGATCACAACATCTGAAATAGGGATTGTTTACCTCTTTTTTTCCTAATGTCTTTTATTTCATTTTCTTGCCTAATTGCCCTGGCTAGAGCCTCCAGTACAATGTTGAATAAAAAAGGTAAGAGTGGACGTCCTTGCCTTGTTCCTCATCTGAGAGGGAAAAGATTCAGTCTTTCACCTTTAAGGATGATGTGAGCTGTAATTTTTTTTGTAGCTGCCCTTTATCAGCTTAAGGAAGTTCCCTTCCATATCTAACTTGTTGAATGTTCTTACCATAAAGGGGTGCTGAATTTTGTCAAGTGCTTTTCTGTGTCTATTCAGTTAATCATGTGGTTTTGTACATTGTTCTATTTATGTGCTGTATTTCATAACTTGATTTTCAGTTGTTAAACCTACCTTGCATTACTGGGATAAATCCCACTTGGTCATGATGTATAATCCTTTTTATATATTGCTGGGTTCAATTTGAAGTATTTTTTTAGTATTTTTACATCTGTATTCTTAAGAGATATTGGCCTGTAGATTTTTTTCTTTTGATGCCTTTGTTTTTTTGCATCAAGGTAACACTGGCCTCATAGAAGGAACTGGAAAGTATTCTCTCCTCTCCTATTTTCTGGAAGTGTTCATGAAGAAATGGTATTAATTCTTCATTAAACGTTTAGTAGAATTCACCAGTGTATCCATCCGGTCCTGAACATTTTTTTGTGAGCAGTTTCTTGATTGATTATTTAATCTCTTTACTTGTTATAGAGCTATGCAGATTTTCTGTTTCTTCATGAGTCCATCTTGTTTTTATAAATGGTGTTTTACTGGAACACAGCCATACTTATTCATTTATAGATTGTCTATGACTGCTCTGATAAAAAAAATGGCAAATCTGAATAGTTGGGACAGAGGCTATATGGCACACAAAGTCTAAAATATTTACTATATGGCCTTTTACAGAAAAAGCTTACTGAGCTGTCTTGCAGAACATGAGGTTTTAAAGGAAGGCATGTATTGCACAATAGTAAATATCCCATATTTAATGAGTATCTGTTAGGTTAAACCATATGAAATTGCCATTTGTGCAGGTCAAAAATGGTCAAATATTGGCAGTTACATATGGTCAATCTAATATAATTTGCCAAGCATATGAAAATTAATGGAATACAGGCTGTGCCCTCAAGGAGCTCCTGTTCGGTGGGGAACACACAAACACACACACACACACACACACACACACACACACACACTTAAACGCCTAATGTCAGTGACTAGAGTAATTGCTAATATAGAGGCAAGAACCAAGTATTGCAGGAGCACAGAGAAGTGGTGTGTAATTCTTTCCAGTAGTGATGAGAGGAAGCGGCTGGGAGGTGGAGGGGTCTCCAGAGAAGTGACTGTGTTTCTGGCTGCTGTGCATTTGAGCTGCACCTCAGAGGACATGCAGGGTTTCATCAGGTACAGAGGCATTTTCCAGAGTTTTCCTCAGGGGCGGGGGTGGAGTTGACCTTGAGCCATAAGAAACATGCTGCATTTCTTTTCTTCAAACAGAATTGTGGCAGACAATTCAGTACCGGAAAATAGTTGCTTAGAATTACAGGATATTAAAGAGCAAGTGAGTATGACTCCCTAATGTTTTAAATGAAGCATGGAGGCAAAGTGATTTGCCCAAGGTCACTCAGCTGTTGACCAATTATTTTCTTGGCAGGACTAGAACCTGTTTCTCCTGACCGTCAACTCAAGGCTGTTTCCATTAGGCCACTTGGATGTGCGAGACGGCAGGGTCAGAAAAATCACTGCTGGGGACACTGGCGACAGACAGCCCTGGGTTTGAGTTCTGGCTCTGTCTCTTACTGACTCTGTTACTCATCACAGGGTTTAAGAGCCTGAATCGCCTCATACATGGACCTCCCAGAGTAGAGGTTCGGAGCTCAGAGTCTGAAACCAGACTCTCTGTGTTTCATTCCAGCACCACTAACTACTTACTAGCTGTGTGACCTTGGGCACATTACTTAACCTCTCTGGGCCAGTGGTATGGGGATAATTATAGTACTTACTTCACAGAGCTGTAGAACTGAGTTTAGGACTAAATGCATAAGCCACATAGAATAATGCCTGGGACGTATAAAGTACTATATGTTAACATGATTATAATCAAAACAGTGGATTGTATGACTGTTATAAGGATGAATGAGGGTGATTAAGGTGAAAGCGTTTTCTAAACTTGTAAAACAATACAAGTAGAATTTATTATTATTCTCTATGTGAATTAAAAGACTGGCAGCCTGGAGAATGAAGTTGATGACTGTCATTTATTAAAGACTTACTATGTGCCAGGGACTTTATTTCTATTATTTAAGCAGCACAATAATCCAGAGATGGTGGTTATTTTTTGCTGACGAGCGTGACAGGGTAGCAGAGCATAGGAAGAAAGTACACAGACTCTGGGGCGGACTGCCTGGGTCTGAATCCTCACTCAGCCACTTTCTGGCTATGTGAACACAGGTGAGTTTGTTAAACTCCCCGTACCTCAGTTTCCCAGTCTGTAAATGAGAATGATGAAAATAGTAGTTTCTACTTTGTAGTTTGTTCTGAGGATTAAATGACTTAGTTTTGTAAAGTGCTTAGGACAGTGTTTAACACAAAGTATTTGCTTAAGAAAGAATGAAGGAAGGGAGGGAGGAAGAGAGAAAGAAAGAAGGAAGGAGGGAGAGAGAAAAAAGATGAAGGAAAAGAGGGAGAGAAGGGGCCCCAACAAGCTTAAGTAACTTGTCCACAACACGCGACTAATATATTCGAAAGTTGGGATGTGAAAGCCGACCTGTCTGGGTCCTTTCTGAAGTCTGTGCCCCTCCTGCTCAACAAGGGAGAAAGGCAGACACAAGAGATGTTTCAGGATATCAGGCAGAACCAATCATCCTGGTTCCAGACGGATGAATGATCAGGGAAGGCAAGAGCCATTAAGTGGTGTTCAGAACGGATAACCATCAGCTTGAGAGCTCGTCCACTTGACATCCTTCTAGGGTCTCTGAGGCCACTTAGTGGACAGGGCCTTGCATTCCTTGCCAAGGGCTTGCTATGCTGGAGCTCACAGCCCTGTCTTTGCTCTTCATTTGGCAATACTTTGGGAGCTCAGGCAGGGGCTCTGGGGCTTAGGGTCCAGATCTAGAAGTTGCAGACCACAGGCAAGAACTGGAATTCCTCCTTCCCTGACATCTCATTTTTCCATTCTTCAGCTGCTCTCTCCCCGTTGGCGAGGGTCTTGGCGTGCAGTACGTGGCCGCACACATGGCTGGGTCATCTATCGAAGTCTTCATTTGTGTTCTCTTCTCCTGAACTTATCTTCTGGAATTTAAGATGCTATTGATTTTAAGATGTACCACTACTTTGTATCTCACTAAGAAAAAACATCACACTACCAATCAAGCTATGACACATGCTAATCATTTAGAATTTTGCTTTAATATTCATGAAAAATGCCTGCTAGCCTTTTTGAGACATAGATTTGAACATGTATCACTCTAATGGATATATCAAACAGAAAATTTTAGCAAAAATTGGTTTAGGATGGTCCTAAAATCTCTTCATATTCAATGCACGACTCTTGTGAATCACTTTTCAACTCAGAGCCATCTGTGGTCAACAGTGTCTGTGTTTTTCCACACAGTGTCAGCCTCTGTGCTGTTCGGAGTGCTGGTGATGTGGCATTTCCTAGAAGGGAGCTCCATCGTTGTCACTGGGATTTTCTTCAAACCTCTGACGCTCATTCTACAAGTTTTGATGTTGACGTTTTTCTAGATCTTATCAGGTCGTTGTAATGAAAGTTTTCAGATAACAACCAAGACTCATATCCCTTCCTTAGATGGTGCTCAATAGTTTGTTGACTGACAGGTCAAGGGGTTGTAGGCGTCCGGTCCTGCCATCTGGAGTGACAACAAAATCTGGACATGCACAGAAAATAATACCTATGTCTTGACGGCCACTGACCAGTGGCTATGGTAAGATGCCATCAATAGTGATGCCTCAGACTGTCAGAGATGTTAAGAGGCAGGAAAAGATTTATATCCTAGGATAGATAAAATAAGGTGTTTTCCAAGAAGGTAACCACTCCTTTGTCTTTGCCTGGAAGGTGAACCCCCTTCCTAGTTTTATTGCATAGTTTATTGGGAAGATAATACTAGTTGGGCCCTGAAAAAGTGAGGCTAGGGAGGCAAGTTCTTTTGGGGGGCAGCAGAAATGAGAAGGACAGAGAGAAGAGTAAATCCCAAGTACAGGAAGTTGGACAGCCTCTGTGAGAGGCTGGAACCTGTGGCTGATCCCTTCACAAGGCCTTGGTGGGTCAAGACCTCAGGGTGATGGTCAAGGTGCACCCACGGAGGTGTGCTTAGTCCCTGGGCTTCCAGCATCCTCTGGGGCCCACAGCCAGGCAAGACCCATCAGAGTAGAGCTGCCTGACTCCGAAGAGTGAAGTGGCTCCCAGAATATTCTGCTCTTTCTAAGAACTTTGAGGTCCTTTCCTAGTCCTAGAGAGTGAGAAAAAGCTCTGATAATAACTGGAACTGAATTTCCCACCCGGCCAATGGGATGAGGCTGGGATTCAAATTCGGTTTAGAGAAAATAAAGTACTGTGACAGTTTCTGTCCACTTAATTTATAGAATAAGAGCTAAAATCATATCTGTGGCACATCTGCTAAATATGTTAAAGAACTTTTTTAAATTGAAAAGCTGCTCTGGATGGAAATGATCCTTGAGTCTAGCCCCAGTTCCCCCAGAATTACTCTATGTGGCTTCATTGTGCTTTATATGGTATTTCTCAATGGGTAACTATAGGCCTTTGGGGCTGGACAAATCCTGCACGTTGCAGATTATTTTGCAATCAGCTACTTCCCCTGTCAATCGCGTCTGCTTAGTCACTATGACAACCCCAGATGCTCCCCACATTTCCAAATGGTCCCTGTCAGGGAAGTGCCACCTCTGGTGGAGAGCCAGTAGGGTAATGGGTTATGGCGTTGCTGAGTGATGTTTCTTTTGTTTTTTTTGTTTTTTTTTTTTTGCGGTACGCGGGCCTCTCACTGCTGTGGTCTCTCCCGTTGCGGGGCACAGGCTCCGGACGCGCAGGCTCAGCGGCCATGGCTCACGGGCCCAGCCGCTCCGCGGCATGCGGGATCCTCCCGGACCGGGGCACGAACCCGTGTCCCCTGCATCGGCAGGCGGATTCTCAACCACTGCGCCACCAGGGAAGCCCCCTGAGTGATGTTTAAACTCTCTGAGCTAACATTTCATTCATCATTGCCATTGTGATAATTTAAAGATAAATTCTGGGCAGCAAGAAAGTAAGTACAACAAAGAAACAAAGAAATGGCAAAACAACCAACTGCATAAAAACATCAAATTCTCTGAGAGCAAGCATGGGAGAAATCAAATAGGCATTATTCTTCGTGCTGCAATGGTTATTCTTAGAATCGCTACAAATGCAAGAAACTCTAAACAAGTGCTACTTATCTGCTTTCTGCTCAACATAATCTGGGAAACTGAAAAAAGAAAACACAATCATAATGATTACCTAATTTCAGACGAGTGGCCATGAGAAAAGCACTCCTTTTGGTGAGGGGAAAGAAAACAAAAGGACGCTTTACTTCTCTAGCATCTTTTTATATGCCGCGTACTGCAGTAAAGCTATTGCATGGATTCCCACTTGATCTTCACTACAATGCTGACATAGCCACTGTTGTTCCCATTTCATGGGTGAGGGAGCCAAGGCTAAGGGAGGTTATCACCTGCTCAAGGTCATACAGCTAAGGAGGGATCCGAGAGCCATAATCTTTTCATCACAAAACACTCTCCAGGCTAAACCGGGAAAGAGTGTATCAAGGCAGCTTTTAAGACAGCCCAATCGGAAGAAAAAGTCAAATCATGATTGAGAAGGGGAGGTCAAGGCAAAGCTGGGGAGGTGGTGCTGAATGTGGACCCTCACTGAGGTGAGCTGAAAACAGGAGAACCAGAAGCCAGGAGGGCTGAGCACGGGGCTCAGTGGGAGGAATGAGAGAGAACAAGACTTTATAACTGGGCCTGTGGGCATGTGTGTGAGTGTGTGTGTGTGTGTGTGTGTGTGTGTGTGTGTGTGTCTGTGTGTGTGTCTGTGTGTGTGTGTGTGTCTGTGTGTGTCTGTGTGTGTGTGTGTGTCTGTGTGTGTGTGTCTGTGTGTATGGGTCCCTGAACCTACCTCTCCAGTGCCTCCCTTGCCTGGATCAGATTCAAGAATGGGAAGGGAGACTAAAAGGAATCATACGGTATTGATGGGCTAGACGATCAGCTGTGTTCCCAATGTGCTTGGTTTAAGGACGCGATCTGTGCTGTGTGCTTCTAAATGGAGACTCCTGCAGTCAGGAGAATTGTACTCAGGCTGCTCTTGCAAGGCCACTGAAAGCTTTTGCTTCTTTAGATGCTCCTCTGGCGTGAAGCTGGGGCAGCGATTTCATTCCAGCCCGATCGGATTCGCCATTTATTCTTGCTAATTCAGCTCAATTACAGCCAGTTAGCTGACACGGAAGCCGCTTGCCCAGTTCTGGGCACTGGATGGTCGCTGCTCCATCCTTGGGACAGTCCATGCCAGGTCTCTCTGCCCTTCCAAGATGTCAGCTGATGTTGCTTCCTTGCTTTCCTTGTGTACAGGGCCACCACTTTCAGAATCAGTCATTTCATTTTCTGTGCTCCAGCCACGCTGAACGCATTTCAGTTCTCCGAATGTATCCGGCTCTCTCATGCCTCCAGGCCTTTTCACCCATGGGTCCCTCCTCCACCTGTAGCTCTCTTCCCTCTCCCTGGCCTCTGTGCCTGGCCATCTCGTCCTTCAGATCTCAGCTAAGACAGCACTTCTGTCAAGAAGATTTTCTGATGCCCGCAGGCTGGGCAGGGATCCATGCTGACGCTTCCTTTTCATTATGTGTCCACACACCTCCTTCCCCCGCTCCTCAAATCAGGGCACTTACTTATCGCCCCCTAAATAGTAATTATGGTTGTCTGGTTACCTGTTAGTCTGCTCTGTTAGGTGGTTAGCATTATGAGGGCAGAGACTCTATTTCTTTTATTTGATGTGTGCCAGATTTCAGTTCTTGAGATTCAATTTTGCAACTATCTAGTTAGTTACTGACAGTATTGGCATTCTTTGTTTAAAGGCAGAGGGAAGTTCCAAAACCCCCTTAAGAAAGATTTGGCTGTGATTATATGAAATGAGTGGTGCCCACCTGGTTTAGTTTGATGAAAATAGAAAGCTTTCTTCTCCTGTCTTATTCTGGCATTAGACAATCTACTCTTCTGAGGAAATTGCCTTCTGTTGAGATGTACACATTCCTGGGAGGATTAATTAAGTCATTTGTTATGAATTAGTTTTTCTCAGTGGTCTCAAATCAGGCTGATCAGAGGGATTACCAAAAAAGTTAAAAAAATACAGATTCCTGGTCCCTACCCACAAAAATTCTGATTCAGTTGGATTCCAGAATGAATGAGTCATTAGCACACTTTTACTCAGCCAGCCCTTTAAAGGGAAAGCTTTTAACACCTGTAGAACAGTGTATTCTGATGGTAACTTAGAGGGTTAGATTTACAGAACCTACTTTATCACTGATTTACAACTCAATTAATCTCCTGTGAGGAAGACTGTGGATTGGCTCAATCCACTTTCATTCCAGCTTCCTTCCAAAATGCTTTTGTTCCTGGAAAGATAGAAACTACATCTCCCAGAGACGGTTTCTGAAAATCAGACAATCTTGCCTGAAACTCAGATTCAGAACTGAGTTAAGTGGGGTGCAAGGTAAGAGGCACCCTTGCTGGTGCAGTGCACAGCAGAGATGGCTCGGATCTCCGGCTGCAGATTAGTATGGTGGGAGCAGAAGTTCCTTGGGGCTCAATTCCGCTCTTTAGCTTTAGGAGTCACTCCAAGAAGCTCAGTCTAGACACTGTTTCTTCAGTTTTTGCAATGATTCTAAAATCCATCGCTGCACAAAGCAATGAACAGAACCCAAAACCCAAGAGATTTTATGCTTCAGTAGCTGAAGTGCATTATGTTCTCTGCAGCCAAGTCCTAGAAAATCACCTAACAATTCTAATTCAGACCTCAGACTTTACCATTCACGTCTATATCACTGACAACCTGGGGTCTTGGGAAAATGAGCTTCTGCCTACTAGCTGCTGTGGAGGGTCTTCTCTCCACAGCAGTTTTGACCACTCAGCGGGTTGTACCATGATTCCATAAAGTCCAGAATTTTTTGCTTCCCTTGTGGTTCCCCCATCCTAGATGAAGGTCCACCAATGATCTGTCTCTTCCCTTTCTAGAGCTTTCAGTCTTTTATCAGCAGTTAACCTAGTGTCTGGTACAGCATAGGTTCTTATAAACAATTGTTGAATGAGTTAATTAAATAATGAATTAATGAGGGAGTGGGTAAATGAGTGAGGGAGGTAGCAATGCATGTGAAATGGTAACACAATGCCTGGGACAGAGTGGGCACTCAATGAATAACTACAGAATAAATAAAGAAAGATATGAACAAATGGGTGGTGTGTTAGTACAGTGCTAAGTACATAGTGCTTAGTACATAGTAGGTGTTCACTAAATTTTTATTGAATGAATAAATGAATCATGTCTACGATTCTAGCATAGAGCCTGGCCTATAACATTTAAAAATAAATGAGTGAATGATAATTTCCTACATGCATGGATTCTTCCTCCTACTACTTCTGCCTCCACTCCCTCCCACTCACCTTGCCCAGGTTCCCATCTCTTGCCTTGGAGCCTTCCTTGGCCCTAAGTGATCCATCAACATCCATTAATCTGTCTTCTGTCAGCCAACTTCTGGTTCATCCCCAACCAAAATTGTCAAGAATCCATGTTTACATACCTTACAAAAATGAGGAGGTGAATAATAATGGACGTTGTCTACTACCTATTATGCCTTAAACACATACTATGTGCTCTCTGTGTCTCATCATAAAGCTTCACTACAGCGTAAATATCTCCAGTTTTCAGATGAGGAAACTGGAAGTGAAGTATCATGTCCAAAGTCATACAGCTAGTAAGTGGATGAGCTAACATTTAAACCCTGGTCTCTTTAATGCTGAAGCTACCTGCTGATTGTGTAGCTATAAAACAGATGTGAAACAGACACATATTTGCATCTGAATGCACATGCACTGACATTAGGGTCTTTCAGCAGCGGCTCAGTGACATTCTGGACTGAATACTTCATTGTTGTACGGGACTGGCCTGTTCCTTGTAGGATGTTTAGCAACATCTCTGGCCTCTACCCATTAGAAACCAGTAGCACCCTTCACCCCAATTTTGATAACTCAAAATGTCTCCAGATATTGTCAAATGTCCTCTGGGGGCAAAATTTGCCCTGATTGAGACAAACTGCTCTATATAATTGAAGACGAAGTAGTTCAGCATATTTGGGATGTTGCAAGCAGGGAAGGTGCTCAGAGAAGATGGGGCCCTAAGCTGGCCAAGACCCTGGTTTGGCTGACAATCAGATTGCCTCAGAAGTCCTCCCCAGGAATTAGGGGTCAACCCGTGCCCTGTTGGGACATGGGAACACCATGTGAATTCCACATCCCATGTGAATTCAGGAACTAGGGTAAGAGCATGTGGAAACAGTGGGGTGTAATGGGGAAAGTGATAGACTGGGAGGGGCACATGGCTCCAGCTTCAGGCTCACTACAACTTCATTACGTGCCTTTGGGCCCATCTCAATCATCCTATAACAGTACTAATATTTATTGATGGTTATTATGTGCCAGACACTGGCCTTAATGCTACATATGTTTTTACTCATTGAATCCCTATGACCTTCCAATAGCCACTCCATTTTTTTGCGGGTAAGGAAACACGTGGCGGAGTCAGAAGTCTCTATTTCCTCCGTGTATAAAATGAGGGGTTGAGATAGCTGTTTTCTTAGGTATCTCCCAGTCTGAAAATTCTAGGATTCTAGGCAGTCATTGATGTAACTTACATTTATTGAGCATAAATATATGCTAGACAGTATGGGGCATGAATCTACTCCAGAAACTTATGGTTCTAGAGCAGGAGATGAAAGACAAGCACAATTTTTATTCAAGAAATTCATTGTAATGGCCACTGTTAACTAAGTACCTTTTAGATGTCAATCATGGTTAGGTGTTTGACCTACATTAACTTTAACACTCACAATAAGCCTGAGGGGCCGTTATCGCCTTTTTTCAGATGAACAACTGAGGCTCAGAGAGGAGAAATGACCTGCTTGTGACTAGCAGAGCAAACTGAAATCAGAGAGGCTTAGAGAATGTTCTATTATGTGCAGGAGGTGGGAGGCGAATGTCTCATTCCAGGCGCAGAGAGGCCACCCTACCCCTCTGTCATTTGGGGGAGGGAGTGGAGGAGGTCAATGCAGACTCCAGACTCTGAAGACTTGGTTTCCTTGACTCAAGCCTGTTGGAAACTTCATGTCTTTCCCTCTCTCCTGAGAAAATCTATGGAGGGAGAGAGACTCTCCACTACAATGACCTTATTTAACCTTAATTACCTCTTTAAAGACTATCTCCAGAGATAGTCACATCCTGAAGTTGGGACTGGGGAGTTAAGGACTTCAACATATGAATTTTGGAGAGACACTTCAGCTCATAACATCAACCGTGATGAACCAAAAAGGGAGCTTACTTTGTAATTTCACATGTCAAAGCCTCAAGGAGAGACTGACGAAACTCTTTCTCATCTCTAATTACAAATTTGGGGAGAAAGGATTTGGGGTTGGTCCAGTTTGGGACAGATGTCCATCCCCGGTCCAATCAGCTAAGCCCAAGTATGTGGGCTCATCCCGAACAAACATGGCTGCCAAGACTCTGCCTATGGATGCTGGCAGCAAGCTACTGGCCTGTGGCCTTGACAGACACTCCATATCACCTGTCAGAATAAACTCAAAGTCTTTAGTAGGGCATACAGAATCCTTTGCTCCCTACCCCCTTAATTGCTACCTCTCTGCCCCGTGCCTGCGACCCCTGCACAAATTCTGCCCTTCATCTGTGCTAAAGGTACAATGCCCTGACCTCACCTCACTGTTTCCTGCCTCCAGGCCTTCGCTCAGGCTGTTTCCTCCATCTAGCGAGCCTTCCCTCTCCACTCCCTTTGTCTACCTGACAAGCTCTCACTTATATTTATATTTCAAAGCCCAACTGAAGCATTCCCTTTGGAAAATCTTTTCTGACTTCCTTTAGAGTCAGCCTCCCTCTTTTATTTCATTCTGTGCCTGTATGTACCTCTTTTATAGCCTTTAGAACACTCAGTCACAATTTTTGTTATATTGCTTTTCTCTTGCAGTAGACTCTGGGTTCCAGGTTATTAGACAAAATTCACCTTACCTATCCTAAAGTCTAGCACAGTGCTTGCTTTGTACTCAAAACTATTTGTGGAATAATGAATGAATGCATGTTATCACCTGGGCACAATGGGATACACAGTTTACTAATAGAGCACAAGTCTCTGTCCTTTAGGAACCTCCAAGTGACTAAGGAAGACATTAATATGAATACTGGTTATGAAAATAAAGATGTAAGCCAAGGGCTAAGGAAGTACAAAGGGAGCTGCCACTTAAACTGGGAGAATTACGGACAGCTTCTGGGAGGAGGTGATTTTGAGTGTCACAAAGGATAAGTAGGAGTTTGCCAAGTGGTGTTAGACTGGGAGGGGGAACTAGAAAGACAAGGCCATATTAAGGAAAGAGCATGAACAAAGCATGGGGAAAGGACCTTGCTAGGCTTGTAGCTGCAAAAGGGAGCAGTTATAGGGACAATAGGACCATGGATACCAGGTGGGAACAGCATCATCTGGTGTTCTGAGAAAAGGGAGCCCCAGTCACACCTGGGCCTTTTGGCTGTTCTCAGGAATAAGCTGGGAAGAGAAAACCACTTTATGTTGTACTCATGGAGCCACCAGCTCCTCAGAGCATCCACCCAGAGTTTCTCTCCCTCCATGGATTTTCTCAGGAGAGAGGGAAAGACATGAAGTTTCCAACAGGCTTGAGTCAAAGAAACCAAGTCTTCAGAGTCTGGAGTCTGCATTGACCTCCTCCACTCCCTCCCCCAAATGACAGAGGGTGGCCTCTCTGAGCCTGGAATGAGACATTCGCCTCCCACCTCCTGCACATAATAGAACATTCTCTAAGCCTCTCTGATTTCAGTTTGCTCTGCTAGTCACAAGCAGGTCATTTCTCCTCTCTGAGCCTCAGTTGTTCATCTGAAAAAAGGTGATAATGGCCCCTCAGGCTTATTGTGAGGGTTAAAGTTAATGTAGGTCAAACACCTAACCATGATTGACATCTAAAAGGTACTTAGTTAACAGTGGCCATTACAATGAATATCTTAAATAAAAATTGTGGGGCTTCCCTGGTGGCGCAGTGGTTGAGACCTGCCTGCCGATGCAGGGGACACGGGTTCGTGCCCTGGTCCAGGAGGATCCCACATGCCCTGGAGCTGCTGGGCCTGTGAGCCATGGCCGCTGAGCCTGCGCGTCTGGAGCCTGTGCTCCGCAACGGGAGAGGCCACAACAGTGAGAGGCCCGCGTACC
>NC_041227.1:61519625-61533953 GCF_002837175.3 Physeter macrocephalus
GTACCGCAAAAAAAAAAAAAAAAAAAAAAAAAAAAAAAAAAAAAAAAAAAAAAAAAATTGTGCTTATCTTTTATCTCCTGCTCTAATCCTAATCCAATATGACTGGTGTCCTTATAAGAAGAGGATATTAGGACACAGATACAGAGGAAAGACCATGTGAGGACACAGGGAGAAGATGGCCATGTACAAGGCAAGGAGAGAGATCTCAGAAGAAACCAACCTTACTGACACCTTGATCATGGTCCTCTAGCCTCTAGATGTATGAGCAAATAAATGTCTGTTGTCTAAGTTACCCAGTCTGAGGTGGTTTGTCATGGTTGCCCTAGCAAACTCATACAGTGGGTCTCTAGCTAACTGAAGCATTTGGGCATCTGGCTTGTGGTCTGCAGGTAGGTCCCATCTCTTCTCAGTAGTCCCCACATGGTGGGCCCTCCCTCAACCTCACAGTCTACAGTGGGAGTGTTCTGATGCCTTGTGGAGCAAGAAGGGGCTCTTTCCCTCCTTATTTTGGAAACAAACTTGTTTGCTGTTCCCAAACTGAATGCATGTACACTGGACTTTGATGGAAATTTGAGCAGCTCTTTGCTCAAGGATTCAGGTTCAGGTGCTAAGTACCAAACTATGTAGCGTCTGGGGCAGCTGGACCTTAGCTTAACCACGTTGACCGAAGGCAGTGCTCAGAATGCTCCGGGGCCTAGAATTTGAAGCACGTACTATGTGGATGCTCTCCCCAGTCCCAACACCCTCCTTTCTCTCCTGCCCCTCCCTAGCCCTCTCCCTTTTTCCACTTCTCTCTAGAGTACACCAACCCTCCCATTCCTCACTCCACCCAATATCTTCAAGTCTCCATACTCACCAGTCCCTTCTGATGTCTGGCAGGTTTCCAGCTTCAGGCTGTGACTGTCAAGGGCTCTCCTCCTATGCCTTGGTTACTGATATCTGTAGAGGGCAGTTCCAACTCAGGGCCAGCTGGCTGGGCTGTGGGGACTGCATTTTTCCCGTAGATAGATTGGAGCATCTCCTTCTACTCTGTGTTTCTGCAGCTGGCTCCTCCCTAGAGTGTTTAAAATGAAACTGATCTCATCACCCCAAGAATTAATTTATTTCCAAAACATACCCCTGCCGCATACAGCTCCTTCATATCTTCATGAGGATTTAATATTCCCCTTATTAACATAACTTAACATTTATTTCTCATAAGCTAATAACCTAGCCTCATTATGTTATTATTTGTCCCTTTCTGGCCCAGAGTTAAATCATAAATCCACTTAACTTGGCAGTAAATGCTCATCCCAAGTTCCATGTGTGTTGGAACCTGGCTGGTCTTATTTTCCTTCACTGGATGTGGAAGGCTAGAAATGGACTGCATTTTTCCCATAGATAGATTGGAGCATCTCCTTCTACTCTGTGTTTCTGCAGCTGGCTCCTCCCTAGAGTGTTTAAAATGAAACTGATCTCATCACCCCAAGAATTAATTTATTTCCAAAACATACCCCTGCCGCATACAGCTCCTTCATATCTTCATGAGAATTTAATATTCCCCTTATTAACATAACTTAACATTTATTTCTCATAAGCTAATAACCTAGCCTCATTATGTTATTATTTGTCCCTTTCTGGCCCAGAGTTAAATCATAAATCCACTTAACTTGGCAGTAAATGCTCATCCCAAGTTCCATGTGTGTTGGAGCCTGGCTGGTCTTATTTTCCTTCACTGGATGTGGAAGCCTAGAAATGGTGAGGTGGCCATAGTCCACCTGCCCTGGGCAGGAAGGGGCTCAAAGCTGAGGAGGGAAAGGGTGATGAAGCAGACATCCAAGAGAAGCAGAGAAGAGTGATGGAGATGAGAATACAGTCTTAGTTCCAGGTCATATTCTGGTTTCTGTTTCCAGAACCCTCCTGCCTTTGCACAACTGTGGCAGAAATGGAGGTCGACCTGGATGTATAACCTCCCTTTTATAGTAATGGTAGAACCCCTAGTTTTTGGTGTAGTACATGGCTGCCCAGATTAAAGACTACATTTCTCAGCTTCCCTTGCAGCTATGTGTGGCCATGTGGCTATATTCTGGCCAATAAGATGTCAGTGGATCTGATATATATAACTTCTGAGTTGTGCTCTTCAAGCCAAGTATTGCTTCCTTCACTCACCTTTACCTTCTTTCCGCTGCCTGGATGGTAGATGTGGTGGTGAGCATTCTTAGGCCATGCAGAATGATACCTAAGCACAGCAGAGTGAAAAAACGGAAAGAGCCTGGGTCCTGGACAAAATGGAGTCACCTTGCAGGCCCTGACCTGCTTACATCTGAACTATTACATGGGAGAAAAATAGCTAACTTGTTTAAGCCACTGTCATATTGGGGCTCTATTACATCAGGGAGATCTATAGCCATCCTGATTACTGCAGATGGCTTTTTTTTTTTTTTTTTTTTAAATCTGGCCACCATCTGTTTTTTCCTGCAAATTCTTCAACTCAACCTGAAGTAAGAGAACCCACCTTTCCTTTCTCGGTCACTCAAAGAAGCAGTAAAACTGGGGTTGTCACAGCCATGCTCCCTTTGGGTGAAGACCTGTGTGAACAGGAACAATGAAGCCAAATTTCAGAAAGAAACAGACACGAGAGCTAGAGAAGCCTGACAGCATTTGAGCCCCTGGTTCCAGGGGTCCCCGTCCTTAACCGTGCTTTCTGCTGTTTCCTTATGTGGCCCACGAAATTGCCCTTTGGGGACTAGGCTCACTGAAGTTCAGTTTCTCTCTTTTCTCAAGCTACCAGTTCTTACTAATTCCCATAGGCCACCGTACATTCTCTCTGCCCTCTCTTTTCCCCTCTCAAGTCTGCTGGCTGTCTTTTTTATGGCTGGCAACCCATGACTTCTGTAATAGAAAGGGAGCCAGTGGTGGAGTTTTCAACCAGATGACAGATGGGTCAGATATGCCTTTTAGGATTTTCACCTGGGGGGTGGTATAGGTGTTTATCTAACGCAGAATTGAATTCCCAGCAGCCAGACTTGGGCAGAGAGGATTCTGCAGGACCCTGTGTTTTTGCCTAAGCCTCAAACCTTCATCATTTCCAGACTGGGGCAGTTCCTCTCACTTTCCCAGGGTTCCCGCAGGCCCAGTCCACAGCTGCTGCCCCCACCCCCCGAGAATGGTCTACGAGTCACCCTGAGGGTGGGTAGGAGACCCGGGGGTAAGGATGGGGGCTGTACTCAGAGAGAGACTTTCGTACGCATCTCCATTCAGGGATGTCACCGAGGCCGAAAGGCTAAGCAAGTAACATGCTCAGTATCACAATGCTTTTCACTGGGAGTCCAGGACTTGAAAGTAGATGTAAGCCTTAGCTCCCTCGTCTGTCAAATGGTGATAATAATCTCCATCTCACCAGATTATTGAGGGGCTTAATCAAGATCGTGTATGTTAAGCAGGTTGCCTTGGTAAATTCTTGATAAATGGTAGCTGCAATTATTTTTGACAATTTTGATTCTTACCAGACGACTCTCTGGGCCCACTGGGCCCAGCCACAGGAGGCCAATTGGATGCAAGAGATGGGAGGTGGGGCTGCCAGGAGGCACAGCTCCATGGCTCTCCCTTGAAAGGAGTGCTCTGTGGAAGGGCCACTGACTGCAGGCTTCCGTCCTGAAAGGAGATCAGAGAGAATCCTTCGGGCGATTCCACTTTATAGGTTTTTCCCAAGGAAACAACCATTTCCCTCTTCTGTGGGAAGCCGAAGCGTTTCCCTTTCAGTTCAGAGATGCCCTCTCCCCAAGGCCACCCTAGCTCTGCTTCCAGCAGCAAGACCCACCCCTGGGGTGGGGCAAGCCTGCTGAGCCTAGAGCCGCCTATGCAGCTGTTCCCCGTCTGTGCTGCACCACATGGGTTTCTCTGCAGCTGGGCCCCGGGTGAAGCCTCAATTAATGCCAGAAGAAGGGCGCCCACAGCTGCATCTGGATTCTTCCTGGCAGCTGAGGTGAAGTCTCCGGTGCTGTGGGGAAGTCTGCCCAGGTTCACGCCCCCACCAGGAACCTCCTATGTTACACATGCCCCTCTAGACGGAGGCCGAAATCCTTAGCGTAAGGAGCAAGGCCCCGTGTGCGCCCGCCAGTGGGCTGTGGTGCACTGGTGAATTCGAACTGTCCATAGGAGAGCAAGCAAATTAGATCAGTGTGTATATGGGAGCATAGACCAAGGGGCACGTTTGAAGAACGGTAGACGCTCACTATTAGGAAAATTTGCAAGCTGAAGATGAAGGCTGAATTGCTCAGAGCAGAAAGAATTTTGAGAGGCGGCGTGGGAGGGAGAGAAGAGAGATGAAGTGGCCGGTAGGGGTGAGGGCCTTGGGGTGTGCAAGGGGGAAACAATCCTATGGTGTACAATGCAATCCGCCTTCCCTAAGCCTCCACAAAATCCAGAAGAAGCCACCCACTTCTTATCAACAGATTGTGGAGGGGGTTTATTTTGGGGATGTGTTGAAGTACTTAACTGGCCTCCCCGTGGATGAGACCCCAGCTCTGGAGGTGGCCCATGGGAGGTCCTTTACACCTGGTTATGTGTGCAATTTATTCTTGGCACAACTTAGAATAACACTACAAATGGAGATACTTCCAGGATCAGTATCCTGCAGCATAAGAGGGGAATGACCTCAAATGTAAGCTCCAGAAACTTAGAGCGTGTTGTCCATCTTACTCACTGCTGTATCCTCAGTGCGTAGAACAGTGCCTGGCGTACAGTCGGTGCTGAAGAGTGATCGTCCTGTGATCTCCTCCGTTTACCTCTCTTGCCTCTTCTCCCACCTTGCTGCACACGCTCTCTGTTTTAGCTCCACTTCCAGATTCCAGCTCTTGGAACGCACCCTACTTTATAACTACATTCATTCGGCAAATATCTACTGGGTTCCTTTTGTGTGCCAGGCCTTGTGTTAGAAGCTGGAGATGCTTGGTGAACAGAGCATGGAGTTACATACCAGTGAGAAGACAAAGCATCAACCCCGTCTTTAGATAGGGAAATATAAAACCACAAGGTGTAACACATGCAGTGAAGGGCAAGTATGAGGGGTTAGAAGACTATATTAAAGCAGGATCTATTCCAGAATGAGGAGGTTATATTTGACCTGAGCTCTGGAGGCCCCCTAAGCCACTGACAGCATGAAAGTCTCTCAGTGTGACTGGAGAGGTTGAGAATGGGAGGGGGCAGGCGTGGATATATCATGTTAGACACGTCAGCAGAGACCAGACCCTGCAGAACCTTGTGAGCGACATTAAATGCTTTGGTCTTTATCCTAGAAGCAATAGGGAGCCACTGAAGAGTTTTAAGTGAGGTGGAGAGGTTTTACACGATCAAATTTGCTTTATGAAAAGATCATTCTGGCTCTAGAGCTCCTTTGAGCTCCCTGCCACTAATCCCCACCCCACAAACGAGGCTGGGGCCATGCAATTACTTTGTTGGTGGTGAGGACAGCCATAGTAGGTGACTGAAATCTCAGCCATGTATTTATTGACCCTTGGCTGGTGTTCATAATGTGAACTCTCGGCTTCCCTAGGGGGCTGCTGAGTAGATCTGCTGAGAAGAGGAGGAGGAGGAAGCGGGGGGACTGTGAGGGATGGATATGGGGCTCCGTGTTCTGTTCTCACGTCTGTCTCTCTCTATTGATGCCCAGGGCCAGGATGATGTATTAGAAGTCAATAAGCCTCACTTGCCTTTTCCTAGAGAGGGAAGGGCTAGCAGTAGGAGGAGTGGGCCCCTCGCCATCAATGAAGGGGGAAGAAGTTCAAATGAATCATTCTATTAACTAACAGGGGGAACCCATGGTTGGTGTAAGGCCATTGCTGTGTTATTAATTCCAGTTCTCATCCGGAATGGTTAACCTTGGCAGTTCTGGCGGCAGCGAGACCTGCAAACCCTAAGTCAAATGAGATGGCTGTGCATCACAATCTCTCCCCTCTGGGAACTAAGGTGGAAAGTCTTTTGCTCGGTCTGCCTGGGATGTTGATACCAGGGGTCGGAGCAACATCCCAGCAAAATGAGGGGGAAAGGATATCCATCTTATCTCCTGCCCAGCAACTGTTATGATAATGTCCTCTGCTGATGGAGGGCTTTCCTGGTAATTGGCTTACGCAGACAGACAGAGGACATTTGGTTCAGCCAGAATTGCTCTTTGGAATAGAAAGCTCCCTTTGTTGGGAAAACATTTTGGGGGGTGTTTGGGGCTGAAGTTTATTCTTGGAAGCACCTGGGTTGTTCCGGGGAGGCGGGGAGCAACAGACAAGAGAGGAAGACTAAGTCTCAGGCAAGGTGACCGTCTGGTGGAAAGCCACTTGCTCTGTGATGTGATCCTTTCCCGTGACCTGCCCAACAAATTTACGAGAGTCCTCGAAAGTCACAAAAGGGTCAGCGGGAGTTGATTTCTCATGGACACTGGAGAATCAACTGAGCTCTGCGTCTCGGGTACGGTAGAGTGCAACCAGGCATGGGCGAACTTGGATTGCGTGCTCTCCTCTGGACCAGTCCCAATGGCCAGGAGAATGTGAGGCTCCGATTGCCTTGGGCCTGAGCCACATGCTTTATGGCTGGAAAAGGGGTGGAGTCCCCCTGGAGCACGTGGGCCGAGAGCTGCGTGTAAGAGCACTTCACCCATGCACACATTCTGTGATTTGCCGTCTCTGTGTCTCTTCTGCTTTTGCCTTCTCCCTCTCTCTCTCTCTCTCTCTCTCTCTCTCTCTCTCTCTGTCTCCTGTTTCTTTATCTGCTGCCATCAATGGTAACCACAGCTACCAGCTACCTATTACTGGGGGCTAATATGTGTCAAGCCCTGTGCTATGTAATTGACGTAGTTATCTATCTAATGAGATAAAGAAGGGAATTACTCTTATTATCCTCATTTACATATCATGAAACCGAGGCCCAGAGAGTGTACACCACATAGCTGCTACACGGCAGGGAGGAGGTACCAGGAGGGTTTTACACCCGGGTTTGTCTGGCCAGTGCCCATGCTGTGTCTTCTCTACTCTGCTTGGGGAGAGGAACAGCTAAAACTCCCCCAGGAGAGGGAATCTGGCTAGGTCTGGCTGGTTCCACCCAATGTGGAGAATTCTGAGCCAAGACACGTCACTGGCCCTCTTAGTTAGATTTGCAGTGCTGCTTAGAACTAGGAGTCCAATCTCTAGTCCAGTTCCTTGTGACTGTGGGCAGCTTGTATCCCTCAAAGCCCAGTGACTTGAGTGGAAGAAACTGCTTGCGGCCATTTTCTCAGGATGATGAGGGGAGGGGAGAGACTGGGGAGGAAGATGGTCCTGCGACTCTGTCCTGCCAGGCTCAAGAATACAAGGACTTGACTACTTAATGTTCTCAAACCATAGACTACTAAAGCTGGTCTGGCATCCCCATTTTGCAGATGGAAAAACGGAGACTCTAAGAGGGGAGAAAATTAGCTGAGGTCTAGGTCCCAAACGGGAAATTTGGGACAGGAGATCTCTGGACACAGACTCTACGACTCTTTCTGCTACAAAGGATTGGCTTCCAGTCCCAGACCAGAAGAGAGACTTAGAAAGGTCACCCTCACACACTTGGAGCCAAGAGGGAGTTTGTTAACTTTGTTCTTTCCTACCTGGGCTCATTCTATCCCCCCTCTCAAAGATTTTAAGAAAAGCCTGTTAAAAAAAAAGAAATCCAGTCTCATTCTGATGTTTCATTAACAGAGACTGCTGGCGTCTCAACAATTTTAGTTAGGGCTGAATTTTACTGTATTCAAACCTCAGGGAGCATCAAGGAAAGGGAGCCACTGAGCAAACCAGAAGATCAAATGAATAGATTAATTAAATAGCACCGCGTGGGCAGCTTGAGGCAGGAGGACCTGCAGCCCCTCCCTTCCTGCCATGGATGGAAACAGGAGGAGGCGTGCAGGAACTGTGGGCACACGAGCAGCAGGGTGGCTCAAGACATAAGAGTAAGTTTCAGTATGACACCAGCCACCAGTTCTTTTTCAGCCAAGAATTCGGTTTCCTTTGTTAAAGGCAAAGTGTGCAGGGAGCTCTCCATCTGGTTGCTGCTTCTCCAAGTCCTCCCCGCCCAAGGTACATGGCGTTGTGGCTCCTACTCGACTGAGTTTATTTTATTTAGCATTCACATTCTGCTTACTCTATGCCAGGCCCTGTTCTCAACGCTTTACAAAAATCAAGTCATGTACTCCTGACAGTAACTCTATAATAATTCACAGGTAGGAAGGATCATACCTCCGTTTTAGATGAGGAAACTGAGGCAGAGAGAGATCAAGGAATCTGCCTGAGGTTTTACAGCTGCTAAGGGGCAGAGCTGGAGTCCAAGGCCCGGCTTCTAGGCCAGAATCTGTGTTCCTAACCATTACACTTCTCTACCTCTAGGTGTTGGGAACTGACTTATTCCTTTGTGAGTCCAGGGCCCTGAGGACTGCATTTCATCTGCATCCTTAAACCTCAAGCTCCAGGGGGCCCTTCCTCTCATCAGGCCAGCAGTTAGCTCTCAGCAGGACCAGAATCTTAACTCCAGATTCACTCCTTAACTCCTATGGTTGAGTCAATCCAGAGATTGACTCCTATGGTTGAGTCAATCCAGAGCTCCTGACCACTTGGCTTAGAATACAGAGTCTGCCACTCGCTAGCTGTGTGACTTTGGGCAGGTCACTTAACTTCTCTGTGCCTTAGTTTCTTTACCTCTCAAATGGGGGTAATGATAATAATAATCCAGAATAAATGAATAAATATGTGAAAACCCCTGAGTAAGTATCTGGCACGTGGAAAGCATTATCTAAGGGTTTGATTCACTATTAGTGTTATTTTTATATTATTGTTGCATTCTTCTCCCCCACAAGCTTCAGATTCTCTCACTTCCTGACCCTGAGGTTGTTTTCTATTTTTAGCCCTGATTTGTCCCTCAGACCTCAAGCCTGAGCTGTTCCTCTGGTTCTGAACTTTGCCTTCTCAACCCCGTCTTGATGCTGACTCGGCCCTGTGTATCGCCGTTTCTGGGGAAGCACCTTGCCCGGCCTAGCCCAGCACCTGGTGCTGAACACCTGTCCCCTCACCCTAGGAATCAGCACAATCTGTGGTCCCGTTGCTCATAGATGGACAGGAACCTTCTGGGCTCCAAAAGGACTCTGTTTCTAATAATCACAAGAGTGATGATAATAAAAACAAAAACAAACTCCACTTCTAAGACCACTGGCAGTCACTCAACCGATCATGAAATGTTTGCTGAGAACTTTTACATTCTAGTCATTGTGGGGAGATGAAAGATATAGGACAACCCTACACTTAACGATTAAAGACAATTTTTAAGGGGTAAAATTCCCATAACATAAAATTGACCATTTTAACCATTTTAAAATGTAGAAGTCAATGGTATTAAGTACATTCACAATATTGTGCAACCATCATCACCATCTAGTTCTAGAACTTTTATATGATCCCAAATGGAGACTCCATACCCCTTAGTGATCACTCCTCACTCCCCCTCTTCCTAGCCCTTGTCAACCACTAATCTGCTTCCTGTCTCCACGGAGTTTAAGGATATTCTAATCTATTTGCAGAAACAAATGGAAACAGTCACTAACAGAATGAAGTACCATGAACCGAATGATGCAGCACCACTGTGGTTTAGCTGTGTGGACTCTGGAGCCAGACTGCCTGCTTTGAAATCCCAGCTCTGCTGCTTACTTCTGTGTGCTTTCAGTAGATTAATCGACCTCTCTGGGCCTCAGTCTATAGATACATAAAATATAAAATGAGAGCTGTAGAAGTCCCTCCCCCAAAGACCAATTGTGAGGATTAAGCGTGTCAGTGCCGGTAAGGATCTGAGAAGAGTATCTGGCTGTGCCCCGTGCTGTGTAAAGATTTGCCATTGTCACTGACATGGACGGTAAGTCCTGTGGCTTAACAACTTTGCAGGTAAGAGCCCTTTCTATCTTGCTCATCTGGAATCCCCAGCACCTGGTATGATGCGTGGCATTCGGCAGGTGCCTGGTGACTATTTGTTGCATGACTGGATAGGAGTTTCGGGAAGAAGGGAGACCACGTTGGGGTGCACAGACTGTTTGGGGGTCCTATGCTCACTGTCCAAACAGCTTCTTGGCAAATTTTACTAAGAACCACGTCAGTGCCAGATATGGTGTGACCTGTTGCAGGCAGAACAGAACGCCAGGCCTGTCCCCAAGATAAATAGGGTGACAATGACTCTGACTAAAATTAATCAAAATACCGGTTATTTGTCCAGCACTTAACATGTGCCTGGCACTGTGCTAAAAGTCTTAAATGCATCAATCTGTTTAATTTTATTATGACTCAACCTGTCACACAAAACCCACTAGCACAATATAATAATAGTAATGAAAAGCCCACTTTTTTTTTTTTAACAGAGCAAAATGTCAATAAGTGCAAATGAATCTTGTGATAATTGAGCCTGTATGAGAGGTGGGGGTTGCTGAAGAAAGTCAGGTGAGGACGACGTGGAATTCGGATGAAACACCTGTATCCTTGATCCAGCCAGCCTGTTAATCATCTGGATATCTGCCGCCTGAGCTGTTAGTAGCTTTTGGCTTGCATTTTTCTTTGCTCATCCTTCAAAAGTCACCTTTGACTCTTGCGTAAGACAGATCTCATCGCCTTGTTGCCTCCTCCAGGCACGCGTGGCGGGATGGCAAAGAGAATGCTTGCAGATGCCTCAGCAAACCAGTTCCGGGAGAGGAGAGGAGGTCTTGTCTCCATCTCCAGGGCAGTGCTCAAAGCCGACTAATCGGATCCAGGAAGGGGTTACGGAGGCAGGCGTCAAGGCGCAATGGCGTGAATCAAACCCCAGATTAATTAAAAAGTGTCCAAGTGGATTGAGTATTTCATGGCCTGAGGGCGGAAGTTAAGGTCTCTTTGGAATATAAAGCAGATGTGCATTGGGGAGGGGGGGGTCGATGGGCAAGAGAAGGACAGTGAGGGAGGGGGAGGGGAGGAAGTGGAGAGGGAGGGAGGAATGTGAATGACTAGAGGAGTCAACCAAAACAAACTAGTTCTCACCTTCATCACTGGATGATCTCAGAGGGTGACGTACTTTTTGGAAGGCTTTCCGAGTGCTATCTGAGCTGATCCTGTCAAGAATTCCATGAGGGTAGATAGAGTGGGTTCCTGGTCACAACTTACCACGTCGAGGAGCCTGGAGTCCAGAAGGGTCAGCCCCCCCACCAGGCTCTCTGGGGCTGGGATGCAAGCCCGGATGCAGCCTTTTTAGGACTAAAAGCTGAGATGCAGCGCCACCTTAGAATTGGCCGAATGCCTGGAGCCGAAGGACATTTTTCACCTCCCATGCAATGGGTTTCCAGAATCTCTTCTTCCAGAAAGACATTTTTTTCTTCTTCCCTTTCTTTATCAAGGAATTAGTTCAGTAGGAAGATAACCTGAGGGGAGTGTGGATTCCCTTGGGGGACCAGGAAAGTCTTTGGCTCTGCCCTGTCTCCCTGTCCCATCTCAGGCTTTGTCTATGTTCTTTCCATCTTTGTGCCCTGTTTCAGTCTGCGGGGGTCTGAACATCTCTGTGCCCATCCTTCTTTCAGTGTGTTTGTCCCGTGTGTCTTTTTCTGCCTGTCTCGCTGCCTCCCCTCTGCCCCCACCCGCCTCTTCTCTCTGTCTGCCCATCTCCCTGCCCTGTCCGCTCAGCTCACGTTGCACTCCGCTTTGCCTCCTCTGTCTTCTGTCGCTGCTCTATGTCGGTCTCCTCCTCTCTCTTCCCTCGTCTCTCTGCTCCTCTTCTGCCTCAGTCTGCTCAGTTCACATTCCAGCATCTTCGCCACTTTCTCTACCTTCCTCCTTTGCTGTCTTCCTTCTTCTCTTCCCCTCACTCCTGCCTTTCTCTTCTCTCCTTTCTCTCCTATTCCATCGGGTATTTTGTTGGTGGCTTTAGTCAATTCCAATCAATAAGCATCTCTAGACTCCCTACCACAGCCAGGTGTTGGGCTGGGGGCCCTCTGGGGATACAGACCCAACCGGTCCCTGTCTGCAAGTGGTTCTTCGTTGATAAGGTTTTAGGAACTTAATACAACTTTCATTTGGTACTTAGCCTCAGCCAGGAGAAATGGTTGGGGTGACTGAGAGGGATGTAGAAGGTTGAGATCTTATTGGGGAGAGTGGGAAGGAGCATGTGACTGTACTAGGCAGTGCTGTGCCACCAAAGGGACAGCCCCTGCCCTTCCCCACCTGGGAACGTGGCCCTTACCTGTTCAGTGCCCAGTCGGGCCTGGCACTGCTTTCACCCAAGGAGCCAGTACCATCATGTCTCCATCATCTCCAGGCTTTTTTCAAGGACTGATATGTTACATATCAGTCTGGTCTGGACCCCGGGATTGTACATTTGGTGACTTCTGAAATAAGCCACGAGACTCGGGGAGCCTCCCAGCGCGAATTATTTTGCCAACTCCTGTTCTGCATATCAATTTCCCTCCCCGCACAATTCATATTCTATACATCTGTCTCGTAGGGAGGATGCCTGGGGAAATTACATGGCTTTGCACATGAGATTTGTTAGAAGTTGGAGGAGAGACTATCTGATTTCACTTGATAATGTCTTATTTATGGGTTTATTCTTTTCTTAATATTAATGAGACTTACTATCTCCATCTTGCTGTGACAGCCTTATCAACACCTCTGTGGCTGCATTTCCATCCAGGTAATAGAACTGCGATCATATTAAATTGGTGTAAATAACAGGAAAATCCACTGGTGGGGGACGTCAGCAAGCCCAAAGGGCTGGGTCTCACGGAAGCTGCCTTCTCAGGTGGGGAGTGTATTTGCTGGACATTCGAAGAGCCAAAGTCCACTATGTCCGACAGTGACATAGTAGGACTTTATAAAAGGCTTTCATCTCCTCTGAGTTCAGATTCTCTCTGCAATAGATCCTTCCTTTTGAGGCAGTAGGTGCTATAGGAGAGGCACAAATTTTGGAGTCAGACTCACCTGGTTTGTGTCCTGCCTCTGTGAATTAGTAACTATGAATTTCCTCATCAGTAAAAGAATAAATTTTTTTAATAGCTATAGCATTTACCAAGCACTTGTAAATGCTTTACTTGTAGCATTGTATTAATTCTCGCAAACACTGTTAACATAGATTTATTTTCTTGGTGAAGAAACTGAGTCATACACATATCTCAGGTGTTCACTCCATCTGGCTCTTTACAGAAAAGTTAGCTGACCCCTGACCCAAATGACAGTTTGAACTCCCTTGAGTTGTTCAACATGGCAGCTCTGGAACCAGGATTTGAACATGTGTCTCATTGAGTTCTGAATAACTAAGTTTTTCCTACCACATAGGGTAACTATGAAAACTCATGAGATAAGAATCTCTTTGTAAAAAATATTTATTACATGGACCCAAAGAGTTAGAGGCAAGGATGGTCAGTGCAGCACTGTTTTCTACCAGGAGGACTTGGAAATAATCTGAAAGTCCATCTACAAGGTATATGGCTAAATAAAAGCAGGTACATTCATACAATGGCAGCTCACACAGACATTAAAATGAATGAGGCAGACCCATGTGTACTGAAAGCTGTCCATAGCAATTCACACAGTCCTACATCTATATAATTGTGTAAGCGCTGTATCTACTGTATTTTGTTACTCCAAAATGCCACTTATTTCAAGATGCACCATTATTTTATGTGCCACTAAGAAAGAGAGAAATTGGCCACTGTAGAATGCCTTTAATTGTAAGATGCATTCTTATTTCAGAGATTTTAAACTTGAAAAAAGTGCATCCTAGAATACATGAAATATGGTTTGTTTATATAGTCATGTAAGAATATGTGCATTTATGAAAAGGCATAGAAAAAAAAAGTCGGGATGGATATACACCGAAGGGAATGGTAATTATTTCCAGGAATGTAAGGGAAATTGAGGAGTAAAGGGAGTGAAGGGGAACTTTCACTTTTTCATTTTTATGTCCCTGAATTGCTGAAAAATTTTACAAGTGTGTATTACTTATGTAATTGTAAAAAGTATTTTTAAATGACAAAAATCATTTAATTAGATAATACCTATAAAGTGACTCATCGAGTACCCGGCATAGATTTGGAGGACAGTCAGTGTCATTCTCTGCTCTGTTCTCTGGTCGACCACCAAGAAATCACTCAGTGAAGGCAGACAAAATATTGGGAACATTTTCTGAACATTTATAAATTTAAAATGTCCTTGCTACTTATAAAAGGTTTCTGGAGCTTCCCTGGTGGCGCAGCAGTTGAGAGTCCGCCTGCTGATGCAGGGGACACGGGTTCGTGCCCCGGTCCGGGAAGATCCCACATGCCGCGGAGCGGCTGGGCCCGTGAGCCATGGC
>NC_041227.1:61533963-61586418 GCF_002837175.3 Physeter macrocephalus
TGGCCGCTGGGCCTGCGCGTCCGGAGCCTGCGCTCCGCAACGGGAGAGGCCACAGCAGTGAGAGGCCCGCGTACCGGGAAAAAAAAAGAAAAAAAAAAAAGTTTCTGTTTGCAGGTAAATATTTGGTCCGTTTTTTAATCTTCAATTTTCTGTTCTTCCCCAAAGGCAATTCCCCTGTTAATTATAGACTGTAATGAACTCTACAAATACCACACTATGTGTAGAGGTTTGGGGTTTAAGCTTCCTTGAAGAGCATATTGATACAGAAAAATTGGGAAACAAGTGACTTATTAGCCATAACCACAGGAAATACTTTATAAATATCATTTCAAAAAGAAAGAAACATTTACGCACATTTTTTTCGAATCCATTCTCCATACTGCTGAAGGAGAATGGGGACAGGCCTATTCAGAATAACAAATAATCCCCCAAATGATCTGCAAAAGTGGAAATTTAGCTTGATAGCTCCCCACAGTACAAACAGAACACTTATCCAAGTTTTATTCTTGTGTTGCCTACCAATTTGCTGTGACATAATGGAAGGAAAAAAGCCCTTTATACATGGGAAAGGGACATTTCTATTAAAGGAATTGGGGTCATAGATTTCAAAGTTGTAAGAGACTGTGGAGGTGCTTAGGCCAGCCCACTGTCCTGTGCAGGAACACTGTATTACACTCTCTGTGGCAGTGGCTCAGCTTTTGCTTGCAGAATTTAGACGATTCAAAGGAATCTCTGTTCAACTGAACAATGAAAGCGTACTGCAGTAATAGCCATGATAGCAGTAAGCCTTGGCTGTCAGGGGAAAGGGATAGCTACTATAGTCTGTAGGGTCCAGGGATACCTCCTAGAAATGTTGGTTGATTTATCAGTTAGGAGGGCTTTTAGCTGTATGTAACGTAATACTTAAATAATACTGGCTAAATAAGAAAGACAGTAATCTGATATAACTAAAAATAAATCCAGAGAAAAGCAATCCCAGGGCTGCTTTAGTGGCTCAAGGATGTAGTTAAGGAGCTAGGTTCTCTCTATCATTCTACTCTACCTTCATTAGTTTGTTAGTCTTTCGTACTTAGGCTTATGGCCCCATGGTTTCAAGATGGCTTCCAAAGCTCTGGGAATCATATCTTCACATGATCAGGTGTAAAGGAATGAATCAGAGAGGTGACCAAAGAGGGAGCAAGAGAGAGGGAGAAAGCTCTTTTCGTGTCAATATGCTTTTATCAAGGAGGACCTAGAAGAAACCCCCTACAAAGCTTTCCCTTACATACACATGTCTAAAAACAGATAGCATGGCTCCCTAGCTGCAAAGGAAGCTGAAAGTCAATATGTTGCTTCTTTAGCCTCTATAGTGGGAGATGGGCAAAGGTGAAGGAGTGTTGAAAATGGCTCCTGGGTTAGCTAATAAGTGTCTGACATAGTTACCACTGTGCCCACCGCTATTAATCCCTCACTTCTTTCTTGATTTGTTCAGGAACGCGACTTAGGGGAGGATGGGTCTTCTCCAATCCCAAGGGATGAATCGTGATTGGACTAAGAAAGTCAGTTCCTCATGACGGTTAGGAATGGGAATGAGATGCAGTTCTGGCAATGAGATGTGAGAAAGTATCTCCCAGAAGTCTGGGGAGCTTCTAGGAGACTTAACTCCTATCCAGAAAGGACGAGTTATGCTCTCTTCCCCTCTTTCAGAATTTGAACATTTTTGTTTGAGGTGCTGGTACTTGGAGTTACTGCAGCCCTATTAAAACCATGAAAGGATAAGTGTGAAGAAAAAAACCCAAGACACTGAAAAAGGAAGACTGGAAAGATAAAGAGGGCACACATCCTTCTGAACTCTGGAACTTCCTACCTCCGTACTTTTTGTTATGGGTGATTGTTATCTTTGGTTTGCTCAAAAAGGCAGATCCTGGGACAAAGAGCTGATATGCACCTCGGTAGAGGATACAATATCAGGGAACATGTGTGAGGAACAGCGAGAATGATGTGGGAAGGAGGAAGGGTCAGTATGAGAAAGCATTATCAAGTCGGCTGCCACTGAGTGTGACAGTCCTCTAAGAAGCCATGTAAACTGCATCTTGGGACAGTGCATCAGGGGAAGAGGGTGGATAGTTTATCCACCAACCCTCACCTCCTGTTGATCAAAGATTTGCCTATGGTGTGTTAATTGCCTCAGACTTTTGAGCTTTGCATGCATGGGTACCAGCCAGGTTCCACAGTGTCCAACAGCTTAGCATTAACAGGGAAACCTTGGGAAGGAGATGAGAAATGTGTGGTCCAGGTGCAAGGATGAGTTGAGATACAGTCAGATTGCACCTCATTCTGATGGAATCTCAGCGGCGATAGAAGCATATGGTGATATGGTGTCTAACATAGTCCATGCCCTGCATCAATCAGATCCCCTCTTGACCTCCACTTCTGAAAACAATATACCCTTACTTCCTCCCTGAGAGAAGAGATAAAAGTCTGATTAATCACAGAGTCCTCTTCAAGGTGGTAGCTACAAAGACTCAAGGCAAGAGGGTTTTCGCAACTGTAATCCCTGCTGTTGCAGCTGATTGTGAGCTCCTGATTCGTATCCATCATCTTCACCCTTCACTACCATGCTGGATTACCCTGAACCCTGGTTGCCTTGCCCTTTTGGGGTCATGTTTCCTGAAACTGCAAATTTTCTATGATCTCAGGGAATAGAAGCACCAAAAGATAACCCAGAGGATTCTCCCTGCCCCCACTGTGTAGTTGCACCCCTAGTTCTTCATGTACTAATAATCAATTAACCTCACTGGCACTGTCACCCTTTTCTTTGGCTGCTGGCCCACTGGCATGAAGAACACAATGCACTGAGAGCAACAGAATAAGAGGTATCTAATTTCACAGTAAATATCCTGTTGTTTAAGTCATCTTGAGTTAAATTTTGTTTTTTCCTGGCAGTCTGAAACATCCTCACTACTACATCACAGGAAGTGACAGCTAAGGTTGAGACCTGAAAGAATAGCAGGAATTAAAATAGGCAAAGATTATGGGCAAGTATGTTTCAGGCAGATGGAGAAACATGTATAAAAATCTGTACAGGAATAAAAATGTGAAGTGTCTGTAGAGTTTAAAATGGTTCAGCGTGGCCAGAATCAAGATTATTAAAGAAGTTGCTCGTTAAAGTTTCTTGTACAATGTTGGCAATTTGCAAAGGAAAGGTTAGTGCCTCTGAGGAATGCAACCTTAAGAGAAACCTTGCGTCTCTAAAATAATAGCAGAGGTTGCCTTATCTTTTGAGAATTAAATAACATTGGCTCATATCCCTAACTGCATCTCATGCTATTGGATCAGTCTTCCCCAAGATTTTCCTAAACTTTATGACTTATGCTCCTGTCTCCAGCTCTATTCTCCCTTACTGTTATGTGCCTTGGTCTTTTGTTTTCTGTGGCTGTGCTCTTCTCCACATCAGCCCAAATATTCAACAAAGCTACTTTCCCTTACCGCTCCAAAATGTCAATCAACCAAGGGAAGGTCAAGATTCACTTAATATATTTTGGGATGTGGGTGAGTGGGTAGAGAGAGGCGGTGAAAGGGGTTCAATTATAACACAACCAATGGCTTAAGAGGACATCCTTATTGTAAGGTCCCTCTACCAGACCTGCCATAGTATGAGGGGACTTCTCATGGGCCAATGTCATTCTTCAAGTTTCCTGTTCTGCAGCCATGATATTGTCCTTCACCTCCAAGAATCTCCTCACATCCTCACTACTCATCTTGCCCAGCAGCTTCCAAATTCCTCTTACGTTGTTATATAGAGACATTCAGTTTTTCATGGATGTCCTAATCCTTCCAGAGTCTAAGAGCCATCTTTCCACAACCAACATTGTTCATCAAGGTGGTTTTGCTAAACAAAGGCAGACCTCTCCCCGAATCTCAACTCTTAATCTGAGAATTGTTTTCTCCACACTTCCTTTGAGAGAGAAGGAAAACCTGGGAGTGAGAAGGAGTTGATCGGGAGAAATTTCTCAGAGGGGATACTAATCCTGAGCTGAGTCCTGAAGGTGAAGTTAGAATTAACTCGGGAAAGAGGTGCAGAGAGAACATTCTCCTTGAGCGAAGACATTGAGGATGAGAGTGGTGAACGCCCATCACCTGTCTCCTGCTTCCTTCTCCTGCAGCATCTTTTAACCTTCATCAGATCATCTGAGCCAGTGGATAAAAGAGGGAACTCTGTGGACCTGATCTGAAAGGCCACCGGTCCAGAGGTCACCAGCCACTGTCTCTAATGAGAACACAGGGGAGAGTCCCTTCAAGCTGCGCATGTGCTCACTAGGGTGGCAATACAGTAAGAGGTATGGAACATTCCTTTGAAGTTCCAGCCAGCCTTCCTGTAATGTAGAGGTTAAGAGTATAGACCTTGGATCCAGGCTGCTAAGATTCAAATATTGGCTCAACAACTTGGTAGCCAGGGGATATTGGGCCAGCCACTGAACCTCTCTGTGTCTGACTTTCCTCGTCTGTAAAACTGGGATGATAGCACAGGGTTTTCTGAAGATTAAATAAGTCATGTCTATGTTAACTGCTTAAAACAGTGCCTGGCACAAACTAAGCCCTTATTAAATATTAGCTCAATGCAAATCCTTAACTCAGATCATTGACAATGATGGTGGCTTGTGATATCTCATGTGTAAGCCATGAAAATAGCTCTGGTCCTGGCCACTTCCACCACACAAGTTTTTATAGCAGGAACTGGATCTGATGTCATCAGTTAAGTTAATGGACATGGCTTGCTTAACTCAGACCTCTATTGCACATAATGGGAACAAAATTGGGAATCAGAAGCATGGACTTAAGAAGAAAAATCATCTCATACGTTGCAAAGGAATGCCCAGCTTCTTTATGGAGCTGTTGTCTGCTTGCTGGGAACGTGTTCTTTACCCTCCTTCTGGTTGCTACCAACAATGATGCTCGTGGGAACTTCAACGTATACTGATGTCTAGGTCTCACCTTCATGAATTCCGACGTAGTTGGTCTGGGTTTTAGCTTAGACTTTGGGACGTAAACTCTCCAGGTGGTTCTAATTGTGACCACAATTGAGAACTACTATTTTTAATAATATCCACTAGCAGACCACGCTGAAGACAAATTAAATGAGAATCACTGTGGGTGAGGCTTGGGCATCAGCATTTTAAAAAGCTCTCCTGGTGATTTAATGTGCAGCCACCACTCCCGTGGTTTCAGAACGGCCACTCCGGAAGCTCACTGATTTGGGTCTGATCTCAAGTGCTGTTAAGGATGTACTCAGCGATGTCTCGTCAGTTTTATAGCTTGCAGTGACAAAATAACACATCTATCTTAAAAAAGAAAACCTTGTTATTGAAATTTCTGCCAAAAGCCCCCAACAACTTTGGCTTGGCAAGTGTAATGGTGTATTTATAATGTGATTTTTGATAATGTGAGATTTCTTAAGATCACAAACCCCACCCTGGTACTAATGCACTGCTATGCTTTTGATTCCCAGAATTTACCATTCTTCTGGTAAAATTATGCCCAGGATTTTCTTTGCAAAACCACTTTTCTTTAACTCTTAGCCTATGTTTTTCACTTGGTTGGTGGAGAAGAAGGAGGTCCCAATTGGTGTAAACCAATTAGCGTATCCCGTCCCTATGGGTATAGTGATTGGTTCTAAGATGAGCACGTGATCACTTTCTGGCCAATGAGAGTTGAACTCAGGTTCTGCTACTGGGAAAGCGAGGCTTCAACTCAGTGGGATGTGAAAGTGAGGTATGAGGCCTTGAGACGTTGAGAGGAGCCAGGCTGGCTGAGAATGAAGCCCTCGCACAGAGGAGAGGTGAGCAGAGAGTCGTGCTGAACTTGTTCTGCTTTCTTGATAAAGCCCCTGAAACCAGCAGGGCCATATTACTCTCTAACTTTCCTCTTACCAGAGTCAATGAATTCTCTTTCTGCGAAAGCCAGTTTGAACTGGAGTTTTCACTTAATCGCAACGAAGCATCTAACTGATATAGCAGAACAGAGGAGAGAATTTAAATAGCAAAGCTTAGCTCTTCAAAGTAATTTCTTGCCTACTTCTTCATTTGGTCCTTGCCACAGTGCTATGGAGTCAGTGCAGCCGAGCGCTAGACTGTGAGCTCCGTGGGGACAGGAAGCCAGGGTGCGTGGTTCCTTCTCCCCATTACCCGGCACGGTGCTGCACCGAGTCAGGCACTCACTAAATAATTGTTGAGAGGATGAGTGAATTCAGAGTTTTCACAATGTGGTTTCAGCCTCACTCAGGACTCCCCTTTATCTAAAGTGATCACCCACCATTCCTTGAATGGACCTGATACTTTTAGGCTTTTGCCCAAGTCATTCCTTCCACCTCGAATGCTTTCCCTGTTTCCTCTGCGTTTTAGATCCTCATTCACCCTTCAAGACCAGAACAAATGCATCTCTTTATGAGGTTTGCTTTGGCTCCCACCAGTTTGCTAAAATGACATTCTCACTTTCTGAATTCCTGTGGGGAAGAAGATAAAGATTCAGAAAAACTCAGACTGGAATCTCCATAGTGTCACTTCCTAGCTGTGTGACTTTGGGCAAGTCATTTAGCTGCTGTAAGCCTGGGTTTCCTTAGTACAAATTTGGGATAAAAAGCCTGCTGATCTAATATGCCTGTTGTGGAAAGCAGATGAAACACACAGTGTATAAATTTTCTGTGGGTACAAAGAAGACAGTGATTCTAAGAGTCACTATTATTCTCCCTGTTTCACGTTATTGACTAACCCGTGCAATTAAATAACCCATGCCTAAGGTCAAACAACTATTCATTCACTTGTTTATTTTTAAGTCATTATTTGTTGATCCCCTACTATGTGTCAAGCTCTGTGTGTCCTAAAGATACAGTGATAAACAGGACAGATAAAATCCCTCCTCTCATATTCATGAGAGAAAGTGGATCTGATATAAACAGATAACCACATGCATAATGAATGTCACAAAGAGGAAGTCTAAGGATATTATGGGGAGGGAATATCAAGCTACTGGAACGTGAACGTAAGACTCCCCTGAGTTATGACAGTTAAACAGAGGTGGGAAGACCATGGATGCCCTCTTCCCCCTGTTACTTAAGAGCCAGGATCAGCCTCTTTTTGTCCCTGTTGGTCCTGGGGGGGCTCTGACTTGGGCAGCCTGGCACCCCTTCTGTGCAGATCCCTGCCTTGGCCAGCCCCAGGGGCATGTGCGGACCTTGGAGAAGGACTTCATGCCTCTGGCTTGTCTGTTTCTGGCTCTCCTTATCAGTACTGCCAGTAATTATATCCGTCCCTTTTACCCGCCTCTCCTCTCTGACCAGACTTCTGATATTTCATTGTTCTCTGAAATTACCTCCATGAGATTTTAAATAAAAATGAGAAATGATCTCTTACAGCCTCCACGTTCGCTCAATGCAGTTTTTCCTTCCCTTCTCCCATGCCGCCATCAACAAAGTCGACACAGCCCCTGCTTCCAGAAGCTTCGGATGGAAAATGCCTGAGGTTGAGGGATTATAAATGGGCAGCACACAGACTGTTGGCACACACAGTAGTTGAAAAATCTAGGAATTTCACGTGAAAATCCATATTTCTGGCTTCTCCTGAAAGGTCAGAAGAATTGGCATCACCATTCCCACGTCTCCAAATGGCAATATCCAGCTGAAGCTGAGTGTTGGCTGTCTCCTCTAGGGCAAGCAGGCTGCAGTTCACAGCAGACCCCACCGCCCTGTTGATCCCCTACCCAACCTGCTTCAGTCGTTTACCGTACTTTCTTGGTCTTTGAAGGCACATAAATTTGCATTGAATTTTAATTTGTATTTAAAGTCGATCTGACACATTGTAAGCGCTGAATTAAGAGTAGCTATTATTAATAGTAATTGTGGTATTAATATTCAAAGAGTACAGCCCTAGGGCTGGATAAAAAAAAGATATAGGACCTTTCCTGCATAACAATTAGGTAGGGATAGTGATAACTCAACAATGACCATCTCTTCTTCCTAATCAGCATTCCTACCTTAGAAAATTTCTTAGTAAATTGCCTAAAATCCTTACCCATAATAGAAGCAGAGCATGTTGCAACTAGGTGATTATTATTATTTACCATCATTACATAATTAGACATAATTTCAATAACTGCCTAAACAGAAACTACATGAATAAATATTCCTTAGGAAAACACAACTTAATGAAAAGAGAATCCAAGTTGGTGGTGAGATCTGCAAGGTCCAGAGGGCACTTTCCCTTTTGGGTCAGGTGAGGATGATACGCACAGAGGGTAGTCATCAGGGATGTGGACCAGCCAGGCGTTTGGGTCTTTTTAAGAATGGATTCAGAGCAGTGAGTTTTCTTTGACTCAGTCTCTAGCAAGGTGGCTTTGTCCATCGGTGAGGGGGAGTAACAATTTAGCTGAACTTGAATCTGCTTTCTACTAAATTTATGTGTCTTGCTCTAGTTGATTGTCCCTCCCTCCCTCTCTCCCTCCCTTCCTCCCCCCTCCATCTCCTTCTCCTCCTCCTTCTTTTTCTTCTTCCTCTCCTTCTCTCTCTCTCCCTCCCTCCATCTCTCCTTCATTCAACAGTCCTTGAGTAGCTGCCTTCTGCTGTGGGTGCTGTCCTAGGTGCTGGTGATACAGTGGGGCACCAGACAGGAATGGAGAGTACCTTGTTGGAGTTTGCAGTGTAGCACCTCCTCCCCTTGGCTCCTGGGAAATGAGATTCAATCTGTCATTCCACACATACTTGTTGATCACCTAGTACGTGCCAGTCAGGGAACTAGGTACCGAGGAGTCTGCAGTAATCAAGCGAGATATGGCCTTCCTGTCTTGAAGTTCACATTCTAGAGAGAGGAGACTGATAACAAACAATCAAAGCAAGAAAATAACAGGTACTGAAAAGTGCTATGCTAAAAATAAAATGGTGTTACAGTTGTCTGAGGTGACACATTTACCACAGAACCTGGCTTATGGGCGCTTAAAAGTTCTGTTCCAGCTTTCTTCCCTGTCCAGACAACCTGTATGATCTCTCTCTTCCCAATGAATTTCATTCTTCTCTCCCTTTTTGTCTTGGAGTCTGGAGTCAGAGAAACTTGGGTTTGAATCCCAGTCCCTGCCACTCTTAATGCGTCTCTGAGCACTTTGCTTAATGAATCTGAGCCTCAGTTTCCTTATCTGTAAAGTGGGTGTAAGGATAGCACCTGCCCCTCAGGACTGAAGTGAGGACAGTACTTATACAATGCCTGGCATATATTAGGCACTCAGGAAGTATTTAAATGAGTGAATGATCTGAATCCTACTTGTGCCGTCAAGTCAACTCAAGCCTCACCTCCTCTGTGGAGCCTTCTGGTTGCCTCCCTGCACCCCCGTCACCACCGCTGGACGCACTGCCTTTGCCATTCTAGAACCAAGTAGTGTATTGCTGATTTATTGTACCTGCTAATTGTCAGTCTCGCCAAACCTGACTAAGCTCCTTAGTCTCCTTTGCAACCCTGACTCCCATGTACCTAACACCTTTCTAAGCCCTTGACAGGCAGGTGATACATGTTTATGGATGGACAAAGTGCACACGTGTTGATATTCTTTGTGCTGATGCCTAATCATTTCCTGTAGACCAGGTGAAGGGGTGACCTGTGTGTCACAGTGTTAGCATCACATTTGAAACCCCCTCACTTCTTATAATGATGCTGACACTCACGTGTACAAGGCTGTTAGGACTATAGTCCTCAGATTTACAAAGGCTGCAGGCAGCGGGTAACACCCACCCTTCTGGCATGAAGGAGAAATAAAGGATAATCGCACGGCTTTCCTCAGCTCCATTTGTGTGTGTGAGGAGAGTTACACTGGCAGTAATTACAGAAAGGAAAGGAAATGGAATAAGTAGCAAAGGAAGAATTAGTTGTACTCGACCTAATTAAGATCCTGTAGGAAGAATTCTTCCCTTATTTGCAAAGGAGCTCTAACGTGACCTTGAAGCCATTGTATTCACCACTGTACTTTTCGTTTTAAGGGGAAAAATGGCAGAAAGATCACCTAAGAAAGGCAACCCTTTACTCGCCTTTCAGAAATTAAATGACCTTGATTTCTGAACCACTCCCTCCCAATGAAATTAAATTGCATTGAACCTTGTCAGTGAACCAGGGAAAGATAATCAAGCCAGAAGAGGAGCTCATCCAACAGATTCTCTGCCAAGAGGTGAGGCCTTTGGGGATGAGAAAACGAGCAGGGAGGTGAGCGCCTTGGGCCTTTGGTCAAAGTTGATTGAGCTTTTTCACTTTGTTTAAAAAACACACATTGAAGAAACAAAACCTTTCTTCGCAGGTAGTGTTTATACTGTATCATGTGTCTTAGTGGTAGAGAGGTATTTTTCTACAATCTACCACAGTTTAGAAAATTTCCAGGCAGATTATCTGCCCAGAGATAAGTTGCAGTCAGAATATGACAACCACCGGCACGAGAGCTGTCATTTGTGTATTTTTTATCATGTCAAGCCTTTTGTACACATTATCTTATTTAATTCTTACAACTATTCATACTAGCTGCTATTATTTTCCCTGTTTTGCAGATAGGAAAACAAACACTCAGAAATGTAAGCTGCCCAAGTTCACACAGTTTAACTGAATGGCGGGTAGGGGCTAGAATCCAGGCTTGTCAGATTCTGAAACCACTGTGGGTCTTTTGTCCCAACTAGGCCATGCCTCCTACAGGAGTGTTTTTTTCAGGCAAGATGTCAGAGGCCCTTTAATCCCATATGGGAGGTGTCTTTGGCCCATATTGCTCTGGTTTGGTAATGGTGGTATATTCTGTAACCTGTACTCAATAGCTGTTTATGACTGTATAAATTGGCAGATGTCTGAGAAATGCCTTAGGTAAGGTCACAAGAGACAATGTGAATCTCACCCTCATGGACTGATAAGAGCTTCTCCATCCAAATATGGAGAATGGCGCTAACAGCTGAGGTAGCTAAGGAGACATAGCAGCATAGTGCAGTCATTATGAGTATGGGCCCTGGGGTCTAACTGCCTGAGTTTAATCCTGGATCCACCACTTTGTAGTTGTGCAACTTTAGGCAAATTATTTAAGGTCTCTGTGACTCTGTTTCTTAATCTTCATGGAATGGAGAAAATAACAGTACCTACCTTGTAAGGGAATCGTGAAGATTAAATGAGAGAGTTATATGCCTAGCATACAGTAAGTGCCTAGTGTATATTAACTATTAAGATAAATTTGCTCCCTGGTCATGGGAAAGCCTGAGCTTCTGGAAGAAGACAGAAGTGGTTAGTTCACTGGAAACTGATCACCAAGGGAGACTTGTTTAGGGATGAATTGAGCTGGCAGGAGGAAAAGAGAACTAGGAGCCAGGAAGTGGAAGGGCTCAAAGGACTTGCTACATTCTCAGTAGATGTCCCAGGTGGGTGTCCATGGAGAGAAGGCCTTGCTAGGAAAGGCCAGGCCAGAGGGAAGGGGAGAAAGCAACTTAGGAGAATCCTTACATTCTTCCATCCTTCAGTCCATTCATCCTTCTGTCTTTATCCTTCTATCTTCTACTCTTCCATCCATCCATCCATCCATCCTTTCATTCCAGAATCTGCCATCCTTTCTAGACTTCCATCCATCCCCCAATCTTTCTCTCCTTTTGTTATTCCACCTGTTCATCCATCTATCCCTCCTAAGCACCTATCCTTTCATCCTCAGTATAGCATAGTGGTTAAGAGGGCAGAATATGGAGATCCAGAGCCTGGATTCCAATCCTATGTTATTTACTGCTTGTATGACCTTGAACAAATTTCTTAACCTCTCCAAGCTCCAAGTTCCCTTGTTTGTTAATTGGGGCTGTCTCCTGAAGGCAAAGGGGAGTGACTGGAAGATTTTGAGCAAGGAGTGACCCAATCATATTTGTGTTTTTGAAAGTTTGCTCTGTCTGCTTTGGGGAGAACGGAGTGAAAGAGGGCAAGACCAACCAGTGAGAAGTCACTTGGAAGGCGTTGCAAATAAACACAGCAAAAGATGGTGTGAGCATGAACCAAGTAATGATAGCTGTCACTTCTTATGTGGTTAGGAGGTGTCGTAAGCAGTGCTGCGTGCTTTGCCTGAATTAGCTCACTGAACTCTCCTAGTAACCCTAAGAGTTAAATACTGTTTGATTATGTCCATTTTACACATGTGGAGAATGAGGATTAAATGTTTCAGGAACTAACTAGGATCAGACAACTGCTAAGTAGCAGAGCTGGGATTTGAACACAGGTCATTTACTCTGACATATGCTCTGCAGCTCCAGGCTAGCCCTGGTGCGAGGACAGTGGAATCAAGGATGAGGAGGAAGGGGCTACTTCCAAGAGACACTGCTGCTGCCAAAGCGGCAAGATGACTTGATCAACAGATTGCCTGAGGCACGGGTATGCTAAACCGGCTCTCTGCGGGGTGGGGGGGGGGACCCTGGTTGGTAGCTTTCACCAATGTATATGGTATAAATACTCCCACCATGGCCAATCTGAAGTTACTAATGTGATGTCACCGAATGTGGAGCTGGGGGAAGACAGTGGCTGTTAGAGAGAAGAAGAGCCAAGAAGGCCTTGGGAGTTTCAGCTTGTGGTTGAGTACAGGGAGGTGTGGTTAACTGTTTCAGGTGGTTTCTAATTTCCCTTGAATCGGACACAGTTTTCAGAATCCCCTGAAACCTGGGAAACCGTTTCCCAGAAAATTGCTTATTGTCACAAAATTCCCAAAGCATTTCAAGGTTTTCATTGTTATACCAAAGCCCTTATACTCCATTAAAAAAACCAAAATCCCAGTGGCACTTAATAAATCAATCAGCACTAAGCATTTATTTAGCTTTCATATTTGTGGCTTGGCTGGGGTCCAGCTGATCTAGGCTGGGCTTGACTCAGTGCCTCTGCCATGTGTCTCTCCTTCTCCACCTGGGACCAGCAGGCTCGTCCAAGCATGGTCACATGGCAATGGCAGAAACACAAGATGGTAAATAGAAATGTTTAAGGTCTCTTAAGCCCTAGGCTTGTAGCTGGCAGCCTGTCACTTCCACATTATTCTGTTAGCCAAAGCAAGTCACGTGTTCGGATTCAAAGTCGAGGGGTAGGGAAATATATTCTGTCTTTTTAATGGAAAGAAGTGAAAGTCATATGGCAAAGAGCCTGGATACAGCGAGGTGTTGGGGCATTGAGGCCGATGATTCATCTACCACTGGGGCATCTCTCCAGGTGAGCAGAGCAGAAGGAGAAGATGGGGGCTCCTAGAGGCTTGGGCCTCCTTGGCTTCCTCCTCTGCTGCTGGGAAAGTTGGTTTTGTCCTGCAGTTTAGAGACCTGAGCATTACATCATCCCTCCTTTGCCACTTTGACAAGCCAAGCTACTTTCTCCTCACTTAGGGTTTCGAGCGAGCCCTTCAGAAAGGTGCTGCAGATGCAACTTTTCCTAATGCATCTTAAAATTAGTGCCTTTTTTTTTTTTAACAAATAGGCCTTAGTTATACCAGCACACACAACAAAAGAAGGAAGATAATTAGGCATACACACTGCAATCAAGCGTATTGGGTTCGTTGCAATCATTACTCTTAATTACTTTCACTTGTTATTCCTGGTGGCTATAATATCAGTATTAAATGCCAATGGAATCTGCACTATGTTTGATTTAGCTGAAACAAAGATTCGGTAATTTACTGCCTCTCTGAGAGATTTTTATCAAAGCGAGGAATATGTTGAGTGCCTCCTCTTGCTTTTCATGGGGTCTGCTGGAAAACACCTTTGCTGAAGACTGGGAGGTTGTCTTGCTACCTTTGTCAATGCCCTGAGAGATTCTCTTCCTTTGAGATTCCTGCCCACCTCCAGGTGGAATTAACCACAAGTGCTAACCAACGGGGCATATCTTATTTAATCCTCATAATTTCCCCATTTTGCAGAAGAGGAAACTGAGATTCCAAGAGCTTAAGTAATTTGCCTGAGCTCACACATCTTGTCAGAGGCAGGTCCAGGACACTGGCTAATGGGGAAAGTTCCCGAGCATGAGATCAGTGTAATTACTTCTTTTGTGGTTCCCAAATCTTAGTATTGGTTTCTCTTCCAACGTCTTGGTAAGTCTTATCAAAGACTTCTTGATAAGTCTTATAAACCCTCTCAACCTCAAATTCTAATAAAAACCAAAGTACATGAATGTTTGCCATGTGCCTGTCATTGTACTAAGAGTTTTAACCACTTTATCTCATTCAGTCCTCCTGACAATCCTGTCTATAGCATATGCTCATTGTATTTTGTTATTCTCGCTACTATTACTACTATACATTAGGCTAATGTCAGCATCTGTATCAGTCAGGAGTTTGTTCAGATGCAGGTAATAGCTGCCCACAGTGGTTTTTACCAAATAGAACTTTATAGTCTCACATAGCAACAAATCCTGAGAGGCAGCCCCAGCTGTTCTGGCTGTTTACAGCGCCATTAGAGACCCAGACTCCCTCCGTTTTTCATCTCAGTCGTCCTTAGAGGTCGGCATTTTTTCTTCATGCCTGCAAAATGGTTGCTCCACTGCCAGGCATTGCATCTATCATCAAGAGAGCAAAAAAGGAGGTGAAGGACCTGAGGCAAAAGCTCCCTCCAGGGAGCTGGTGGCGCAGTGGTTGGGAATCTGCCTGCCAATGCAGGGGACACGGGTCGAGCCCTGGTCTGGGAAGATCCCACATGCCACGGAGCAACTAAGCCCGTGAGCCACAACTACTGAGCCTGCGCGTCTGGAGCCTGTGCTCCGCAACCAGAGAGGCCGCGACAGTGAAAGGCCCGCGCACCGTGATGAAGAGTGGCCCCTGCTCGCCGCAACTGAAGAAAGCCCTCGCACAGAAACGAAGACCCAACACAGCCAAAAAGAGAAAAAAGAAGAAGAAAAAAGCTCCCTCCTCTATGGTTCCCCCTTATTATTTGTACAGGGCGACTCTCTCTGATGTCTACTCCCAACATCTCACTGCTCTGGGGCCGCTCCTCACTCAAGAGAGCCTGGGAAAGACATTTTATTTTGGTGGCACGCGTGGATGCCATGAACAAAAGCAGGGTTTCTATGTAAAGTGGAGGAGAATAGATATGGGCAGGAGAGGGAGAACAAGCCATGTCTGGCACAACGACCTCCGAGGACTAGATCGACAGGCTTTGCTTATTGAAACCGGTTGAGGTTTTTCCCCTTGAAAAAGCTCCTTTTCACTATTATTTTCTGCAATCCTCACATAACCTTTTGAGGAAGTTGGTCCCCTTTCATTCTCAGGTGCTCTCAAAGACATTTTCCTAGTCCATTGTTTCAGCCTCAGAAACGAGGAGCAGGAGGAGGGGGAGGGGCTGCCCCCGCCGTGGACAGACCAGAGCAGGGCTCCTATCTCCCCAGCAACAAGCAGGACGGCAGGCTGGGAGAGCCTTTTGAATTGCGAACTGGGATGGAGGATGGGTGGAGATTTAATTATGCGATTAGCTAGGCTTGGCGTCAAACCTCTCAATATGCTCCTAATTAATTGATCAGATGCACCACCTGCCAACCTTCTCTCCTCTGAAGGCTCCCAGAATGCACTGTGGGTGCAGGAGGGAGCAGTCTGCTCACACTTGGGGAACTGGGGACTTCCCCACGAAGTGGGCGTGCGGTCAATTAACATATGAGCCCAGGGACCCCCTGAGCATGCCTTTTAATGATCAATTAGGGTGAGTAATTGAGGGCTGCTAGGAAGAGGAAGCTTAATTCATTGATTATGTGCGTGGGGAGAGGGGGACATGGTATACAGTGAAGATTTCCCACAGCCATTTCCGGCACAGATAAATCCCGTATTCCAAGCAGGAAGAGAGTGAGAGAACAAGAGTAGCAGCAGAGTTCAATGATAACTGACATACGACATGAGGGGGTTTGTTTGTTCTGGTTAAGAATTTTTAATTCTGAAAATCACGTATGCTAACAATAATGTAGAATAACATTTCCTGAGTGATTACTATGAATGAGACACTGTGCTCAATGCTTTAGTTACGTTGTTTCATTTACTGCTTATAAGAGCTTATGAGAAAGCTACCACCCCACCTGCATTCCAGAGGAGGAAAGGGGGCCTCAGAGAGGTGAAGGCAGTTGCTCGTGTCACGTGGCTAGGAGGTGGAAAAGCAAGGATTTGAAGCCAGTTTTGTCTGACTTCAGAGCTTGTACCTTTAAACGCTAGTCGTTCTATCTCCAACTCACGCATTTTAGGAAAATTGGACCATGCTAACGTTATAAAGAAAGTAACTGTTCATAACCCCAGCACTGAGGGACAGTCTGTACAAGCTATACTATTCTTCTCCCCCAACTGTCTTAGCCTCCAGCCCCATTTTCATTTCCCTTTCATCCACCTCACTCCCTTTCACTATTACCAGCACTGTTTAAACCAGGGGTAAATAGGTGACTCAAGCTAGGCCAGTCACATCTGTCCATCGCAAATTTAGAATAGAGTCACAGAGACCGTTAGCTGGGAAAAGGAGGGTTGCTGAACAGCCGAGGTACATGGACCATTGGGGCCTCCACAATGGATCTTGTGGAAGGAGATGAAAGCACAAAGAGCTGTTCTGCAGGGAGTGAAGCAGGATGGGATGAGAAGCAGATTTGAGGGAGCATGTAGTTCTGATAAAGAGCTAGCGGAGAGAGTCGCCAAGATTACAGCTCTTTGAGGTCAGCCTGAGTTGTCTACAGTTGTGTCCGTAAGACCAGCCCTCTTTTAATTTAACTTCCTTGAGTGAGTTTCTCTTCCTGGTAGCCAAATGCTCCCTGACTATACAATGACTGTTAATATTTTGGAGTGTTTCCTCCTAGTTTCCATCCTTCTTTCTTTCCTTCTTTTCCTTCTTTCTGTTGTCTGTAATCTCGGATGCAAAGAGCTGAGTTACTCTTACTTCTGGGGTCATCACTGGTTTATGCAACGCCCCTCTCATTTTACTTATCGCCTCCACCCTGTTCATTCCCAGTCCCTATCCCCATCCCCTCCCTCACAGGCACCCGCTCTAATGTTTTTGATATATGTCTCTAATGCATGTTTACCTGTAAAATGTTCAGGGTTGTTTTCTATGTGTATGTGATTTTAATATACTTAAATGGTGGCCTGTGATAACTCTCCATCAGTTTTCTTTCTTTCTTTTTTTTTTTTTTGTAGTTAGCAGTACGTTTTAAACCATTTTCCCCTTATGTATCTTCTCATGGTTTAATCATACTTCACATATAATTTCATATCTACTTTTATTTATTTAGTACTATAATGAGAGGGAGTTTTATTTATTACAAGGTCAGGTACTTAGCCGTCCACGATACGCCTTTCTCCTAAGAACTCATATTGGAGAATAGCTTACAAAATACCCAGTTTTGTGAGGTAGTCTTTTCTTCAAGTCATACAAGGAGACATCTCTCAACTTTTTCTTTGAGTTTCACTGAGGAAGATGATGGAGTGAATTGACAGAGAGGATTCTGGGTCTGAGACCAACTGAATTCTTTGCTTTGCTGTCTGAATGGAGAGCTGGCGAGCTGGAGGGGATTTTAGGCTTACCCAAGTCTCAGCTCCAGCTTCTAGGAGCTCAGAGATAAGACTGGTGGATGTACTAATTAGGACTCTTTTGATTGAAATAACAGAAACCGAATTCGAGTTAGCTTAAGCTAAAAAGGGCATTTACTGCCTCCTGTACCTTGATAGTCTGTGATAGTGCAGGTTTGGGTCATGGCTGTATCCAGTACTGAAAATGAACTGAAAAGGGAATCAGAACCAGGCTCTTTCCATTTCTTGGCTCAGTTTTCTCTTTGTTGAGAAAACTTGCTGTTCTACAGCAAGTTCCCCCCAAAGAGAGGCAGAAATGGCCAAGGACAGCTTCAGGCTTACACTTCTTCTCCTTAGCAGCCCCAGCCAGCAGAGAGCAGCTCTTGCCCAGCAATTCCAGCAGAAGGCCCCACATCCATTCCAGTTGGGCTGGGCTGGATCACATGCCCATCCCTGAATCAGTCACTGTGGCTGTGCTTGGCTAGGGTTGGGTCATGGGAGTGGGATCAGCTCCATCTGAGCATGTGGATGGAAAGAGGGAAAGGGATACCAGGGTTCCACTAAAAGAAGAAAAGGGAGTGGACGGTAGGCAGGCAATAACCAAAAGAGGTCCATCAGCATGGACCGAGGGCAATGCAAAAATTTCTTCAAGTGTATATCTAGGGAAGGGGAAGAGTAGGAATAAGGAGTTGAAGCAGGTAAGTAGGGGGATCTTGAAGTAGATCAGCTACCCAGTGCTGACCCTGCATGGGAAGCCCGTGCTCCTCTTGAAGGCTGCAGTAAAAAAGGAACCAGAGAATAAAGCACAGTCTTTAGATTCAGACAGACCTGGATTCAGATCTCTCACTGTTTGATGGCCAATAGGCACAGGAAAAGATGCTCAAAATCAGTCACTGTGGCTGTGCTTGGCTAGGGTTGGGTCATGGGAGTGGGATCAGCTCCATCTGAGCATGTGGATGGAAAGAGGGAAAGGGATACCAGGGTTCCACTAAAAGAAGAAAAGGGAGTGGACGGTAGGCAGGCAATAACCAAAAGAGGTCCATCAGCATGGACCGAGGGCAATGCAAAAATTTCTTCAAGTGTATATCTAGGGAAGGGGAAGAGTAGGAATAAGGAGTTGAAGCAGGTAAGTAGGGGGATCTTGAAGTAGATCAGCTACCCAGTGCTGACCCTGCATGGGAAGCCCGTGCTCCTCTTGAAGGCTGCAGTAAAAAAGGAACCAGAGAATAAAGCACAGTCTTTAGATTCAGACAGACCTGGATTCAGATCTCTCACTGTTTGATGGCCAATAGGCACAGGAAAAGATGCTCAACATTGCTAATTATTAGAGAAGTGCAAATCAAAACTACAATGAGGTATCACCTCACCCCAGCCAGAATGGCCACCATTAAAAAGTCTACAAATAACAAATGTTGGAGAGGGTATGGAGAAAAGGGAGCCCTCCTACACTGCTGGTGGGAATGTAAGTTGGTGCAGCCACTATGGAGAACGCTATGGAGGTTCCTCAAAAAACTAAAAATAGAATTACCATATGATCCAGCAATCCCAATCCTGGGCATAGATCCAGACAAAACTATCATTCAAAATGATACATGCACCCCTATGTTCACAGCAGCACTATTTACAATAGCCAAGACATAGAAACAACCTAAATGTCCATCGACAGATGAATGGATAAAGGAAATGTGGTACATATATACAATGGAATACTACTCAGCCATAAAAAAGAATGAAATCATGACATTTGCAGCAACATGGATGGAACCAGAGATTATCATACTAAGTGAAGGAAGTCAGAAAGAGGAAGACAAATATGTGATATCACATATGTGGAATCTAAAATATGACACAAGTGAAACTATCTATGAAACAGAAACAAACTCAGAGATACAGAGAACAAACTTATTGTTGCCAAGGGGGAGGGGCAGTGGGGGGAGGGATGGATTGGGAGTTTGGGGTTAGCAGATGTAAACTATTACATATAGAATGGATAAACAATAAGGTCCTACTGTGTAGCAGAGAACTATACTCAATATCCTGTGATAAACCATAATGGAAAAGAATATGAAAAAGAATATATATATATACACACATAAAACTGAATCATGTTGCTGTACAGCAGAAATTAACACATTGTAAGTCAACTCTACTTCAATTAAAAAAATCTCTCACTGTTTGACGCAGGCAAGTCCCTTCCCCTCTGTGAGCTTCATTTTCCATAATTGTAAAGTGGAGATACATATGTAAATACAAGACGGCGGCATAAAGACACCACCGTGCCTGGCTCATCATAGACTCACAAATGTTATCGTTATTTGCCTTTCCAATCACTTACACCACTTACCACAATGTGTCACAACTATATATATATGTGTATTTAGTTCCCTCATTCTAGTGTGAGTTCTTAAAAGGCAAGGGCTGTGGCCAATTCACTCTGTCCTGCCATACTCAGAACATAGCAGATGTTCATTAAATATTAATTAGATAAGTGAACGTTGTTGATTTGGGGTCTGGCTCAGGATTGATTAGATGAGTGGCTAGTGACGGGAATGACCCAGAGACCACGATTCCTCCAGAAATTCCCATTTAACTTTCATTCTAACCTTGACCAGAGCTTCGTATCTTCACTTTAATCCAAATCTAAAGCCTACCCTGAACACATCTAAATGCTGAGTCCCTGGTGGATTCTAGTGAGACCTTGAGGTTTACATAGAGAAAGGTCCCCCCCCCATAGTGAAACTGGGGAGGGTTTGGACGTGAGCAGTAGAGTAAGTGGTATTTTATGAGAACCCACGTAGAGACGAGCACTCTTTGTAAATTTAGCATGGCAATATTTTAATAAATGAGGCCATTGGGATGTGTGGGGCTTTATATATCATACCCTGTATTTATATTCCTGTCAACTTTCCTTGCTTAAGCAATGTATTTATTATAGTCTATTTCACCATGTCTCACAAGATAGGCACTGTATCATGTCAGACAGAAATAAGTGAGGTGGGCTTGCGTCTGAAATAATGAAAAGGGCAGAAGAAAAATTTGGAGCAGAGGTCACGGGAGTAGTTTATGCTTTATAAAACCATTCTCCTTTTTGCTCAAGCAAGTTGCAGAATGGTGGGCCTGGGTGCCTTGTTGTGTGGCTCCTCAACCCTACTCCCAACCCCACCCCCTAGTTTGGGCCTCAGTAAATGAGAGGTTGGAGGAATCCTCTGACAACCTGAGAAAAGTTAAGGACTGTTTGGTTCCCTTAAAATGTATACAGCATTTTACACCCAACTTTAGAACATTCCTGATGCCGGATTGGTCTGGCTCGAATCAGGTGATCTTCCTCAAAACCAATCAACTGTGACGCCAAATTGTAACCAGTGCTGTGGACTGCGGCCATGTTAGGATGGCGGGGTTGGCAGGGAGGATAGACAGGTTTTTAGAGTGAGAGGAAGGTGCTTTGCTGGGAGGATAATCCTCTAGGCATCATACATAAAGTGTTTTTGATCATTATCCTCCTCCAACCTCTCACTCTCCCTCTTAGCCCTTGAAAACACTTCCTTACCATGGTTTCCAAGGTGTGTAGTGATCTGGCCCTCACCCACCAATACAGACATGACTGTCTCCACTTCCTGTTTTGCTCTAAGTTCTGGACTTGCTGAACTGCTTACCTGCAAATCTGTGGACCTGACATTGTCCTTCATGTCTCTAGGCCTTTGTATATGTTGTTCCCCAACCAGAAATACCTTTCTTCTTATTTTCACATAATGATCCTCAAAATAACTAATGGATTGCCTAGTTCAGAAAGCTTTCCCTGACCCTTGTTCCCCACCTCAGTTCCCTCCACCAAGCTGAGAAGCTGTTAGGTTTTTCCAAAGCATCTTTTTCATATTCATATTCTCTCTCTTTCTTTCCCTCCCTCCCTCCCTCCCTCTCTCTCGACCCCCATATCCTTACATGCACACACACCATATATCCTTTGAATTGCAATTACCTGTCTATTTCTCTGTCCCACCTATTAGATTGTGAGCTTCCTGAGGTCAGGGACTATCTCTTGTCTCTGTATGTTCAACACCTAACCCAGTACTAAACATGTAGGAGCTCAATAACTGTTTATTAAATGAAAGAAATCCATCTAGAACTGAGCCCTTCACAGATCATAGGGGAAGGTTTACAATTAGAATTCAGAGCTAGGCACCTAATGATGCAGGAATTATGGCCCTGTAATATTTAGTGGAAAATTTTCAACAAGAGCTTCTTTGGTTCCTAATTAGGGGAATTATGTTAATAAGCCACCTTGCAAAATCCCTGATAATCATGTTCCAAACTTACCCCACTGGGTCTCATTTAGATTTAAAGGATAACAGAAACATTCTGGTGATGAACACGATTTCTGGCCTCAATTAGCACGTGCTGCCCTTATCGTACCCCGAGGACCTCCTATCAGCTGGACACAAAGAACAAACTCAGCAACCACAGCCTTGGGGCTTTTCCAAGTGCACTGTTACCTTTTCCATTGCACAGTTGCTAAGTTTTCCCATTCTTGTGCCTCACTATGTATTTAGTCCACTGATCATTTTTACGGTATTGTCTTACATTAATGTCAAGTGATGATTCTTTGACTCTGCTTCAACAAATGTTCACGGAATGATTTCAGCATCTGGGGAAATAGGAATGGGATCACATGGAGGCTTTAGCCTTCAAGGTATTGACACATGATTATTAGCCAGAAATACAAGATGATAGGTAAGGACGTGCAAAGTCACTTATTCATTTACTTTTTCTGTATTTACGTCATGTAGGAGGCATCTATGTTTACCCACTTAGTTTTAGTAGAATGTTCTTACAGCACCCTGTCTCCTTGACCACAATTGCTTAATTCAAAGTGGGCATTGGACTTCGCCAGGAGTTGATATAGAGAACCAGTCTCTTTCCAACTGTGAGCATTGTAAGATGTATAATTCAGGAGCTATCACATCCAGAAAGAGGTGGCGGGCAAAGAGAGCTGAATTGAAGATGGAGGGAGAATCTGTCCTAGTTCTCCTTGTTCTGAGGCCCGGAGTGTCCTTGCCTTTCATGAGGTTTGATTATTAACCATGTTTTAGGGGTTATGTGAAGCAATAAATTGCCCACCCTTGTTCAAGGTAGTGATAATTTTCTCCTAATATTCATTCTGGCCTGACTCTTTATGACCCCTGATGTTTGGCTGTCCATGTGGCCGCCCAAATTAAAGACCATATTTCTGCCTGCCTCCTTACAACTGGGTGATGACATAACAACGCTCTGGCCAATGGATGCAAGCAGAAAGCTTGTAACTTCTGGGTTGTATCCCTGAACAAAAGGGATAAATCTTCGCCTGCCCATTTTACTTTTGTCCCTTCCTTCTTACAGGAATGTTGATGTGGCCATAAGCTCCCTTGCATCATAAAGATGAGGGCAGCACTCGAGGGGATGGTAGAGCAACAAGACCAAAAGAGCCTGGGTATGTAACATCATGGAGCTGCCGTGTCAGCCCAGGACTGCTTACACCAAGACTATTACATGTCAGAGAAAGAAATTTTTGTGTTATTGAGGCCCTGGTACTCTGGCTCTCTGGTACAGCAGCTGAAGTTATATTCTAAATAATATAGTGAGTTTCTGTTGCTTGCAACCCCAAGAGTCCTAAATAATTCCACTATTTATTGAACATCTGCATGCTGGATTCTGGAGGATACAGCAAAGGAGGAAATAAACCGTGTCCCTGCCTTCATGATGGTTACAATTTAGCAAGGGGATGTGATGTCAATCAGTTAATTATACAAAAAGCATTATAATTACATTTGTGATCACTGTGACGAAAGAATGAGTATTCTGAGAACAAATACCAGAAGAAGCTGACTAAGTCTGGACACAAAACATTACATTTGAGAAATGGAATATTTCCTGCCATATCAGTAACCAAAGGATGTCACAATCATCAGCAATTGCAGCCCTCCAGTGTGAGCTGGTGAGTCCTGAGGGAACTCAGGAAGGAAAGAATACCTGCCATCTAGCAGCCATCAGACGGCAGCTCCCTATGGTGAGCCCTGAAGAAACTCAGGATGTGGGCTTCCCTGGTGGTGCAGTGGTTAAGAATCCGCCTACCAATGCGGGGGACATGGGTTCGAGCCCTGGTCCGGGAAGATCCCACATGCCGCGGAGCAACTAAGCCCGTGTGCCACAACTACTGAAGCCCGCACGCCTAGAGCCTGTGCTCCGCAACAAGAGAAGCCACTGCAATGAGAAGCCCGCACACCACAACGGAGAGTAGCCCCCACTCACTGCAACTAGAGAAAGCCCACAAGCAGCTACAAAGACCCAACACAGCCAAAAATAAATAAATAAATTTATTTAAAAAAAAAAGAAACTCAGGATGTGAAAATACAGGATACTGACCCCAGATAGCTGAGATGCATATCAAAGGCATGATTTCAGTGAGCCCAGACTCTTACATCTTCCCAGTGATAGGAAAGTGTTAAATTCCTTAACTTGGGATATCTGGTTTTCTTTCATTAACAATAATCTTTTGATGGTCTCAACTACGTGCCCTTTGTTGCAAAACGTCTATATAACCTGGCTCCCCCGTCACCTCCTCAGAGCAGTTTCTCAGAGTTTTCTGAAACCCTGCCTCCCAGGCTTGAAGTCTTAAAAATTCCCGCGGAATAAAATATAACTCTCACCTTTTTTTTTGCCGTACGCGGGCCTCTCACCGCTGTGGCCTCTCCCGTTGCGGAGCACAGGCTCCGGACGCGCGCAGGCTCAGCGGCCATGGCTCACGGGCCCAGCCGCTCCGCGGCATGTGGGATCTTCCCGGACCGGGGCACGAACCCGCATCCCCTGCATCGGCAGGCGGACTCTCAACCACTGCGCCACCAGGGATCCCCAACTCTCAACTTTTAAGTCCACACATTCAGTGAGAGTTTGTCAAGCAAAGATAGCAGACTGGGAGAAGAAACAGCTTTAAAGGGCTCAAGAGGGGAAGGAGCTCCTATAAGGTTCAAGGAAGTTGAGACAACAGGTTCAAGGCATAAAGATACAGCAAGAGAGGGAGGGAAGATAGTGACCCAAGTTGATGTTGGGGGTCAGCAGAAGCCAGATTCTCTAGGTCCATTTAAGTCAGGGTAGGTTTGGGTTTTAGCTTAAGAGCAATGGGAAGACGTGTAGGGTTTTTTTGGCGAGATTAGATGTACATTTAAAAAATGTGACTCCAGTGGTCAGTAAAGAATGGATTGGGTGGAGGCCATCAAGAGAGAATGTGGGGAAAACAGAGGAGACTATTGCAGTGGCTTTGTCAAGAGATGATGGTGCCTTAGATTACGGTGGAGATGGCTGAGATGGGGCGTCTTAGTCTTTAAGACTCTTATATTTTCTCAAAGATGGGACTTCCCTGGTGGTCCAGTGGCTAAGACTCCACGCTCCCAGTGTAGGGGGCCCAGCTTTGATCCCTGGTCAGGGAACTAGATCCCACATGCAGCAACTAAGACCCGGTGCAGCCAAATAAATAAATGAATAAATATTTTTTAAAAAAAGGAATTTCTCAAAGATGTCAAATACAAGGCTGTGCCTTTAGTTCTTCTGTAATGGGTACCACTGGCTGCCTCCCACCCCCAACCCCCACCAGCATCCATTTGCCACTTCCTAGCAGACCCCTGCTTTTGATTAACTTCCCCTCCCTAACGCAGGCGTGAGCCTCAGGGGAAGCTGAACCCAGCCTCAGGATAAGGAGTGAATCTGATCGGTCTGGGGGTAATCCCACTCCCAAATCATAGAATGGTTTGGCATGAGCTTGTGACCCCAAAGTAGCCAGTAGGAGGTGAGAGAAAATTTGCTGTGGACTTCTGGGTAAAGCTTACAGCCCCTGAAGTAGAGTAATAGGGAGAAGTGCCCTCTCTTCTTGTTCTGGATGTTTGTCATCTGAAAATAAAGTAACACCAACCTGAGGACACCAGCCCTGAGGGTGACTGAAGGGAGAATTGAAAGGAACCAGGGTCCTTGGTAACATTGCTGAGTGGCTGAATCCAGCACCCCTGAAACCCACTTTCTTCAGGACAACCTTCAGGGGAGACGGTACATTTCTCAAACTTTGAAGCCAGTTGGAGTCCTGAATTCTGTTACTCACAGCTGAAATCTGCATAACTGGTATCTTTCCAAACACACACCAGGAAAAACTACTGGGCATCCTGGGGTCATTCCTGGCCAAGGACCTGGATCCTTTCACCCAAGGCATTCATCTTGCCAGCTCAGCTTGTCTGAAGTGGAGGTAACCTACGAAAGAGGGAGAAAGAAGGTATTTATTGTCAAGCAGAAAAGTTTAGATTTTGTACTGAAGGCAATGAGTAGACCCTAAAGAGTTTAGGAGCAGAGAAACAGCAGGGAAGTGGTATTTCAGCAGCAGGGAAGTGCGGTGGCAGCCTTGTGTAGGAGAAGCTGAAGGGGAAAGCCTAAGAGGAGGCCTGGCCTGGCTGATGCCACAATGAGGGTGTGGGTGATGAGGACGGGCTGAGACGGTGGCTGTGGGGACAATGAGGAAAGCAAGGCATGGATTCAAGAAATGCACTGGTCTCTTCCCTGTCCCCTCCAGAAACCACACGGCAGGAGGGGACCTGAGTTCCCAATCTCTGTTGAAGCGTCCCAGGGTCACTGAAAGCTTGGAGATGAGCTGCGTTTAGAGCCTTCTGGATATTTAGTCTCAATACTCTATCTCAGGAGGACCCTCTTTGCAGAAGGCTCATTTGTTTACTAATTTAACAGCTTTTTATTGTGCATTGTGCATTCTTATAGGAAATAGAAATACATAGTATTCATGCCAACAGTCCTTGTTTCCTTACCTATGGCAGACATCACTAATCAATTGTACTCTTCTTTCCTGAGGAGTCCAGACTCAGTACTTTCAGGCATTACCAATTGATCTGAGTTGGCTGGGTGTGGTGAGATTTAATGGCCTTGCCTACCACATGCCAGATCCTGTGTGAAGCCCTTGTGTTAGATTTCTGTGGCTGCTATAACAAATTGCCAGATTGGGGGACTTGAAACAACGGAACTGTATTCTTGCACAGTGCTGGATCTTCTATGTTTCGTGGCTCAGCATCCTCATTTGCAAAGCGGAGATTGCAGTACCTTCATCATGGGGTTATTGTGGTATTAAATGGTAAGTGCTCAGTGAATGGTGGCTACTACTATTTGGTGGTGCTGGGCTCCTGGGGGTGCCCCTGGGAAGCTGTTCAGGGAAGTCAGTCTGATAAGGCGCCCCCAGTTGTCTCTCACCCCAGCAGTTCCAGAGAGAGGTTGCTGAAGGCAGATTCCAGTCTTTTTCTCCTGTACAGAGCTTCCATTATTAAAACATTCTCTGGAAGCAATCAGCTCTGGGAGTCTTGGAACTCCACCTCCATGTTCTAAAAGGCCCTTTGTTCAAGTTGGAAGTGGGGCCACTAAGACACTGAGGAGGTCAGTGGGGTGACAGAGGCCCCAGGCCTTGGCTCCACTTCCTTTCCTCACTCTTCCTCCTCCCCCTCCCCCTTCCCCTCCCCCTTCTCCCCCTCCCCCTCCCCCTCCTCACTCTCCTCAGCCCCCTCCTCCTTGCCCACCAGGGAGCAGCTGCCTGAGCTGGAGATCTGAGCATTCTCTTTGCATCTGCCAAGCTGAAGCAGCATATTGATGATTGCTTGCAAATGTGAAATAGATAGGAAGTGTTTTGCGCTTCAATGGCATAACAGGTGTTATTCCTCCATGGATGGCGGAGGATGGAGCTGACACTTCTGTTGGGATGCAGAGGAGGTGAAGGGAGTCTCTCACTTCACCTGCGCCATTGATGATTTCTGGGCACTCGTTGTGTACCTACTGTTTTATGGTATTTTGTGTAATGGCCTCTACATACAGGGACACCCCCCAACCCCAGGAAAGAAATGGTCATCCTTAAGTTTACAGATGAACTCTAGGTGCTGCGAGACAGTACATCAGAGTAGGGATTTCAGCGCAGATGTATTTGATACCAAGGCCTGAAGGTTTTCTGCCACCCTACCTGGGCTCTGGAAAGACATGCTGATGGAGGTGGCATTCGGCTTGCTCAGAGAGTGCCCGGCGCCATCTCCTTCTGGTGCTAGACCAGGGGTCAGCAAACTTTCTGTAAAGGGCCAGGTGATAAGTATTTAGGTTTTGCAGGCCATATGATCTCTGTTTCAACTACTCAACTCTGCTGTTACAACAGGAAAGTAGCCACAGACAGTAAGTAAACAAATGGGCATGGCTGTGTCCCAGTAAACTTTATTTATAAAATCAGGCAGCCAGCTGGTATGCAATAATTAGCAAATCCCTGAAGTAAATCACCTGAGTTTGACTCCTGCCTTTTCCAGTTACCAGCTGTGTGACCGTATTTAACCCATCTGTGCCTCGGTTTCCTCATCGGTAAGGTGGCACTAGTGATACCTCATAATAATCATCATAATTTTAATACTCATGAGGTTCTTGTGAGGATTAAATGAGTTAAAGTAGGAAGAACTCTTACAATAGTGTCTGCCGTAGAGTCAGGGGTCCGTGCCAGTTGGCACTGTTATTAGCATTATCCTCATCTTCAGCATAGTTGAAAGGACCTGGAGCTAGAAAACGGGGAGGATACCTCCTTCACAGGTTTGCTGTGAGAATGAAGTGAGAAAATATATGCAAAATGCCTGAAGTTGTGCTAGCACATAGCAGGTACTCAGTGACCCCGCAGGTGAATCCCCAAACTCTCATCAGGTCTCCAGCTAGTTCTATAAACCTCTTCCTGGTATAAAAAAAAGAGGGGAAAGACCCAGTCACACTCTATTAGGCTGCTCGAGTCTTAGCTGGGAAAGACAAAAGTGTGGGAAAGATTAAGGGAAACTTCAGTCACTAGGCAGAAATTCAGGGCTGCAGAGAAGCCCCAAGGCTCAAGCCCAGGGGAGGGGAGGGGATCTCCCACTGGGAGAGATAACTCGCCCCTTCTCCTGATATCTTGCCCTGGTTCCTGCTCTGGTCTTCAAGTTCCTCAGCCTTTGACTGAGAGGAAATGACTTCATTCATAGGTGCTAACCCATGTAAATTAGGCTGATGTCTTGGCACAGAAAATCTTTCTTGCCCTCTTAATCTGTTTCACCATATGTTCTGCAGGCTCCATGACCTGGTGTTCGTAGCAGAGAACGATGTCCTTTTGGATGTGATTTTGTGGCCATGTCTATGATGAGTAAGCCTCACCCACCCCAAGCAGCCCTGGGCTCCCTGAGGTCACACACCAACCAAAGGCTTTGGGTCCTTGGCTTCCAGGCCAGATGTCGTTCTCACATTAATGCATAACATTTCAGAAGAGGGATTTTCTGTTCCTGCTTAGTCCCTGGTACCACTCCTGCAGCCTCCCAGGGAGGACCATGTGCTCTAGACATGTAGGGGCAGCCGACTCAGTGCTTGGGAAGTGGAGCTTCGTAGGGCTGGCATTTGGGAATATCTGGACCCATGACAGTTCTTCTGACCTCAGCGCCTCCCACAGACAATGGCTGTGAGTGGGTAAACTGAGGCAGCACTGAGCTGGCTGATGAGAGCTGCTCCTCTAGTGAAAGGCCCCAGCTGAACCCCAGCGAACACCTGCTGCCTAAATACCAAAGAGGAACACTCAGTTGTAGATCGTTTGCCAACATGTTTCTGCACAAACATGTCTTTCCCTCACTGGCCAACATCCAGTGTGTGTCCTCTCTCAGTTATTTTATAGGGGATGTGTGGGCGTGGGAGGATTTCATCTGCAGAACTCATTGGACGTTGTTAGATGTCTCCTTAAAAGCAACATCAGCTCTTATGTATTGGAGTGGGGCAGCTCGGAGGTCAAGGCATGCTTTACGTACCCAGGGCATCATGGGACACACCACAAGACCTCAGCAGCCACCCTGACAAGCAGGAAGGCAACTGACAGTAACAGTTAAAGCGTAAAATGCGTGCAACATGAAGTCTCTGTAAAACTTCTGATCATGCCACCTGCACTGTTACGAATGTTCATTAGCGACTCATTATTGGAGCAATAAGATCACCGACAAATAGCCAATTCACATGCTGACATATCAGTGCCAGGATATGAATGGGCACCCAGAACATCAGAAGAAAGACAGTAGAGCAAAGTGTTTAAAAGCCAGGCAAGCTTAGGTTCCAATCTTGACTCTGCCACTTCTGAGGTATATGACTTGAGTTAGACTCTATTCTCTGAATCCTAGTTTCCTCATCTGTAAAATGGAGATGATGAGTGTTTCTTCCTCACAGGACTGTTGTGAGGTTTATGTGAATTTGTGATTATGAATTCCTTAGCATTGTCTCAGCAGAAAGTAAGCTCTGAATAAGTAGTAAGTGCATAAAAAGAAGAAGAACTTGCGCAGTTCTTCCTTTTGTGTACATTTCACAAGAGCTGAGGCGAGGCTGTGGGTCCTTGGAGGTGTTCCTTTACCACAGAGTGACCGTTTTAATCCAGGCTACCTCTCTTGCTGTTGCCTCCCTGCTTGTTCAAGGTGCTGCCGGTGTGTCTCATGATGTGTTGGGCGTGTACAGCATGTCTTGACCTCAGAGTAGCCCCACTCAATCAGTAAGACTCCAACTTACCAGGGCCCTCTATTAATGGGCACGGTAGGCTTCAGCTAGTGGAAAGAGGCCCCTGCATTTTCTCCTTCTCTTCTGCATCTTAGACTCTTGTCTTAGATATGGTTGATGGTATCAAGGACTCAGAAAAGTGGCTGAGCCCTGCAAGACCCTCACACATCCCAGTGAGATGAAGTACAATGTAACTTAGTGACAGGGGCATGGGTCTGGGTTCCAACTCAAGTGGGTTTGAGTCCCAGTTCAGCCACCAACTGCCTGGGTGAACTTCAGTGAGTCATTCTGTTTCCAAGAACCTCCATCTTGTGGAGAGAGTTGGAGTATTGGAGGAGTGAGATACTTGTCTAAGGTCACCCCGCTAGCAAGCCAGGAAGTTTAATTCAGCCCTAGGACTGTGTGACTCTAAAACCTAGCATCTTGCTCCCGTATCAGACTATTCAATAAAATCTTTTACTATTCAAGTATGGCAAGGCCAGCAGATCAGGAGACTGAACAGATTGAAACAGATTGAACAGATTGAAAAGATAGTTTGTTACTCACAGTCCGTGAGAGCAGGGGGTCTGCCACCCTATGCCGGGCCACATGGGGAAGTACCAGGGCTGGTCAGGAGGCAGCGGAGCAGGAGGAAAGTGTGGCCTGAGTTGTCTAGTACCTGGCTGTGGGGTGATTAGGACAGGAGAATATGGGCATAAGTATAAGAATGCAGTAAAGGAGGCTGTTGGAGGGTGGGTAGTTTGCGTATGAGAAGTGCTCGCAGGAAAGCAGCTTGCTGTCTCCCGGAATCAGCTAGCTCCGGGAGGGGCAGTCTTTCCCCAGTCAACAAGCCCTCTAAATGTCAAAGCATCATAAAATACAGAAAATAAAAACCATGATTAATACAACTATCCTTGGTGAACTTTCCAAGCCACACAACCATTCTTATACCAATGGGGTTTCCAGAAGAGTTGGCATGATTTATGTCTATTTGTAATACAATTGCAACTATGAAGTACAATGACATGGTTTTAACCACCAAATAACCACCTTCAAAAACAATTACGGGTATAAAATATACTCTAAAATTCCCAGTAGCTTTTCTATAGATCAGTAAAAATTAATAATAAAATTATAATAAAATTCTGAGCACAAACATAAAATATCTAGATATAAATTTAATAAGAAATGTGTTACTCTATGTTGTGTGAAACTGCAAATCTTTATTGAAGGGTATAAGAGATAAATAAATGGAATCTATGCTTTCAGTATTGGATACATGCCAATTTAGCCCAAATTATATAAACATTATGTGATATTAATTAAAATATTAGCAGAATTTTTATTATTACTTGACAAAATAATAAGCTCATCTGGAAGAATAAATAACTGAAAACAATTAAAGGATTTTCTGAAAAAAGAAGAGCAGTGAAAGGATTTCTTCTAACAAAGTGTGTCTACCTAACACAAATATGTAAGTAGTTTATATATTATAAATGTATTTCAAATCAGAGGGAAGAGTTCATTGTAAAATGAATTAACTTCATGGGAAAAAATAAGTTAGATCCCTACCTCATACCTTATACCAAAATAAATTTCACATTGTTTAAATACTTATATAAAAATAAGCAAATAACCACAAAATTCCCATAGAAATATATAGGTGAAAGTTCTATTGTCTCGGAAGAGGGGAAGGCCTTTTAAAGTTTGAAATCAACGCCAGAAGCCATCAAGAAAAAACCACTGATATGTCCATCAACAGATGAATGGATAAAGACGATGCAGTGCATATATACAATGGACTACTACTCAGCCATAAAAAAGAATGAAATAATGCCATTTGCGTAATGTGGATGCAACTAGAGATTATCATACTAAGTGAAGTAAGTCAGAAAGAAGAGACAAATACCATACGATATCACTTATTTGTGGAATCTAAAATATTACACAAATGAACTTATCTATGAAGCAGACTCACAGACGCAGAGAACAAACTTGTGGTTGCCAGGAGGGAAGAGGAGTGGGAGAAGGATGGATTGGGAGTTTGGGATTAGCAGATGCATAGTATTATATATAGAATATAAACAACAAGGTCCTACTGTATAGCACAGGGAACTATATTTAATATCTTGTGATAAACCATAATGGAAAAGAATATGAAAAAAATGTATATGTATGTAAAACTCAATCACTTTGCTGTAAGCAGAAGAGGTGAATCAACTATACTTGAATAAAATAAATTTTAAAAAAAGAAAAAACACTGATGGACTTTATTACACACAAGTTAAAATCTGCACAGCAAAGGAGAACAAATTTAAAGGACAAAAGGCACATTAAGAAAAAAAAAAAAGGCACATTAAGAAGAGTACTTACAGCATACAATCTTTAACATTTAAAATGGCAGTATATCAAGTTACTCCAATGGGAAAAAATGAGCAAGATACCTAATATACAAATTCATAAAAAATGTGTTTAATGAACATTTAAACTTAATATAAATGGAATGTATTAAAAATGACAGTAATGTGATCACCATTTTTTTCTGCCATCAGATTGTCAAAAATATAAAGATGGCTCATACACAAAACTGATAAGTTTGTAAGGAAATAGTCAGGGTCATGCACTGCTTGTGAAAGCAAATTGGTCCTTTCTTTTCCTTTTTTTTTCTTTGGTAATGTGAGTCAAAGTCTTTAAAAGACCCACATCCCCTGAAACAACAGTTTCGCATCAAGAAATTTATATGAAAGAAATAGTAAGAGAAGAACACTCATCTTTCTGTGGAGGGATAATCACCACATCTTTAAATTATTTTTTTAAATAATAATGAATAAGTGGAAACAACCTAAGTGCCCAGTGATAGGGGATTGCTTAATTACTTATTTCTGGTACTTTTTTACAATGGAATATTATACAGCCATTAAAATTTATATGCATTAGACAAACACACACACACACACACACACACACACACACACACACACACACTCCCACACAAGAAAGAGCTCCACACTATAATTATAATTAGAAAAAAGAAGTTTGCAAAATAGTTTGCATAATACAATCCCATTTTAGTAAGAAGTAATATAATCCTTTTTTTGGAAGAAGATCTAAAAGATTTGATATCAAATTGTTAATAATGATTATTTCTGAGTGGTGGATTAAAGGTGGCCTTTATTTTTTTCTATATACTTTTTCTATATCCTGAAATTATTGCAAGACATATGCATTTTTATAATCTGAAAAATACTATAAATCTATTAAAAGGTGATTTCTCAGCTCTTTTTCCCCTTAACAGGAGCCTTCAGATGGTTGTTAGTGGAGAGCATGGAGGGTGAAACTGGGTAAAAGAAATCTCAGTTTCCTGCTCTCCGTTCTGCTTGCCGTAGATTGAAAATCAGGAGAGAAATTCCTTTGCAGAGCATTCATTGCTCTGACCTTCACTGTTGAATGAAATTAGAAGGCCTGTTGAAAAGAGAATGTTTTCCCTCCAAGTTTGCTATAAATATTTAGTGGAAAATATGGATTATGTCAAATGTGGTTGAACAAACCAACACAGAAAGCCCAGGATCTGTGCAGACACAAGCGTGGGGAGGAGGGTAAGTGAGGAGCGCTGGCTGTCTGAAGGCTCAGCTGACTTGGGGTTACTTCCAAAGATCAGTGGTGCTGATGTTGTTGCAGAACTGACAAGCCTTGCTGTACAGCCTGAGTCTTATTATGCTCCACCATTGGGATCCAAGCTTTGGGCTCAGGAGGGTAGTTCATGATTTATTATGTTTGAAATACAAGCAGAGAAGGAGGACATCCCCACTGGCATAATTATGTTCTGGGGCCTCTAAGAGAGTGATTCCTGCTCATTAAGTGGCATTTGCTCCCCTAAACAAGCCAGTCTTGGGTGGCCCTCTACCATGCAGACATGTTAAACAGCTCTTCATCCTCACCAACCCACCCAGTATGTTTATAAATCAGACACTCACCCCAATTTCCAGCTCAACCAGATTTCTGGGACTCTGGGTGCCATTTTCCCCCTTGGAGAGCTAAGATGCTGGGATGTTGGAAGCAGAATCAGAATAGTGAGATTGAATCACCAGCCATCCCTCCTTTCATTAGATATTTATTGAGCATATAGACTATGAGCCAGGCATTAGAACTCCAGAGGTGACTGCGGTGTGATCCCTGCCCTCAAAGAGTTCACAGTCTAGTGAGGGAGATAAATATGTGAACCAGTAATTGTAGTACCACATGCACAGTAGGTAAAAGAGAGACCTACAAAATGTCATCAACACCCAGAGAAAGAGGAGGCTAAATAGCTTTGGAAAAAAGTGGTGTCAGACGAGCCTTCCTAGTGGAAAGGATTTTGATCTGGATCTCGAAAAAAGAATAAAGAAGTACATGCAATAGTTCGATACACGGAAGTCCACAGCATGTTTTGAACATTCCAGAAACCCAATAAGCATTTGTTGACTGCATGACTGTGCAAACAAAAAATTAATAAATGTGTGCAGGGAAAGAGGTTCATGACGTGGAAGAAGAGTGTCTCAGGAAGGGATTTGGAGATTTGAGGCTGGAAAGGAAGCTTAGGGTCAAGTTGTGAAGAGATCTAAGTATTTTCCTAATGAATTGGACTTGTCCTTGTTTGATGAGCTTGAGCTCATTTAGGGATGCAGGTAGATGGAGCCTCCACCATCTGGAGGTGGGGAAGCCACAGTGGGTCACGGCTCTTGATGCTCTTGACGGCGTCCCCCTGAAGTGGCACAGCTCACTTCCATGCGCATTGTATTGGCCTCTGCACGTCAAAGGGCCTTATGGAGACAGAGAAGAAGAACACTATTTTGTGCTCAGGGGGAAGAGAAACAAAATACTGGTGAAGAGCACCAAAGATGGCCCCAGAAGCAGAAGAGTGCTTCCACTTATTATTTCCTACTAATAAGGGTTATTTTAGGTTAAGTCACTAAAGCTTTCTGAGCTGCTTTTTTTTTTTTTAAGTAAAAAGAAGTATAGAACTTAAAGAGCTCTAGAATTCTATTCTATTTCTCTTTCTCTCTTCTTCTCTCCTTCCCTCTCTGATGATGAGGATGGGGTGCGACATGACCGGGTACAAGAGGGTCAGGTTCTTTCATAGAGCACAATCAGACAGCCCAATGAGCCCGAGAGCAAAGGACAAAACTTAACCTCAGAGTCCATAAAAAATTTACAGAATTGCCAAGTGCCAAGCAAAAATATAAAGAGTTCTCGTTCTCTGCACTCCGGGAAATTATTGAAGCCATAAAGATTCCTACTCTTGCAGATGAGGCAGTTGGTGTGTGGAGCAGAGCAAATCAATCATGTCATATTTCTCATCCAGATCAAAATACTCAAGGAAATAACTGCAAAGTAAGAGGGGGACAAAGTCTGTCTCAGTCAATCACTGCACTGGGTAATGCCATAGCAGAACACAGCCTAATAGTCTGGCATTTTAAAAGCCAGGAAAATGTTTAATCAAAATTTTGAGCCATTGAAGCTCCTAAAGGATAATTACTCAGCACTTTGGCAGAGGATAGTCTTGGAGAAAGAGTCTGATGGGGGTTGTGCATATTAAAATGAATGCTGGTTTCATAACTATAAAGGATTCTCAGGTAAGAAAGGGGCAAGAAGAGTTCCCTTTTGGAGGACTGAGAAACTAGGCATCACAAGGTGATGACTCTAAGAGATTACATGTGCCTTGTTCACTGTTGTGTCCTCTGCCTTAGCAAGGGGACAGGCCCATCCTTTCATTTTTTCCTCTGACATAATTTATTAAACATCTACTATGTGACAGGTACAGTTTTAAGAGCTGGAGTATAGCAATGAACTAGACAAAGTAGGTGTCTGCTTTCCTGGAGCTTACACTGTATTGAGGAAGACAGATAATAAGAAAATAAATTTGACCATAAGATAGTGGTAAATGCTATGAAGACAATAGAGTTGAGTAAGTGAGCAGGGGGTCTAGGATGCCCTAGGATGCTGAGGACTCTTCTGAGAGAAGATATTCAAACGGAGACTAGGAAGATAGAAGGAGTCAGTCATGACATATAGAAGGAAGAACATTCCAGGCAGAGGAAACAGCAGGCCCTGAAATGGGAACAAACTTGGCATGTTTGAAGAACTTCAAGAAGGCCAGTGTTGGGAGGCCAGTGGTAGGAGCAGAGGGCAGAGGGGTGGGTATGGAACCAGAGGGTGTACAAACTTATAGGCTATAGGAGGACACATAGTAGGTGCTCAGTAAGTGTTTGCTGAATGACAGACTAACCAACTGACTGAAGTGATTGAATGTAGCAATTTATCCTGGGCTGTACAGATATTTGATAGTTGTGTTGAGACTAGAACTTGAGATGCAGCCTCAGGGTTTTACATAAGATCACAATAATCCCTGGTAAATGGGAGTAGTAGGGAGTAGTAGATTTTGGCGCGATAAATACACTGTCTTATATTTACTGAGCCCTTATATTCATACATGTTTAACCTTCCCACATCTCTGTAGATAACTGTTATTATTCTTTCTTGATAGATGAGGAAATGGAGGCTCAGAGTTTGACCTCAGTGATCACCAGCAGAGAATGGTCAATGGATTGGTGATTTCCTGATAGACAATCTTTATTTTGTTCACTGCTATATCCCCAGCTCTTAGCACCTGATGAATAGCAACCAATCAATACATTTTGTTGAATGAACAAATAAACCTGTATTTTAACAGAAATGAAATCATACCATACAAATTGCTTCTGAACCTACTTTTTCTCATTGTGAATGTTTTTTATCATCAGTAAAAATCTTCATTGTTATTTTTCTTTTTTTTTTTTTTTTTTTTTTTGTGGTATGCAGGCCTCCCTCTGTTGTGGCCTCTCCCGTTGCGGAGCACAGGCTCCGGACGCGCAGGCCCAGCGGCCATGGCTCACGGGCCCAGCCGCTCCGCGGCACGTGGGATCCTCCCGGACCGGGGCGCGAACCCGGTTCCCCTGCATCGGCAGGCGGACGCGCAACCACTGCGCCACCAGGGAAGCCCCATTGTCATTTTTAATGACTACATTGTATATCATCATATAGTTGTATCTCCATTTATTTTACCAATCCCTATTATTGGATATTTGGTTGTTTCCATATTTTTGCTATTGCATATATCTCTGCCAATAAAAAAATCCTTGACCTGACATCTTTACACATCTGTCTGATTTAGTTCTTGAGATAAACCCCCTGAAGCAGAGATGCGGGATGAAATAGATGCACATTTCAGAAGCTTTGCATACACAAACCCAAACTACCCTTTGGAAAGGCTGGGTCTATTTCAGCATGTTCTGTTTGGGATGCTACCCTTAAGGGGCATAGGTGTAAACTACTGTGTATTCAGAGAACAGGATCCCAAAGTATGCTTGCCATGTTAAGGGCATAACTGAAACCAAACTTTATGAAAAGCAGTCAGTGTCAAGCTTAAATAGTAGAGGGTCTGGGAGACTAGGCTGGGAGCACTCAGCCACAGAGACATTCCTGCAGAAGAAAAGGCCTCCTGGAGCAGCCATGAGCTGAAAACATTTGTCATTGAGTCATTTCATGAGTTGACTTTGTATTTTTTTTCCAATTTGCTTTTGTTTCTCTGGGAAACATACTGGACTTGTAGAACGAGGTTGATCTTCGGAGATGCCCAGACGTGAGTTTGAATCCAGACTTCATTTACTTACTGTATGTCCTTGAGTGGTTTTCAAACATTTCTGAACCAGGTTAAGCCCCTTATGTCCCAAATGTGTCTCCTCAGATATTTGTGAGAAGCTCTTAGGGGACCCTCTGAACCGGCAGGGTTTCTCCTGTCTCCCCCTCATGTTGCCATGCCAAAGCCCCTTAAGGGTCAATACTCTGGTGACCAAAACTGTCCTCTGCTGCTGAGCCCCGTGTACTCTGGCCTCAGCGATGGGACACCATTCTCGTTCATTCATTCAGCACATATTTATTGAGCAGCTACTACGTTCCAGGTACTGTCCTAGATGCTCGAAATTGAAGAGTGAGAAAAACTAAACATGGTTCCTGCCCTTGTGGTACTTACTGTCTAGTAGGGGAGAAAGATTCTGATCAAACAATCCCATGAATAAATATGTAATTACAAACCATGCATACGATAATTCGGGGATTATGAGAGAGCATAGGAAGAATCTACTGGGCCTGGGGGGTGAGGGTTAGGAGAGTCTGGGAGGGTTTTCTCGAGGAAGCGATATTCTAGATGGTAGGTCACAGTGAGCAGGAGTGTACAGGCAAAAGGGGCAGAGGCAGGCATTCCAGGCCGAGAGAAGGTGTGTGCAAAGGCCTGGAGCAGGAAGGAATGTGGCATATTTGAGGGTCTGAAGGAAGGCCAGAGTGACACGTCTACTTCTTCCTAAGTGTGGAGCAGGCACTTTGCCTTCATTTCCCCAATAGAAGACAGACCAGGATTAGCTATTCACAAGCTTTTATGACAGATTGGGGCTAGTTGAGAAGAACGCAAAATAGAGAATAATTATGACCGAACAGGTCCAGATGTGTCCTCAGCTTCTCTGGACTGCCTGGCTCTGGGTGTCCCTCTCAGTATTGCTTCACCATGACTGGGCCCAAGTCCCCCCGCTTCCCTCACCAGAAATACTCCAGGCATCTCTACACGGTGGGGTCCAGACCCAGCTGACCCCCAGTTCACAGAGGAGAGACCACTTTCCATTCATCTCATTTAAGGTCTGTTTTCAGAATCCTCGTTTCCTGCACCAGAGCTGGCCGCCCTCCAGGAGGGCTGACTGCAGGAGCACCCCTTGTTTTCAGGGGAAGCTCCACAGCGCCTCCCCACCCCCAGGGCTGTGACCTGTCCCTGCCGCACAGGTGGGACTATCCTACATCCCGTCCTTTGGGTTATTTTATATTAAGCAAAGTTGGAAGTGACGCGTGCACATCCCAGTCCAGGTGAGGCTGCACCTCTCTCAGAGCATTTCATTTTCAGCCTTTTCTTATCATAGGTTCAAAATTCTTGGGGCCTGGTTTCATTTAGAATCACCTGATATGACACATATTACTGGTGGTACCCAGTACCACCATTCGTTATCTTCTTCGATGGAATTAGAACCTCTGATTTCTCATTGGGTCTATCCCACCTGGATTAAAGATTACAGTTTCCAGCCTCCCTTGCAGTTGGGCGTAGTCATTGACTAAGTTCTGGCTAATGGGAAATGTGCAGCTATGCCATCTTTCCTTAAAGGAAAGGGGCATTCTTTTTCTCTAGTCCTCTTCCTAGCTGGCAGGAATGTAGCAATGCACCATCTTGGACGAGGTGAATGAGGGCAACACCTAAAGATGGCAGCAACAGGATAGAAGGAACCTGGGAATTCTGACATCCTGGAGCCCCCATCCCAACCCTGGACAGCCTACTCCTCGACCTTTAAATGAGAGAAAAATGGGGGACTCTGTTTTAGCAACCAAACTTATAACTTAATTATATAATTTATCATTGTGTATCTGAGATGTATGGCACATAGTAGGTGCTCACTAAGTTGTAGCTATCATTTATTTTTAGAGTTCTCCAGCTGACAGTGGGGATGAAATTGCAGGCACTTAGGAATGTTCTTATGGGGATAACAATATTGGATTAAGATAGATCTTTACAGAAAAAAAAATGCAAAAGACAGTAATACATTTGGTAAATCTGTGTGAATGCATGAGGAACATTTTATGAGGTAATGGGGATTTAAATGTGAATTTCAGCTAAAACAAAGTGAAAGCATTGATTCTCTTGAAGGGGCTTGGGGCTGGGAGGCAGGAAATTGTGGAGTCTCGGGAGGCTGTTTAACTTGAAGGTGCTCAGCCTCCTTTGTGCTGCATCTGACACCACAGCCCAGAGCAAGCCCTGCTTTCTACATTTCTGTTTGACCTCCGTTTATCAGTCTGGGAAATAGTCATGGTGAGATCTAAGACTTTTCTTATAGGCTCAGTGACCCTCAGGGAAGGAGAGAGGGAGAGGATTAGGTAGGGAGTTGAGACTTTCACTGATTTACCCAAATAGTCAAGCACACCAAGATGGCATTGAACCTCCTGAACGGCTGAGCCATCACCCCATACTATAGCCTTCTGTCCTAGAGGTCTTTCTTGGTGGGGTGGGCAGAACCCCAGACTTCCAGTAGAATCCTTGAAGCCCAGGCAAAGCTCCTTAACTACACCGGAATTCCCTCTCTGTAGATTTAGTGCATGGGTTTTGGATTCAGGGAGAACTGAGATGACTTCGTGCTCTGCAAATTCCCTACCAGGTGTGAGAACCTAGACAAGTAAATTCAGCTTTTTGGAGGCTGTCTTCACTTGCAACATAGGATTCATATCTTATTCACATCACGGTTGTAAGTGCTTATTATTAACCTCCAGCTTGGTTTGGAAGAATAGTCTCAGGATGAATCGATCAGCTCACTGAAAATAAATATGCAAGCTTGATAGAAGATATGAAGTTCAGCTGCACAGCAAAATCTGTCATTGATCTGCCCTGTGAGAAATCAGGTAGGAATAGGACTTAGCAGAGGGAATGGTTTCCAGGCCTGGCTCTGTTGCTCAGTGTTCGACATTAACTGTGTTCTTCCTGTCCTCTGGGCCCTCGTTTCCTCATCTCTAAAATTCCTTCCAGGAGAGAAGACGAGCCTCGCCTAACTTCTTTGCAGTGAACACTTAATGCTTTGGGGTCCTTTATTTGGCAGGAAGAGTTGATAAAGTGAATAATAAACTATTTTTGGATGATAAAAAATTTTTTAAAAATAAAATAAAATCCCTTCCATGATCTCTGTTTGTCCAGCAAAACCTGGACATCAATGGTATGACCTGGCCACAGTCCCAGAGAAAATCAGTAAAGGCCAACGTGGGACCAGAATCCTGGTCTGGAGCTTTTTCCAGTGCTTTCAACATCTTGAGAATGCCAACTTAGCACTCACTGCATGCTGGGTGTGGTGGTAGTTGCTATGGGAACAAAGATGAGGAAACAAGGTCCCTGCCCTCAGAGGGCTTAGTTTAGACGGTGAGACACAGACAGAAACAAGGTCATTGACCGATGCCCCCAAAATTCTTCTCCTACTCATCATCACTTCCCTTGTGAAGAGAAGCCCTGTGAGCCTAGGACAGGCTCAGGCCTTGTCTCCTGCAGCTCTGTTCTCTCTGCACCTCTGGGCTTTTGCACTTGGGACACTCTTCCTTCTAATCTGCTAGCTTGGCTCACTAATATTTACTGGGCACCATACCATGTTAAATGCTTTATTTTAATGATCTCTTTAAAGCCCAACAAACACCTTATGAGATATGGACTATTATTTTTATTCCCACTTTGCAGTTGAGGAAACTGAGGCACAGAGAAATTTAACTTGCTGAAAACACATAGATAGGAAGTGGCAGATCTAGAATTGGAACCCAGGGAGTGTGGATGGCTGTGCTCTCAGTTGTTAGCTACTCAGCAGCTATTTCCTCTATGTTTCTGCCAGTCTCTTCTATGGGTAACCTGGAGAGTCCCAGGTCCCCAAAGCTGAGGGTTTAACGAGGTCATTACTGACAGTGGTGATATCTATTTCACTGGCTGATACCCCTCTGTGTAATAAAGGCCTTTGGGCTCTCCCATTCCAGTTGAGGTCTCGCCCAGGTTTTGCTATGAGTCCCAAAGGGGTTTCACATGAGCTCTGAAATGATTTGCTCAGGGTGTGTTTGCCCCGGCCTCTCTCTAGTGCCACCTCTCGCCAGCTTCTGCTGGAACCACCTTGACAGCATTGATGTATATGTTAGGGTGGTGTCGCCAAGTGCTCCTGAAAGCTGGAATTCTTTAACAACAGCAACATCAAAAAACCAGCCAGGGGCTTCCCTGGTGGCGCAGTGGTTGAGAGTCCGCCTGTCGATGCAGGGGACACGGGTTCGTGCCCCGGTCCGGGAAGATCCCACATGCCCCGGAGCGGCTGGGCCCGTGAGCCATGGCCGCTGGGCCTGCGCGTCCGGAGCCTGTGCTCCGCAACGGGAGAGGCCACGGCAGTGAGAGGCCCGCATACAGCAAAAAAAAACAAAAAAAAAACCAGCCAGCATTTAGCAAACACTCTCTGTATACCCAGATAAGCATTCTCCATGTGAGAACTTACTTATTTCTCACGGCAGACTTAGGAGGTTTTCATTATTAATATACCCATTTTACAGATGAGAAAAACAAGGCTCACACAGGAGAAGCAACTTGCCCAAAGTTGGTTAGAAAGAAGCAGAGCCAGGGTGTGAACCCAGGTGGCCAGCCCAGAGCCTGCAGTCTGCCCCACTGGGGCAGCACACACTGTGTGCTGTGCTGACATGAGTCAAATGCTGCCCTCCCCCTGCACGTGCCCCACGTTGTCCCCTGGTCTCCAAAACTGTCATGTCAGGGCCGCTTGAGGCTCAGAGATACTCCTTCGGCATCTGTCTCCTCAGGGCTCAGAGCCCAGCCTTGAGGCCAGTGAGATCCCCACATCTTTCTTCCACGTTAATCAACTCCTGCACGTGGATTACCTTGGGGTTGCTGACTCCCAACCTAACTGCCCTGCAAGAGAGCCTGAATTCCCTTTTTCTCAGACAGAACCTCTGTTGCACCAAACAAACAAACAAACAACAAAAATTCCTATGAAATCTTGACTCCCTTGACTTATCATTTTTCTCAGTGTCCTCTCTTTGCAGGGAGACTGGAACCCATCAGAAAGGATATTTACTTATCCAAAGCTCTGTGAACCTCTGCTTTTAGTCTGCTTTTTTTTTTTTTTCTTCTTCTTTTGAATGGGCATTGTTCAATCGGGAACATCAGAAATTGACTTTTGAAGCCAAAATTATATCCTAGGATGAACTCTGATTTTATGCTACAAAAGATCTCTAAGGAGAGGAGCTTTTCATTTTCTCATGGGTGGGATGGAAGCTGACATGGTCCAGCCCCTGAGGTTTCCACCTGAAGGTTAACTCCCTCACTGGGTGAAGTCTTTGAAAAAGCACAGCAGAGCAAAGCACAGGGTCAGGTGGCAAGGCAGGAGATGAAAGCCTCAGAGCTTTCTGTAAATTCCACCGGCAGCCTCATCATCGTAGTTATGAAGTTTAAAACCTGAAGCAAGGATCTGGCAGGATGCACCTGGCAGGACCTGAGATCTTGGTGCTGGAGCCCAGGTTTCAAGGCCTCTACAGCTGGGAATGGTGACAGGGTGTCCAGGACACTTGGAAGGGGCCAAAACCTCACAGGGGCCAGAGGTCCTTCTGCACAACTGTGGTTTGCCCGTGATCACTTCACCTCTTGCTTGGGCCTCTCAGTGGTAAAGAAAGAAAGTGTGACTTCTTCCCACATGATTCTGCCACAATCAATTTCAGCAACTGTTCTTCTCTCAAACCTCTGCCAAGAAGAGAATTCTTTAGAATCACTGGGTGAAAAATGAGGCTCAGTTGTTAGTCTGAAGGCTCGCAAATTTCACCATCTCCCCACAGACAATACATCAAACGCAGCTACAAATGGGACTCAAACACAGGCGTAATGAATTGGCCGTGCACTTAGGACTTGGAGCTGAGCTTGCAGCTCAAACTGAGTTTTATATGCATTTTTCTCTACCATGTTTGGGGCATTTTCTTACAAGCCTAGGTGGAGACTCCAAAAGTAAGCCGTGTCTTAGGGCATCAAGATCTTTTGGACTCACATGCTTATTGTATGGCTCAGCAATTTCACTTTTAGGTGTCTACCCCAGACATTTGGAAACAGACGTCCACACCAAAACCTGTGCATGAAAATCATGACCGCATTCTTCATAACAGCCTAAAACTGGAAACCCTACAAACATCCATCAACTGGCAAATGGATGCATAAAATGTGGCACAAACGTGCACTAGAATGCTACTCCAGAATGAAAAGGAAAAAACTACCGATGCGTGCCTGACACGGGTGAACCTAAAAATAATTACGAAACACTGTGGAAAAAGCCAGACAGAAAAGACTACATAATGTATGATTCCATTTATATGAAATTTCTAGAAAAGGCAAAATTAGAGAGTGAGGAAGCTGTTCAGTGGTCGCTTGTGAGTAGGGACTGGCAGCAAATGGGCAAGGAGAGTGATAAAAGAATTCTAAAACTGGATTGTGGGATGGTTTCCTAACTGTGGAAATTTACTAGAACTTACTGAACGGCACACTGGCAATGGGTAAATTTTATGGTATGTAAGTTATACCTCACTAAAGAGACACGGCAACTAAAAAGAATGCTCTGGACTTCTTTCTGTCCTTCCTTCATTCCTTGCTTTCTTCTCTCTCTCCCTGTCTCTGTTCCTCCCTGAACGTTTGCTCAAAAATGTCCCTGGCCCTGTACTAGGCACTGCAGTCCTTCATTCATCCACTCATTCTGCAGATATTTATTGAGCGTCTACTATGTGCCAGGCACTGGTGTGGGGACTGTGGAGAGAGCAGTGAATAAAATCAATCCCCTGACCTTACAGAACATGCATTCAGTGGGACAGACAGACTGACAAATTTAGACATCATGTTAGGAAGCCGTCATGCTTTGAACAGAGGACTAGAGAGGGACGGTGACGGTCATTTTGGATGGGGGCCGGGAAGGCAGAAGCCCGAATGACAGGAAGGAGCCAGCCACGGGGCTCCCTGCAGGAAGAGCAGACCGCAGGCCCAACTGGCCAGTGCAAAGCTCTTGGTCCGTGAGCCAGAGGAGCAAGGAGGCCGGTGTGGCCAGAGAAGGGGACGAGAGGAAGAGGAAGGCAGGGCCAGTTCACGTGGGCCACTTTTGCCCTAGTAAAGTACTGTGGATTTTACATTAACAGTGATTGGAAACCACTAGACGGTCGAGAGCAGGATAAGAGCCAACCTGGCTTCTGTCTTGAAGGATCCCTCTGGCGGCTGTAAAGCACAAACTGAAGGGACTGGGCATAGAACACGGAGGCCGGTAGGAGGCTAACGTCCAGGTGGGAGAGGACGGTTGCTCAGCTGGCACTGTGGGTGAGTTGCAACGTGCTCGGAAATGAGATCTGTTTTGAAGGTAAGCCTGACAGGATTGCAAATAGAGAGCTCAGCAGCTCAAAGGAGCTAGTAATGTAGTGGGGGAAACAGCTGTAAAGGCAAGAGCCACAGTGAACACCTAACCCGCTAAACACATCTTTTAATCTTCCCTATAACAAGGAGGTAGATGTTATGATTATCACCATTTTACAGATGGGAAAATTGAGCCCCCCCCGCAAGAGATAGTAAGTGGTAGAGCTGGGATTTGAACCCAGAGCTACACAATTCAGGCCCTACTTTCTTAGTCACTCTGCCATGCTAGCTACGTGCACTGAGTGTTAGAGTAGAAGCATGCACGAGATGTGTGGATGCAAGTTTTGGATGAAGAAGGCCGAGAGAGCTTCCTGGAGGGGGAAGACTTGGACTGTGACTTGAAGGAAGAATGGGAGTTCTCCAGGGGCAGAGGGTGCAGACATTACTCCAGGCGGTGGTACATGTACCAGGGAGCATGTACAGTCACGGGGGCATGATCAACCTAGGCACAAGCCCAAAAGAGCACATGAGTCCAGAAGCCTGGAGCGTAGGATATCAGAGGAATGAATGTGGAGAGGGAGGCAGAGGGTAGATCTTGGCCAAGGAGTTTGGAATGTCCGGAAGCTGGTGTTTCCCTAAATAGCAGATGCACGGTACAAGGGCTAAGCAAAATGAATATAGGTGATACACAGGCAAGCATTTTCATTTAAACAGTTATGGATTTCTTATCTATTTATATTAATGTGAATTTGAAAAATATACGTTTAGTCCATCAAACCTGTGATTTCATAGATATCGCTTAATAGAGAAGCAAAGTTTTAAAAAACAGTTGATTGAGAGAAAGATGTTATTTCACTAATAGTATAACTGGAGGATTATTCATGCTGTATTGTTTGCAATATAAAAAGAAGAGGAACCACCTAAATGTCCATCAATTGGTTGAAGAATGGGGCAAGTGAATATAAAGCAGCCTTTAAAAATGAAGATTTTATATTCTGATATAGAACGAGCTCTAAGGTGTACTGTTAAGTCATAAAGGCAAGTGGCACAACGTTATGTCTGATATGTTTTCTTTGTGTTTAAAAGGGTGTGTGTGTGTGTGTATTTGCTTATATATGAGTATACTTTCTCTGGAAGGACACAAGCAGCTAATAACGGTTGTCTTAGTCTGCTCAGGCTGCTATAACAAAATACCACAGACTGGGTGGCTTACAAACAACAGAAATTTATTTCTCAGTTCTGGAGGTTGAGAAGTCCAAGATCAAAGTACCGGCATGGCCACATTCTGGAGAAAACCCTCTTCGTGGTTCACAGCTGAAGCCTTTTCCATGTGTCTTCATATGATGGAGGGGGGAACAGAACTCTCTGGGGTCTGTTTTATAAGGGCACTAATCCCATCCATGGGGGCTCCACCCTCACGACCTAATTACCTCCTGAAGGCCCCCCCTTTTAACCCATGACATGGGGGTTAGGATTTCAACATATGAATTTTAGAAGGACACAAACATACAGACTGTAGCAATGGCGGCCATCTCTGATTGACAGGGTGGGTGGGAGAGTTTTTGCTGTATACCCTTTTAAAACTTCCGCATTTTGAACCACATAAATGCATTCTAAGTAAAGTTCAATTATTTAATATTAATGAGTACAGGTCACCTATATGGTGAAGATTATCATGGCGATACATGAAAGGCGTGAGTCTGAGACCTGTGTGCGGGCAATGGGGAAGCAGAGAAGAGCAGGGCAGCTAAGGAGAGTTTCACGTGGATCTACTATGTTAACCAGTTGTCTGCAGTACTTGGCATCATGGCTTTCCTTTCACCCTTTTACACATCTGTGTTCTCATTGTATTTTCATAAGAATCTTATGGGAAGGGGGCCCTCTGCAAAAGTGAGACTGTTAATCAGAAAATGTGTCTGTGATTCAGGCCTGAACAACCCCGTTGTGTGCACATGGTCTAGCTGACTGGCGTGGCCCAGAGCACTTCAGGCCAGGCCTGGGTCCAGACTGAGCTCTGCCTCTTCGTGGATGAGCCCAGTCAAGTCATTTCCTTCCATCTCTTAAACCTCAGTTTCTTCTGTAAAATTGAGATGACAGCACAACCTCTGTCCCAGGGTTACTGTGAGAATGAAAAGAGGCAAGAGATGTAAAGCATTTCACACAGTTCACGGAGGACATTAAGGACACAACAAATCTCAGCTCTTTTGGGTCATGGCAAGTCAAAAAAGTTTCCTCTGAATCAAGAAACTTTTGAACACTAACTGTAGGTGCTATGGATATGTAAGAGAGACCTTATCCTCGAGGATTTCACAGTTTTGTTAGAGATCCCTAATATCCTCCTGCAAACAAAACATGAAAAATACAAACAAAACACATATGCAATGTTTGTACCATTAATGGGACAGGAAGTTGTCTCGGGAGCTACGTGGACAACTAGTGAATCACAGAGTGACCATATTTCCCCTCACATATCTTCGTTGGTCTTTCTGATCTGCCAAGAAGGATGTCTCAGTTAGTGCTGATATGTCTTTAACATCCTTCTAAAATTGGCCAGTCTCCCTTTATCACAAAGGAAGAGTCAGAGCGATTACTTTTACTTACCTTTTATTTAAGGCAACTCTAGATGGGTATTACCTGGGTATAGAGAAGATCATGAAAGTGGGATCTGAATGACGGGAAATAAGATCACAGTCGGTGCTGGAAGAATGAGGCATAGAAATTCAGAGCGTGGCCAGAGTGGTCAGAGTTGGTCAGGGTCAGGAAATGCTTCCTGGACGGGGCTGGGCTTGATCTAGGGGTTAAATAGGTGAAGGAGAAAGTTCCAGGTGGGGAAGCCAAAGACTTGGTGTGCTGTTTCCAGACCTCCTGGAAACACCTCTTGGTGTTTCCTTTCCCACTCTTGGTTCCAGGGCTCTGGTCCAGTGTTACTTCCTGGGAGAAGCCTTTCCTGACCTCACTGTAGCTTTGCTCCCTTGTCACACGCTCCCTTTGCCTTTGCCTCTTTTTTATTTTGCTCAAAACATTTATCACAGTTTGTAATTATGTATCTATTTGTGTGATAATTGGATTATTGTTGGAGTCTGTCCACCTCTCCCACCCTCATTACACATAAGCTTTTCCAGGACAGAAACTCTGCCTGTTTTTGTTACTGGTACACCCCTGTGTCTAGTAGAGTGCTTGGGACAAGGTAGGGACTCAATCATCTGTCTAATCAGTCAATCCATGAATTCATTCATTAATGGCTGTTTTCTACCGCAGATGTCCAAAGGGCAAGGAAAAGAGAACTGACCTCCTAGGGTCTGAAGCTCCCAAATGTAAGTGCAAAATGTTTTTGAGCTTTTCTTTTCTCTTAGAAGTGTATTCTGTACCATAATGTATCTGTTTGCTTAAATCTAATAGTCATGTTTTCAGTTACTCATTGATGAAATAATTTAACATTTTTCCCCTAAAACAACTTCCGGTAAATTGACTTTCCGGGAAGACAAGCATCTTCCTCCTGTGGCTTCTATCACCCACACGGCACACTCTGTTTTGAGAAGCACGTCGTTGGAGGCTTTTAAATTTTTCAGCAGATTTCATGGCTGCAATGCCAACAGACCCAGGGACGAGGCTGAGGTCACCTCTTGATTCTCTGGGTCTCTTCTCCCATCCCTCTATTTTTTCCCCCGATCTTACCCACACTTCCTCCTGCTCTTACCCAGTTCCTTCATCTTGCTCCTCTGAGGCACACGACCTAAAAAGTAGAGCATCTTAGGGCTGGATCCTGTAGCCCCGAGGCTCTCAAACTGGAATGCACATCAGAATCACCTTGAGGGCTTTGTAAGAACCTAGGGGCAGGACAGGAATAAAGACATAGATGTAGAGAATGGACTTGAGGACGAGGGGAGGGGGAAGGGTAAGCTGGGGCGAAGTGAGAGAGTGGCACGGACATACACACACCACCAGATGTAAAATAGATCGCTACTGGGAAGCAGCCGCATAGCACAGGGAGATCAGCTCGGTGCTTTGTGTCCACCTAGAGGGGTGGGATAGGGAGAGTGGGAGGGAGACGCAAGAGGAGGGAGATATGGGGATATATGTATACGTATATTCACTTTGATATACAGCAGAAACTAACACAACAATGTAAAGCAGTTATACTCCAATAAAGATGTTAAAAAAAAAAAAACCCAAAAAACAGATCACTGGGCTCCACCTCCGAAGTTTCTGATGCAGTCGGTCCCCGTGGGCCGAGATTTTGCATTTCCCCAGTGACGTTGCTGGTTCAGGGACTACATTTGAGGACCACTGTTGTCACCTTAACGCTGGTTGCACAGCCACAGCTCTGGGTGTGTAGGCCTCCAGATGAACCGAATCAGAATCTCTAGAGGAGAGGCTGAGTTGCTTTTGTGTTTAAAGTTTCCCTGGGAATTCTAATGCTCTAAAGCCCAGAGAGGCTGGGATTTGCCCAAGGTCACACAGCAAGGTCTAGAGGCAAGACTAGAGCCCAGGACTCCTGGCTCTCAAAACAGTCTTCCCAACACATCATCATGTACCTGAAATTGCTGGGCTCTCTTAATACATCAGCATAGATAACCCTCACTTTACAGATGAGGAATCTGAGGCGAAGACCCCTGCCTACGGCGGCAAAGGTGAAGCTGGCACCCAGGGCTGCCTGCCTTCAATGCTGCCCTCTCAGGGGACAGTATAACAAAGGCCTGAGCTTTGAAAGCAGAAACACCTGGACTTACCTTCTGTTTCTACCACTTGGTGGAACTCAGTGACCCAGTGAACTTGGATAAGTATCAACCCCTCTGTAAGCCTCAGCCCCTCATCTGTACAATGGGTTTAATGGTGTCTCACCCAGTGGAAACGAAATGTTCTGCTCCTGCGGGACCCCGTGTTGGCCCTGTCAGCTCACACACTCGCTTCCTCACACCCTCGGTGATGTGTCCTCTTCAGGCCGCCAGAGCCCATTCCATTCCCTGCCCCGGACCCTGAGTTCCTAGGAGAAATCCCACTTAGCCCCTTTGCACATCAGAAGTTAGAAGACAGGAGTCCTTTAAGCTCCCATTCACACATCATCTCATTTAATCTCTACAGCCAACCTCCGGGCTAGGCATCCCCATCCCCATTTTCAGAAAAAGACACTGATACTTGGAGGTTGTACAGCTCACAGGGAGCTGGACAGGAACAGAAGCCAGGATCGCCTGACAGCAGAGACCATGCTGTTAAGAGGCAAAATGACCAACTGACCGCTGTGTGCAGACAAATCTGCTCATTTTCCAAGTAAAAGCAAAACCTACTCCTTGAAAAAAAGCAGTTTCCAAACCAAAACAGATAGCAGAAGGCTGGCGTCCGTAGGCTGCTGCTAGTTAGCAGAGCTTGAGGCCTTCTCCTCAGTTGCTGCCCTCTCCCTGACGCCCCTCGATCCTCCGTGCAGGCCTGGCTCCCATCCACGGCCTCCCAACCCCTGGTTCTGGTCCTGATGCTGGGGAGCCGTCCTGGCATTTGGTGGCTGGGAGTTTCTTGAAATCTCCTAGCTGCGCAGGGCACCTGTGCTCATGTCGTCCTCCCCTCTCCTTCTCTCCTGGAAAGCTGTGCTCTGTGTCAGCTTCTTGCTTTGCTCGAAAATGCTGCCCCCTCCCTGCCCCCTGCACTCCCAGGAAGCCAGACTTTGGTGAAGTTGGAAGTGCCTGGGTGGGGCTTCTCTGGACTGTCCAGGTGGGACCTTTGGTGAAATCCCGTCACCCTTGGACTAGAGAAAGGAGAACTTCATTACTTTGGAGCCAGGATTTCTTGCTCACCATTCCTTCCCTCCCTTCTTCGTTCCCTTCCTCTCCCCCTCCTTCCCTCCTTGGTTTCTATCTTCCTTCCTGGCTGAAATCAATGACAAACTGCCCACCCCTGATGCATCTCCCTGAACTTGGACTCATTCAGAAATTCTCCTTCTGGGACCCCATAGGGGGCGTGGGTAGAAGCGGTCTTCAGTCTCTCACCAACTTCATTGCCTTTCTTGCCCAAACCTCTTACGTCTTTACGTCAAGATAGCTCCCAAGCCTCGCCCTTCTTGGACAGGAGAGTCAGCTCAACAACTATACTTCCACTGAGGACTCTGGAGTCAGAGAGTCCTTAATTCAAATCCCAGAATGGTCCTTGACGTTTGGTGTGACCTTGGAAATATACTTAACCTCTCTGAGACTCAGTTTCTTTAACTGAAAAATGGGAATAACATGACCACCAGAGTTCTTGAGATCACAAGGGATAGCAGAGGGCCTGGAACCGCTCAAGGCTTGTTCCCAGGTCACTACACTCACCAAGACCTCTTTCTATCAGGCTGACTCACTCAGCTATGACTGATGATAATTTAAGATACTTACATAATGATTTCTACTGTTAGATATATTTTAATTTCTATCATCTCACTTTACCCATACTCACCATACCCCCTTGTATTATTATTTCCCCAAACAGTGCTTTTTGGAGGAAGGAAACAGTCTCAGAGAAGCTGTGTAACTTGCCAGGATCAAAGAGCCAGGGAGTGGGGACTGAGCGTTTCACCCGAGGTCTGGGAGCTCCAGGCCTGAGCCTCGTAAGAAGCTAACACACGGCCCTGCCGCGGAGAACTTGCATTTTTGTAACAGTTCAAAGAAGTGGACCCTCTAATGGCCTTTCAGACCCTCCCGACTGCTCGGTGGAAAGGCCTGTATTGAGAGGCAGGAGGGGATCCCATGGGGTTCTTCAGTCATCCTAGAAGGTGACCCCAGCCCAGAAAGCCAGCAAGAAAAAAGTCCTGGCTTTTAGAGCTGGAAGGAGCCTCAGAGAAAATCTAGTCTCTGCTGCCATTTGCCACATTTTGAAGAGGAGGCCTGGAAAGGCACTTGAACCCATGTCTCGGGATTCCCTCTGCAGGTTTCTTGGCAAGATGGAGGGGAGGAGGTGACACTTGGCTACTGTAGCCTTGATCCCTAGGGACAGCAGCCAGGAGGTTCCCCCAGCTCTCAGGGAACCCTGTGCTCCCTTCTCACCCCATCATCAAAGGAGCTGGGAGGGAGGCGGAAGGAACCCCTCCTATCCCGCACTTGGCCCGCTCTCTGGGGCAGGATGGGCAGTACTCAGCTGGGGGCTCTGGGGACCCCTGTCATCACTCCAGGAGGCTCTGGGGAGGGAGGAATGATCCTCCACCCTCTCCCCCCACGCTCCCCACTTCAGGGGTGAAAGAGGGGGAGGGAGTTGGCAGTGACTGAGAGCTCCATCCAGCGCCCAGCATCGATCTGGCTCTCAGCGTTGTCATGGCAACAGCTCTTCTACTCAGGAGAGATCAGCTCACCACCACAAGGAGACCTTCTTTAGCCTCCTCCCCTCCTCTTCCCAGGCCACCCCTCCCTCTCCTCAGCCCCCATACCTCCCTGCCCCCCACACTGTCCTAT
>NC_041227.1:61586665-61625694 GCF_002837175.3 Physeter macrocephalus
AGCCACCTTTCCATCTGCTCTTGACAATCGTCCTGTGCTGCCACCGCCCCTCGCCCCTCCACCATGCTCCCCCACCCTTCCCCCCTCCTCTCGTCCTGTCCTCGCCATCTGTCCTCTCCCCGCACTTGGCCCAACCCCCATTGGCCGCTCCCTGCTCTCTGCCCACCAGCCATCACCCCTGCAGGCCTTGGGGCCACCTCTCTTCTGGGCACATACAGAGGTGCAAGGACAGGAGAGGATGACACCTCTGAGCCATGATGCTTGAGGCAGCCTCTTCCTCCTGCAAGCTCTTCTCCCTGCTGTTCCCCAGCCTGCAGCCGCCTCCAGGGGAGAGCTCAAGGCCACTAGACCATTTTGTCTGCCTGAGCGAGCCTAGAAAGGAGCTTGGACTTACTGTCAGGCCAATCTGGGTTCTAGCCCCTGCTCTGCCACTTACTTTCTTTGCAACTTCTGGCAAGTGGCAACTTCTCTGAGACTCAGCTTCCTCAGCTAAAGAAGAAAATAAAAACGTGGTGACACTATCCACCTAAACCAGTTGTTGTGAGGATAAAAGGAGATGCCAATAGCTGCTAACACTGATTGAGCCCTGGCTGGATACCAGGCATCGTGCTAGGCACCTCACGTGTGTAACTCAGTCACGTGAAGAGGCCACATTCATTGTCTCCACCAACAGGCGAGGAGCTAGTGCTTAGAGAGATGAGGTGACTCACGAAGGTCACCATCACGGTGGAGAGATGTAGGCAGTCTTTGATCCCGGTGAGACCACAACCAGGGTTCTTGGGTTCAAACTCTATACTTTCTTGTCCCCGATATTGGTAAAGCAGCAAGCAGGTGGCAGATATATATCACACCCTACCCTGACAGTTAATTAATTAAATCATTTATTATGTGCCTAACATATCCCAGGTGTTGGAAATACAATGATAAATTGCACACAATCCTTGTCCTTGAAAAGTTTAGGAGGCTGTAGCAGGAGACAGACAGGCAGATACGGGCAGTGTGGTGCAGGGGTCTGAGCCAGCACCTGAGTGCAAATACCACCTGCCCAAGGTACCAGCAGGCGCTCCTAGGCTCGTGACTGTACCTTTCTGGATCGTTGTCTCCTCATCCAGATACTGGGGCTTTCAACAGAACCTTCCTAGGGTTGTGAGACATGACAAAGAGAATGTACACACGACCCAGCACAATGCCCAGGATAAAGTAATACCCTATAAAAGGGTTAAGTCAGTATTTTTATTCTCAACTTGGTTACACTGGAGCCCGGGGGAGAAAGTGGTCCATACCCTTTGGAGGAATCAGGAAAGGCTTCCTGAAGGTGGTGACTCTTGCAGAATCTTGGCGGAACACCGTGTGCCAGGCAGTCCAGGAGGGGCAGGTCATTTGAGGCAAAGGATTAAACTTTGGGGTGAAGACAGTCGGGGGGTGGGTGAGGAAGGGCGCACGGTGTGAAGAGCGACAGCGGTATTTATGGAGTATTTGCTGTGTGCCCGGTGCTGCTTTAGGTCAGTGGTTCTCCCTCCTGGCTGCACGTCAGAAAAACCTGCAGAGGCTTGTTCTTCATCTGTTTTAATATGAATGATGGGCCCTTTTCCCTGAAGATTCTTAGTTACTTGGTCTAGGGTGCCCAGCCATCAGCATGTTTTTAAAGCTCCTCAGGTGATCCAGGATTGTGAAGCTCTGGTCTAGGTGTTTTAGAAGTATTAACTCGTTTAATCTCCACGACAGCTCCATGAAGCTGGTACCAAAACTCAGAGAGATTAAACAGCTCAAAGTTGTAAAGTTGCATCAAGGCAGATCTGACTCTAGGACTCTCTTAAGCATTAGGCTGGGGATGGAGAGGAAGGTGTTGGGGGAATGTTAGGGGAAAGCAGAGATAGCAAGATAGAGAGGATGGGAGGTGGATGGGTGGGCCATAGGTGCCATGTGGCAGCTACACACTGATTGTCAGCTTTGTGTCCCCATCTCCTTTGGCACCAGGCGTGGCTGCCATCTTCCCACAAACATCTGCATGTGCTTCTAGGGATCAGGACCTGGGCCACCTCGTCCCCAGCCCCAGACCTCGCTGAGTGAGTTGGACACTCAAATTGTGACCTCTGTGTGCTCCACCACAGGTGGGATCTTATTAAAGTGCAGATTTTGATTCAGTAGGTCTGGTGGAGCCTGAGATTCTGCAGTTCCAACAAACTCCCAGGTGAAGCTAGTGCTGCTGATCCGTAGACCACACTCTGAGTAGCAAGTGGAGAAAACACAGGAATAACTGCCTGTTCTGTCTGCGAGAGCCCATGTATCCCTGAACTTGGAGACGGCTCCCTTCTTTCTGCGCTCGGAGTGACTTCTGCACCAAATGACTTGCTTTACTCATGCTTCCCACAGGTAACACACAGTATTCGCTCAGGAGTGGTTTCCAAACTTGAGCATGCATTCGAATGCTAGAATGCATTAGAATGCTAGTGGTTCCCAAACTTGAGCATGCATTCGAATGCTAGAATGCATTAGAATGCTAGTGGTTCCCAAACTTTAGCATGCATTCGAATGCATTTGGAGGGCTTGTGAAAATGCACCTCACTGGGCCTCATGCCAGAGTTTTCTGATTCAGTAGGTCTGGGGTGGGGCCTGAGAATTTGCATTTCAATCAAGTTCCCAGGTGATGCTGCTGGTCTAGGGGCCACAGTTTGAGAATGGCTGTATTACAGCAGTATCTCTAGGACAGCATTTTCTTATCATGCCCATGTGGTTAGATGCACTGGATTGCTTACTATCCTTATGTAAGTGGCGTTTGGCATGGAGTCAGGATCCCTGGTTTCAAATCCTGGCTGTGCCAGTAGCTCTATCAGTGACCATATCAGTTATGGATTAAGTTGGCTGCGTATCATGGAAAATCCAGATAACAATGGCTCATACAAAATAGGGGTCTATTTTTGTCTCGTGACATAGAACACAGAGGTCAGTGATCCAGGGCTAATGTGGCAGGTTCTGGATGTCATCAGTATTCCAGACTCCTAACTTTCTGTTCCACTCTCTTTAACTTGTGGCTTCTGTCATCGGGATTGCCTCCTGGGCACAGAATAGCCCCCTCAGCGCTGGCCTTCATGCTTGTGTTCCAGAAGAAGGAAGGGGGAAAAGGCAAAGGGTATGCCTGCTAAGTCAAGCCCTCTTTTAAGAAGATTTTCTAGAAACCGCATCTAACAATGTCTACTTACATCATTGGCCAGAACAGTCACACGACCATCCCTCCCTGAAAATGAGGCTGATAAATGTAGCATTTATTATTTATTTATTTCTGTATTTATTTTTTAAGCTGGGCTTATCACCACCACCAGCAAAATCTGGGTTCTGCTTATAAGGATGAAGAAAGAATGCTGTTGCTTAGGTAACTAGCAGTCCCACCCAACTACAGGAACTTCCAGCAGGTGACTTTCACTTTTGGGCTCCATCTCTGCAAATTTAAAATGAAGTTGGTATTCCATTTATCAGCTTAATGATTCTCAATGACCAAAGAGATCCCATTCAGCTCCAAGGTTATCAGATTTCATGACTCTGAACCTAAACTTACTTATCAGTTACGTTCAGGGAAGAGGAAAGAGGCCTGGTTATTACCCTCATTCGGTCCTCCAAGTGTCCTCAGTCTCATGAAATGTCCTAACATATCCTGTACCTGTCTATCCATTCACCCACAACACCTATTAAAAATATTCTGGGTACCGACAATCTGCTAAGTACTAAGGGTAGAGTAGTGAATAAGACAGGCGTGGTCCCTGCTCTCCTTGCCCTCTTAGAGCTTATAGTTTAGCCAAGAAGATAGACGTTAACAGATAATGCTGAAAATGTTCAACAAAGTACTATAACGAAAGGGGATATACCACATGAGTGCCGCAAAGAAGATATAGGGGGTGTAACTTAGACGGGGGAGGCAGAGAAAATTTCCCCAAGAATTTATTTTGAAGCTGAGACCTTAAAGAAAAGGGGCCAGTTATGCAAAAAGTCAGAGGAAGTACATTTCAGACACAGAGAACAGCAAGTTCAGACACAGGCCCTGAGGCAGGAGAGAGTTGGGCTCATTCTAGGAAATGAAAGATGGCTAGGGTGTCCCGACATCATCAGTGAGGAGGAGGCTGACACGGAATGAGGATGGGGTGGTCAGCAGATACCACAGCTTGTTGGTCGACACGGGCCCTGGGAAGGCATTTGGATTTTATTCTAAGGGTAGTGGGAAGTCACTGGCATATTTTAGACAGAGGTGAGTCAAGGCTGATCAGATCTGCATCTTTACAGCATTCCTTTGGCTGTAGTATGAATAACAGGTTTTAGGGGGGGCCAAAGTGGAGGTGAAGAGCCCTTTAGGAAGCTATTACATCTGTCTGAATAGGAACGGATGGGGGTGGTGATGAAAAATGGTCTCACTGAGAGTTACCTTGTCTATCCATCCATCCATCCATCCATCCACCCACCCACCTATGCATTCAACAAATATTTATAAAGTATCTTTAAGTGCCAGGTTCTACACTAGGTGTGTTGGGTGAATAAGATGGTTCATTCTCTCTAGGAGTTCACAAGTCAGAGAAGTAGAGAGAGACCCATAAATCATCATAGTTCGGAACAGGCCATAATAATAGCAGAGGTGTAGGAAGAGGCTCTTATCAGTGGTGATCGGTTTGTCTAGTGCCGATGGGAGGTGAAAAGCCACAATATGATTCACCGCTCTGGCTGCAGAGGGTGAGGACTTTTCTAGGCCACAGTGAAATAAACACATTGGCGGGTAACAGCAAGACAAGGGGAAGTTTGGGGGATAGACAAAAATCCCAGAGGCTACTAGGAAGTAGACCCACCCAGAACGTATGGAGCCATCCCATGAATCTATCCTATAGGGTTTTTCCGCATGAGTTTAAAGCCTCCTTGTTGACAGCCCATTGGTAGTTTATCAGCTGGACTCCAGTGGCTGTCAGTGAGAGCAGGACTGGCTGTCTCTGCTCCAGGCACAGAACAAATCCTTCAAACCAGGATGCCAAGGCTCTGGGAGCAGAGAAGCCATGGGGCCCAAAGCAGATGGGCTCAGACAGACGCAATGGTCAAATGATGCAGGCTCTACCACCCAGGTGCCTGGATTCAAATCCTACTTCTACTGTCTGCTGTGTGACTTGGCAGTTGTTTAACGTCTCTGTGACTTAGTTTCCCATCTTACAGGAGAATGCAATTGTACTTTCCTTGCTAGGATTAAAAGACTTAATATTGCTATGGTGCTTAGGGCAGTGCCTGCAACATGATAAACACTATGTGTTTGTTGTTAACAGGATTGGCCCTGTCTTAGATCTTCTGTTCAGTTCAGGGTTACACCATGTGCCCTCTGGCTCCCAGGGGCTGAGACCTGGGAACTGCATACCAGGAAGTAACCATGGAATGTGCTGATATCAGGTGTGGTGTCTGGGGGAAATCTTTGTTCCATTCACCAAGGCTCTTTGAAATGGCTGTCCCAATGACCTGACTTCTTGTTGCTAACAGCTTGTCACTCAGGCCCACGACTGTCCATCCGCCTGCCCCATGCTCCAGCGGGTAGAAAGTACACTGTAGTAGAACAAACTAGGGTTTGGGAGTCAGACTTGTTTCAAACTGCTCAGCTCTGTGCAAGTAATTTAACCTCTCTGAACCCCAGCTGGTTTAACTTCAAAATGCTAAAGAGTGCTGAGCTTGAGAAATGCTGGAATAAAGTAGTTGAAGTCCAAGTTCAGTGACTGGCCCATAGTTAGCGGAGCAGAGAAACTGAGGGCACAGAAGCTACGAGGGTCAGAAAGGCAAATAACATAATGACTGACAGTGTGGACCCTGGAATAGTACCTCCTCGGGTTCAAATATTCCAATTTTCTCTTCTGTTCCATTTGAGTCTGGAAATCCACATGCCCCAAATTTTGGCTCCCCAGCTGGGGCAATGCCGACACATTCTCCTTTGACCATGGCTCCTGGCCCTTCAGAGCATCTTATCAGGCTCTCGTCTCCAACAGAGGAAGGGTTATCATCCTCCCTTAGATGTGGTAACTGGGGCCCAAAGGAATAAGGAACTTGGGCCACGCCGGTACATTCTGCTACAAAGTCCACCCAACAAAGAGACCACTCTTGGAAGAGTGCAAGGTAGATGAATGCTTGTATATTGGAGTTCATATCCCTTTGCCTGATTTTTCTTGAATACAGAGTACATGTTGCAAAGATAACAAAGTCAGAATTTGGGGATCCCTGTGACCCAAGAAAAAGGATGAGAGATGGCTCATTCAAGGTTTATAACTAGCAATTTCAACCAATTTCCTTGCTGTTCTGTGCCCGAGTAACCCTAGATTCCAGTCCCTGCTCTGCTTCTTTCCAGCTGCCTGATCTTGGACAAGTTTCTTAACCTTGTCTATATTTTCCTTGTATGCAAATGAGCTAAATAAATAATACCTGCCTCATAAGGTTGTAGTGAGGAGCTAATTTGCTTGCCTTTGTCAAAATGCCTAGCCCAAGGCCTTGAAATCAGTAGAAACTCAACAAATGTTGTGTCCTTTCAAACAGCCACAGGTACAATCTCCAGACTTAACTATTGACAGTAGCAGATGATGGACATCTTTGTTTAATTCAGCCCCAGATTCTCCTTGCCCCCCACACATAAGCGCAGCATATTAATATGACCCCCTAGCAGTTTTTAAGTTTTTGTTTGGCTTGGCTGGGGATGGGGCTGGAGTTGCAGGGGAGCCAGTTCACCAGTGGTTATGAAGAGTCTTATTCAGACAGACCTACATGGTAAAACATTTCCAAATTCAATTACCAGCTGAGCAGTGGTGGCGTTCTGGACAGCCAGGCTCAGATAAGTCTTAGCTGGAACACACTTCTACTGTCTGTTCTCTTCTCAACTGTGTCCACCATTACCCGACTCTTCTCCCCAGAAATGGGCCTTGGGAGTCAGGCAAACCTGAATTTGAATATTGTCCCTGGAACCTACTGTCACATCTCACTGAATCTAAGATGACTTTGATTATAAAACACATCATTATATGTATCACCAAGAACAAAAGAACGGTGCCTCCAAACTATGTCATGCCATCAATTATAACAACTTCAGATATCATAAAATATGCTTTTTAGAGTCATTTCCCCCTTTCTAAGAAACAAGGTGAGGAAACTAACATTTAGTAAGCACCTACCATATGCCAGACCCTTATACACAACACACAGTCTCATTGCATCCTCATAGCATCCCTGGGAAATGGGTTTTATCATCACCATCCCCGCTTTACAGAATAAGAAATTGAGGCTCAGAAAAGTTTTCTGACTTTTCCAAAGTCATATATCTTATGATTGACCTTGGAATGCCCAGATATGCTGCCTTATCTGGGCCGCCTTATAGTGAGTTCTCCATCACGGAGGGTAATCAAATATAGGGTGGATGACCACAGTGATGATATTGGAGAGGAGATCTAATCAACAAATGACTGGCACAGCCATCCATATACTTGTAAAATACATGCATGAATCCCTATTTTACAAAGGGAAATGCAGCCTCAGACAGTTTTAGTGACTAACACAAGGTTGTCATAACGCTAGTAAATGGACGAGCTAAGACTTGAACTCAGGTCTGTCTAGCTCCAGAATTTTTCTTTCACGGAGTTCAGAGTCTACTGGGAGGAGGAGAGGAGTTGATGCAGACGATAAATAAGCAGACAGGTAAATAACCAAAATTGTTATAAACATAATTATAAGAGCTGTGAAGGAATAAACCAGGTGCTGTGATAGAGAGGCAATGGGTGAGGGAGAAGGTCTCTTTCAATGGGGTGATGATCAGGAAAGGACTCCCAGAAGGGAGGGAAAAATTGAACTCTCAAAGCATTCCTGGTTTGAGGATTAAATCTGGTAATGCATAATATTTGGCACCAGGAAGTTCCCAATAATTGGTAGCTATTATTAAGAAAAGTAGAATACTTCCTCAGAGAACACTGTGGAATCAAAGGGGCATTGTGTGCTTTGTCCTACCTCCAAAATCTAGATCCTTTCTCCGATGGAACAGGAGCAAAGAAGGAGAAAACTCGGGGCTGTGAGGGGCTTGGCAAACGGCAGCCTTGGCGGCTCAAGGCTGCAGCGCCCGCGGGCAGCCGGCTCCTTCCGGGCTGGCAGCTCCCACGCAGAGCGGAGAACGCCAAGGGGTGAAGAGTCATCTCCGCTCGCCGAGCAGTACCAGTGTGACCTTGGGCGAGTCACGTCTCGAGTCTGGGCATCTGTTTGCTCATCTGTAAAGTGAAGGTTTGGGTCTGCAAAATGAAGGTCCCTTCCGGCTCTTTCTAATTCTGACCACCGCCTCCCTCCTTCTTTTGGTTATGTTCCCACAGTGCCCTCTATTGGCCATTCTGCAGAGAGCAGGGACTGCGCAGCCCCAGGGAGATCGCTGCTCCGCTGGGGGCCTGGGGAGACCCCACCTGCTAACGGCCCCTCTCCTGTGGGGAGATTTAGAACCCTTGGGGGTAACATACGGATCAGCACACAGCAAAATGAGTCAAGAAATCTGACTTCCCGGAATCATAGAATTTGGGAAAGAGAAACTCTTTTCGTGGTTGTTGTTTTTTCTTTTTGGAATGAGACTATTTATTGCAACAACAGCAATATGAACTAACATTTGTTTAGTGCTGGCTATTTACCAGGCTGGGCTAGATGCTATGCATGAAGTGGTGAGTATAACAGGCACAGGCCTGCTTGAAAGGGGCAACATCAGCACTGAGGCCTGTAGGATGAGCACTTGTCCATCCTTCACCTGGAAAGATTAACAGGCCAAGAGAATAGCATGTGCAAAGGCCCTGAGGGAGGCAAAGGTCTTGGGGGCGCTCAAGGAAGTGGAGTCAATAGTCAATAGTCACTAGATACTGGAAGATAAAGAATCTTGGGATGTTAAAAAAAAGCATGTCAGGTATAAGTGCAATCACCTTGGAAAAGTGCTTGGTAGTAGCTACTATAGCTGAATATACACACTTCACCACAGATGGGTACCTGTGCTCACCAAAAGCCAGGAACAAGAAAGTAGCACCCTTCGCAACAGCTGAAAACTGGAAACAATCCACATGTCCTCAACGGTAGAAGTGATGAATAATTTAGGTTGTATTCTTCCTACAGAATAATGTCAGCAAGTAGGATGATCAGACTATAATTAAACACAACATGGATCAAGTTCACAAAGACAAGGCTGATCAGAAGAAGCCAGGCTCAAAAGATAGACATTGTACGACTCCTCTTAGATAAAGTTCAAAATCAGACAGAGTTACTCTGTGGTGCTGGAAGCTGGGACAGGTGTTGCATTTGGGAGATGCAATAACTGGAGGGGCAGGAAGGGGGCTACTATTTCTTGAGCTGGGTACTACTTACATTGGAGGGCTCATTTTGTTAAAATTTATCAAGGTGTATAAGTGAGATATGTGCGTGATATGTGTATTATACGCCATTAAAATATAGTGAAAGCATTCTGTGGCTACAAAGTGACATCACCTTTTCGTTACAGCTGCATTACTGTCACACACGATGCAACACAGCCACGACTATTTTGAGGCCCTATGTGCCACTTTTCCACCCGAGAAGTTCCAACTGGAGGGGACACTTGACAAGGTAAACCAGTTCCAGTGAGTCCCCAGAGAGCGAAGAAAGACCAGCACAGGAGCTGGCCCACTGGTCTCTTCAGAAAGAACTTGAAGGAATCAAGGGAGGGAGCATTTTCTCCCAGGTAATCTCCGAGTTCTGAACTGCCTCCCCGCCTTGCATTTCAGGACCAGAGAGGTGCTCTCCCAGGTTCCAAGACAACCAGAGGGTTCTGAGGCCAAGTTTACCACTGGGAATGTGTCTTGAGACAGCCCCAGGTTGGATAGAGAGGGCTATGCTGGGGCCAGAACATGCGACAGCCACAGCCTGTCAGTGGCAGAGTCATAGATCATTAAGTGCAGTGGAAGCGACATCATTATCTTAATTTACAGATGGCCCAAGGGAAGTTAAGTGGCATTCTTGAACTCACATCAGCAGAAGTCAGTCTGAAATCTGAATTTCTTGATTCCTGGCCCAGTGCACTCTGGGTGTCAGTTTCCTTGTGGACACAAGAGAGGGTAGGATTAGATCATCTGTAAATCTCCTCTGGGTCTCCCAGTTCCAAGGAGCCTTCTGAATTCCTGCTGAGTGGAAAAGGATTTAAAGGATGTCTCAGGAAAAGTGGTTTTTATACCATTCAGCTTTGCTACAGTTAATTAGTGGCTGCCAACACACACACACGCACACACGCACACACAAATACACAGGCACACATGTGCACGTGTACTTGCACACACACACACACAAATACACATGCTCACATCTTGCCACAGTTCTGAGGTAGGTTTTTAGTCGTCATTGCAGAGCGTTGAGGGTCATGAAGGAAGGCCAGTGTAGCATGGAAGAAAGAGCACATATTTTAAATCTAAGCAACCCTGAGTTCCAGTCTTGGAGTCTGTCACTTCCTCACTGTGCAACCTTGAGCAGGTTACCGATGTTTCTGAATCTCAGCCTCCTCCTCTGTAAAATGTGAAATTTGAAGTGCTGACCCATTTAGCACACTAAATAAATGACAGGTATGTGCTATCTGTGTGATGATGAGTCCTTTAAATCTCCTTATGCCTCAGTTTCTTCCTCTGTTAAGTGGAAATAATAGCACCTATCTCAAAGGATTATTGTGAGGCTTAAGTTAGATAATAAATGTAAAACGTGTGGCACACTGGTTTGTACGTATTAAGTGTTCATACAGTATTATTTCATGTCTGAGGGAGGGGGACTCCCTTCCACGTGCTCCTCAGACTGCTATTTCTGGCAAACACAAAGGCTCTTAAAGACCGTCTCCCTCTGGTCCCCTCTAGGAGGTCAGAGGGCAGCTTAATACATTACAATGGGGAACTAGCCCTGGTGCTGACGATCCATTGTGATGGTAATACTGCAGTTGTCATCTGTATGGTTGCAAAGTGACTTCATGTCCTGTATCTTCTTTATTTCTCTGGCAGCTCTGCAACTCCCATTTTTACATTTAAGGAGTGGAAGCACTTGCATGGGTAGCTTGGGACCCAGAGTCCAAGCGTTCTGCCCTTTAAAACTGTAGCTCTTCTCAATGAATTTGGAGGCAGGTTTAGGTACTGAAATAAGATACGTACAACCGGGCCCCTCTCCCTCCCTTCCAACCCAATTCACCTAATGGCAAAGTAGTCGATGAACCAAAGCTAATTCCTCTCGAAGACAGGGGCTCCCAGAATCCAGCATTTTGTCTGGACTCCACAACAAACACTTTCTCTGAGACTTGGCTGTCTGAAGGTCCTTCTCTGGAACTTTCTAAGATTTGATTGCTGATTGGCTGTGAAGGGGGACAGAATTCGCCACCCCAAAATATGCGTCTTGGGCATAAGAATCATCCTGAGCTGGTTATTTTTAAGAAAAAACAGGCACCGGAGAAGCTCTGAAAACTGAGTAGAAGTTACATTTTGTAAGAGACATTTACATTTATGAGGGAAACCTCCATCTGTAAGGGTGTTTCCCTCTCTGTACCAGGAAGAGAAGGATGACTCTAAACCTCTATCAAAGGAGAGGCAAAGACTTAAATCTGCATAACAACAACGAAACTCTGCAAAACAACCTTACCCTTGTTTACCTGGTAACCTCCCATAACTGACCTCCTCCCCACCCAGGCCTCCCTCCCCCAATATTCTTTTGTCTTTAGCTAGAGATGGTATTTAAGGTGATGGCTTGGGCCATTTCAGGGAGTTACTCAGTTTTCCTGGGCATCTTCCATGTATACAGGAGGTAGACATATTATTAAACTTATGTTTGTTTTTCTCCTGTTAATCTTTTGTTACGATGTGTGTGTGTATCTGGGGCGGGGGGGTGTGTGTCTCAGCCTCTACCTATAAGAGTAGAGGGAAAATTATTTTTCCACCCTTACAGCTGCTATGTGTGTTCAGTTCTGGACTTAGTCTCCCAATCTCTTACGTGCTTGGTTTTTATGGGGTTTTTGTGTATGTGTTTTCCCCCCTGCTGTTAAGTAATAATCACTCTTCAGCTCTCTCAATTTGCTTTCCACTAATAACCGCTCTATCAGTTTCCTAAGAGCCCTCCTCAATGAGAAAAAAAAGAAAAAAATACTCAGATTTCCAATCAACCTCCCCTGAAGTCACAGAAGATGGGAACTAAAGGGAAAGAAAAGCGATCCTTGCTAAGACTGACTGACACTGAGATGGAGTGCACATTCGGGGTCGAGCCCAGAATTCCTGTTCCCATTCTGAGCTGGCACTTTCATAATTATCCAAGTGAGAAATTCTTCTTTATTTTTGATATTAAGCTCTTTCTTCCTCTCCTGGAAGATGACAGCATGATGCAGCCTGTGTCTTCATTTATCCAGCCAGTGATGTGTGAGTATGGCAAAGCCCCTGTCCTTGAGGAACCAACAGTCTAGGGTGGAGGATGTGGGATGAGTATAAACAGATCACTTCAGATGCAGATAATGCACAGGAGAATGAGGTTCTGTAGAGAAGGGCTCACAGAACGGAGTGTAATCAGCTCTAGACTGGGGAGCAGGGTCAGGAAGGCTTTCCAGGAGAAATGACCCGAACGTTAATTAGGGTCACATCCCCAGAATGGGAGGGGCCTTCCAGGCAGCAAGACCAGCACCTGAAAAAAGCAGCACAGGTGAAATGGAACAGGTCAAGGAACTGTGGAAAGGGGATATGTATAAGATCTGAGGCTGAAGAGACAGGCAGGGCTCAGACGGTGGGGACTTTGTCTGCCAGCTAGTAAGCTGATCTCATCCCGTAGAAGGTAAAGAGCTGCTGAAGGAGTTTCAGGAGAGAAGTGAATTGCTTTCTATGCTGACTAGCTGCAGTGTAGAGAGTGGATTGGGAGGGGTGAGACTAGAGACAGACCAGCTGGGAAGCTATCATAGAGGTATGAGAGGATAGTGACTTAGAAAAGATCAGGGTCAATGGAATTGAAGAAAAGTTGATGGATTTCATTGAGTTTTAGAAGGGAGAATCTACTGTGATGAGGAAGGAAAAGAGAAGGGTGATTTCCAGCCCTTTGTAAGAGAAAGAGGTAGAAGAAGAAGGAGGGGGTGAGGAGAGATTATGAAATGACTTAGGTTGGGTGGAATTTATCCTTTAGGGTCCTCACTCCAATTTCCTTCAGGGGATCACTTTCCCCCTAACCCTCATGCCCAGCTGGTCACGACACGTCTTCTAGTGTCCCTTATAGGGTTAAGAATGGACAAGTGACTTCTCTTTGGGGAACCTCAGTTTCCAGCTGGAAAATGAAGGGACTAAACTCTCTGGGCTGGGATACTTCCTTCTTCTCCCAGGCTGAGTTGAGTTCTCCTCTCTCCCCATCTTGCAGCAGCGTCTGTGTCAGTCTTACACTGCTTGGCTTTGGCTGCATGGAGTTTGTGTGCCCTGCTTTCCCAAGTCGACTCTAAGGTCCTAGAGGGCAGGGCTGCCCAGTTCTTCTCTGCATCCTCCACCACTGCTACGAGGAGGTACCCCACGCCCCCCCCAGGACAGAGACGTCAGTGTTCCTGATACCGGTCAGGTGCCTTCTCACTGTCTCCATCATCTTTCTACTCCAGAACTTCCAGATGCTGAGTCTAGAGCCTATTTTCACTGTGACCCAGGTTGGACTTCTTGTCTCCGTGCCCAGCTGGGCAGGACTGGGGATGGAGGAGAGGAAAACTATGAGAGAGGAGACATGGCTGGAGTCCTGGCTCCTGGGGAGTTGGATCCAGGTCCTGTGTCTTAGAGGTATGTATGCATATGTATATGTATCTATGTGTGCTTGTGTGTGTGTGTGTGTGTGTGTGTGTGTGTGTGTGTGTGTAGCATAGGATGTGTTTCTGGTTTTATTTCTTTCTGTACTAAGGTGTATGTGTCTGCATCTACATTACCACACATAAGTCAGTGTGTACATTAGCATCTGTGTGTCCATTAATGTTCATGTCTGTGTATGTGTGAGGGTCTCTGTGTAGGCAAATGTGTCCACATGTTCCCATGTGCCTGTATGCACATGAGTGGACGCATGTATATATAGTGGTACATGTGTGAATATATGAGTACCTCTGTGTGTGTGTGTGTGTGTGTGTGTGTGTGCTTTGTATATAAACAGAGGCAGCAGAGAGTGTCAAGAGCAAATGCCCCAAATTCAGGCTACCTGGGTTTAAACCCTGAATACAGAATTTGAAAGCTATAAACTCTTGGGCTACTAATTCTTTAAGCCTTGGTTTACTCATCTCTAAATTGGGGGTAATAAAAGTACATATCTTCAGTACCTAATGTGAGGGTGGAATGATACAGTGTCCACAGTGCATCTAGAATGATGCACAGGACATGTTAAAATGTTGGCTGTTACTAAGTTATTCATGGCAATAAATATGTAGGTGACTGAGCTTGAGGGCCCAGGTGAGGATCTCTGTGTGTGACATGTATCTTTGAGCATGTGAAGTTGACATGTATATCTGTTGCAAGTGTATGTTGGTCTGGGTGTGAGCTCTGGGCCTGAGCGTCAGTGGGAAAGTGTGCGTGAATGTGATCTGCCTGTGCGTGCCTCTGTGCATGTTTGTGTTGCACCAGATTGTGAACGTCTTAGGGGCAGGGACTGTGTTTCCTTCATTATTTTACCCAGGTCCTTGGACCTGGGACATAACAACTGCTCAGCAGATTAGTGTTGATTGAATGAACGAAGTAGACTGACTATTCAGTGGCTCTTACTTGTAGGGAGGCCCATTCATAGAAGACAAAAAGCTGTAAGTACCTTGATGATAGGCAGACAGATGGAGAGGGAAAGAGAGATTAGGAGCTAGATGGATGGATGGATAGATAGATGATATATGAATAGATGTTAGACAGACGGATAGACAGACAAAGGGGGTTCGGTCTAGTTAAGTGGAATCCCATGTGCTTTACACCGGAAGAGATATTAGAGGTTGTATGTTCCAGGGAATTCCAAAATTTTGCCCTTGGAAACCCTGTGGGTTATCATGGAGTTTCTCTGGGGGTTTGAGGAGGGAAGCACAGAACGGAAGAGGTAAGCCACCTACCTGACATCAACATGAGTCTATTTGCTTTTAATCTCTATATATTGGATGTTCATGTAGACTTGTATTTAAAGAAATAGCTCCACTATAAATGTTGTGAATCTTGCTCTAGCCAAGCCCCTTTTCTCTACAGAAGGGAGAAGATGAGCCTCAGAGAGCGGAAAGATTAGGACCTCTGACCTCCTTTCAGGTCCATTCCCAGCATGCCACCTCCCTTGGAATATAGTAGTTGTGAATCCTCTAACTTACTGGGAAACAGAAAGCAATTCCTCCTGGGAATCTCGCTGTCAAAGAAGCCACTATCATAGTGGTCTTTTGGGATATCTGTCCACGGAACACCCCCATTTATCTGAGACCTGCCCCCTCAGGTCGGCCGCACTGGCTCTGTGCCAGATGAGCCCGCTCATCTGCCCTCAATGATTGGACCAGGGGAAGCACTCATACCCACAGGGAAATCAGATTCCCCGGGTGCAATTTGGATATGGGATACCAAGATGCCAGTCGGTCTCTGTGTTCTCTGAATTAAGAAGTGGTATGAAGCTGCAATGTCCATATTTAATCAAGGATGATGAACGAACGGGTAAAGCTAGTTTCACAGAGAGAGGGGGGAAATGAAGGGAACGCACAAAGATAAGCAGATGTAAAGGCTGCAAGGTTCTAGGAAGAGTGACAGGTGGAGAGAGAGACAAACTTCAGTTTCTCGTGGTTCTCCTTGTGCAGTCAGGCTGTATCTTCTGTCCTTGGACTTGGTGCTCCTATATCCTTATAATTAATTCCCCTTTGGCCTGAGTCCATTGGAGTGTGTTTCTCTTTCTTGCAACCATACCATCTCTGAACAACGTGGCACTTTGGAAAGTCTCCTCCTGGCAGATGAATAGGCTCTGCCTCTGGTCGTCACTTTCCCTGAGGCTGGCTTGGAGAGGCCTCATGCATAGCATTCTCTATCTGTGGCATCTTCATGGAGTCTTTGTGAGGGTTCATTCAAGGTTTCCAGAAAGGGACTTCACCCATCCCCCAGGCTCTGCTGCTACATCCCCATGGCAGAATTGATACATCATTTCATACTGGGACTCCCTGCTTAACCCTTCAGAGCAAGGGCGTCACGATTTACAGCTAGAGGTGTGCTCTGGGGAGACAGCATCTCTGCACCCAAACTGAGCATTTCCTCTAGCATCCAGGTCCCAGGGGTAGGGGTTTGTGTAGTTTTAGGCATGTCAAAGCATGTCTGCAGTGTGGTGGGGGACAGGGGAGCAATGGGCACCAGTCTTCCCCAGAACAAGGTCTCCAAAAGCGGCCCCTTTACAACACGTTCCCATGCATATTGTTGAAACCGTGATGGAAATACACCAGAGGAAGCGGGGTGAAAGCAAACATTGTTCTGTTTAATTCACTGGCAGTCAGAACAGGGGGTGTTTGGGAAGTCTGTGGGAGGTATCTTTTTACAAGCAATTCCCCCGGCCCTTCCCCCCATTGACACAGCCCCTCTTCCCTGAAGTTATGAACGTGTGCTATACTTGTAGCCACAGAAGCGCATCGCAAATTTGCTTTCAGGATCCTGCTAATGAATGAGGAAGTCAGGCCAGGCCAGGTGGTAGGGCACCCACCATGAGAAGAAAGAGGAATACAAAGGCACTGAGAGTGTTAAACAAGGGAAAGCTCTTCTTTTTCTCCAAACCTCGTCAGGCCTGGAGACTGTCTATGTGATCTGGAGAGAGAATCAGCAGAGCTGAAGGGTGACTGGAAGCCATCGCCAGAGGGAAGAACAAGAGCTTCAAGCCCACATGCCCAGCTGAGCTCTCAGAAGAGCCCAGCCAGGAGGACAGGCAGGAGAAGCATGGGCCCGGCCACCAGGAACACTGAAATGCAAGAGAGGACTGTCAGGTGCTGGGCTTTGGAATTCAGCAGCCAAAATGAGGTGGCATCCCTATCTTCTGTCTTACAAGGATGACAAAGGCAGAGTATCCTTAATATTTATTTTGGGTTACAGCCCCTGGGAGGTGGCACAGGCCATGTGGTAGAGGCAAAGCTGTCTCACCACCGCCAAACAAACACTTCATTTTCCTCTGGGCATGCTGGAAGGCACTTTTCTCCACCTCCTTTGCAGGTAGGTGGGACCATATGACTGAATCTGGCCAGTGGAATGTGGGTAGAAGCTGCTTCTAGGCCTGGTCCTTAAAACCTCCTACATAATTCTCCATGCTCCCTCATCCATCATCTAGGGACCAGATGCAGAGGATCCAGGAGAGGACTTGCAGGGGACAGTAGAGTTGCCAGAAGTTACCAGAAGGTAAGAACCTGAGTTCCTAATGACTGCAAAGGCACTGAACTGCATCCTCCAGTGATTTAATGGGAAATAAACTGTTGTATAAAAGCACAGAAAGATGGGGATTGTTTGTTACAGCAGCTAGCATTACTTACTATGACTAATACTGAAGAGGCAGAAGGACAGGGAGGTTAAAAAGCACTACTTCTGCTGCTAGACTACTTAGCTTAGACTCCTAGCTCTGCAACTAGCTGTGCAGACCTAGGCAAGTTATTGAAGCTCTCTGCACCTGAATTTCCCTGTATGCAAAATAGAAACATTACTAGCAGCTATTACTGCATGAGATTTTTGTAAGGCAAGTGAGTGAACTCATAGCAAGCATTTAGAACAGTGCCTGGCACATGGTAAACACCGTGTAAGTATTGATTTTGAAAATTAGACTCTAAGATCTGGGAGGTTGGAATCATATCTCTTCTAAACGTTACTGTATACTCAGGGTTAAAGAAGGGCTTGGATCCTGGATCATAGCTGCCTCATATTGGAGGAGCTGGGAGAGGCATGCACTGCCCCTTCCACCCAATACCAGATTATAACGGCTCTCTGTCCCCTAAATTTCAAAGTAACTTGCTGATGTCCTTAGGAGGGAGGGGGAGAAGAATATCATAATTTTCAGAAACATATTAGTATATGACAACCAGCTTATAGTTATGAAACACAGGTTGATGCTTAATTAATTCTAAAACATTAAAAATGCTTGTGGGAGATAGCAAACAATGAAACCATAGGTGGCCTCTTGTGGTACTCTGCTACCAGGTCAGAGTGATTCCCTCCATTTTCAGAAGGCTCCAGAATCCACTACCCACCAAGAAATTAGTCAATTTGGCAAAGTCTACTGGGAAGCCAGGCTGTTCCAGGCACTGTGCTAACCTGAAGGACTGGAAGAAATGAATGAGAGTGAGGTCCCTGCTGTCAAGCTGCTTTTGCTCTGAGCTCTAACCCCCCTCTCCAATGAGCACTGCTTTTCTGAGTGTTGTCTGAATGTTAGCACTAAGCATGGACAGGACAACTTGAGATTATCTGGAAACTTTTAGACTGTTATCTAGTTGGAGGTTTGAGGATGGGTAGAACTTTTTCATGTCTGGGTTCACCAGCATAGGCCATTTTGGGGGATAATGAAATCTTAATAGCATTGCTTTCCCTTTGGGCCAAAATACATTTCTTAGATTTGACTTCCTATTGAGCTCCAATTCATCCATCAAAAGCCCTTTCAGATGTTAACACATGCTGAAATTCTCTCCTGACCTTATCCAATACAGTTAATTACTCTTCTGTGTGCCCCTTCTGCACTACCTACTTGCTTGTGATTTATTTGCTTATATCTTTATTTGCTTATATCTCATTTTTGCAACTGGCATTCATTCTGCCTACAGGGCTTATTCTGCTAATATTTGCACACCTGTCTCCTTTTTCTCATTTAGTTCAAATATCACCTCCTCTGAAAAATTTTCTGACCATTTAGCCATTCTGATATTCATTTTCCTTCCTATCTTGGTAATAGAACCATCACACCTTGGTTGGGCACATGGCCACCCAGGATAAAGACTACATTTCCCAACTTCCTTTGCAGCTAGGTGTGGCCATGTGACTAAGCACTGGCCAATGAGATGTAAGTGGAGGTATAAGGTGTCAGCTTCCAGGATTGTTCCTTAAAAGTCATTGACTTCTTCCAAGTTCCCTCAATCCTGGCCTAGATATAAAGATTGGTGCTCTGGCTGCCATCTTGGACCATGAAGGTGATGGCCACACCCTAAAGATGGTAGAGAGGTGAGATGGAAGGAGGCTGGATTCTTTTTTTTTTTAGAACCCAATTCTAACTAATATGTGTGGCATGAGTAGTTCCCATCATAGGTAGCAAAATAATTGCTAAAATGTTCACCAATTAGTGACTCAAGAGAAAGTTCCTGTTGAGGGGGGAATTCTCTGGCCAGTGCAATGATTCAGGCCTTTAAGTACAGAGGACATGGAATTGGTGAATTATTACTGCTTTATAGTAATGCCCTAATGCAGAAGGATGAGTAACTGAGGAGTTTTAATTGTTACGGCCAACTGAGAGAGCCAGAGGGTCTCTTTGGTAGTTAGCTTGTAAGAAGCCCTTATCTACTGCAAATAGGAGAGTGGATACAGCTGAAGAGCAAATTTGGACTCAATATAGTTGCCAAGCTTAAAAGATGGTTGAATGCTCTGTCTAGGCAGCTTTGCTACGATGTCAGAGCTCTGGCTGGAAAAACCTGGGGACTGAGGAACATGGGATGAGATCATCTGGCTAGAGGCTCCTAAGGATTGTGATTCTTCTGATAGCCCGGAACCAATGGCCTCAGAGCCTACCTCTCTTTATTAGGAGCTAGCCTTCCCCTATCCATGAAGTGAGTCTGGATTCTTGATGACCCCATGGTGCTGCCCTGTTAGCCCTGGATTGCTTGCCTGTGGACTTCATTTATGTGTGAGAGAAATAAACTTCTGTGTTATTTAAGGCGGTTATTTAACCCTAACCCATGCTGGTAATTTTCTATCACATCACTCTCCTCTATTTCTAAACTACGTTGTTAACTTTTTGTTATCTATTTCTCAACTGGAACACAATCTCCGTGAGGACAGGCACCTGGCCTGTATCGTTCACCATTATAACTTCAGTGCCTAGAACAAAGCCAAGCACACAGTAGGTGCTCAATAAACATTTCCTGTCTAATGACTGGCTCTCCTGTTGCACTGTGAGAGCTCATCTCTAGAGCCAGTCTAGGGTCTGATTCATTTCAGGGTCCACAGTTCTTGGCACAGGGCCTGGCACGTAGAAGAGGCTATAACTAAATATGCACTGAATTAAAAAGAGGGAGATTTGGGAGGGAGGGATGTGGGAAAGGCAGGAGAAAATGATGTACCTGCAGTGCTGGTGGTTCCACTCATGACACCAAGAGACTGGGCACCTGGAGACAAGAGCAGAAGGTGAGGGGTTCCCTAGTCATGCTCCACTGACTGTGGCACTGTAGCCATAGTTGCTCCAAGACCTCCTGGACCTGGCCATCACAGTCACGGACAATCCACATTGTGGAAGCATCTATTATCATGCATATGAAACTTAACCCTCCTGACAGATTTGTGAGGAAACTGTTCTCATCCCCATTTGACAGATGAGAAGACTGAGGCTCAGCAATGTCTGCCAGTAAGTGGAAGAGCTTGGATTTGAACCCCAGTCTGTCTGACTGCAAAGTGGAAGCTCCTAGCACCTCCTCCCCCCTCCCCTAGCTACCCTGTGACAACACATGAGGCAATAAAAGGACAGGACAATTCCAGCCGGAGCCTTCTTCAGGAGACAGCCTGTTTACTCTTCTGGATAATGGAAGTGGGAATAGTGCTTACGTCCTTAGACGGTTGTGAACATTTCATGTGATAATGCATATAAATGTGTTTCGTATGGTGCCAGGCACAAAGTATTATTATTACTGTTACTATTATTACTGTTATTAATGTTACTGCATCCTAATTTCTCTAGGACAAAAAAATTGTTTTCATTTTTTTGGATTTCTTGATTCTGCCATTCCAGTGTGAATACAAACCATGACTAACTACCACAGGTACTGCTAACCCGTGGGATGGAGGGATGAAAATTTGAGGAGCACTTGGAAAGCTTCTCCTAGGTCATGCCCCAGAACACTGTAACTGGATTTTGAGAAACACAGTCATTCCCCAGAAAACAAAGTTGGTTTAGGACTTAGACTGAGTTATGGGGACCTGGCAGGAGGGAAAAGGCAAAGGACACACGCTTTGGAATCAGACCGAGCTGGGTTCCAGCTGCTCATGAGTGGGTGACCTTGGGTGAGTCAATCTCTCTGAGCTTCAGTTTCTCACCTGTAAAATGGATGCATCTGGGGAGGATTAAGTGAGTCAGTGCGTGCTGAGAGCTTAGCCTGATCTCTAGTGCACAGCACATGTGGCAAAAGAGATTATCGTTTACCCAAAGCATCTCCTGGAAAGATGCATTCACCAGTGGGGGGCACTGAGGAAGCAGAAAAAGCCCTGGGTTGTTAGGTTGGTGACCCCAGCCATCTGCAGTTAACTGTCAGCACTAGGCCAGCCGGTGTTATCACTAGGACGTGGCCACTTCTTACCTCTGCGAGTGATGGGTCCCAGATCTAAAACACGGGCTGGGTCAATAGGCACTCCTTCACTGCGGAGTTGACTCCTCGAGCAAGACTGTGGGGATGGAGAATTCTCATTATGTCAAAATGTAAAGGCACGTTCCTCTCCAGACTCCTCCTGCAATGGGCAGCTCCGGCCCAAGAATGGAGCCTCACCCACTATATGATCCTAACTCTGATGTTTGGTTTTCTCAATCTAGAGAATTCTCACTGTCATGTCAAATGAACCTGGGTCTGAATCTCTTCTCCTCTCTTTTAGTTGTTTAATTTGGGACAAATGACTATACCTGTCTACTATTATTAAATAGTATCTTCTTGGTTGTGAAGGTTAAAAGGAAGTATGTCTGCAACACACAGGCCCATAGTTAGCACTCAAGAAATGCCAGCTCTTAGCAGGCAGTGCTAAATCTGGGTTAAGAGCATAGGCACTGTAGTTACACCTCAGCCAGGGCATACCCCAGCTCTGATACTTTCTAGCTGTGTGGCCCTTGGGCAAGGGACCCCTCTGACCTCAGTTTCCTCATCTGTACAATGGGGTTGCTAAAAGAATCTACTTAAAGGGTGGCTGTGAGAATTAAATTAGATAAGGCATATAAACATTTTAGTACAGTGCTTGACACAGAGTAAGCACTAAAAAAAGTCAACTATTATTAAAATGTCCTGGGCCAAGGAAACCTAGAGGACAGGCTCTTTCATCTGATATACTTCCTGGGGACACAAGGATTGCTTACATGTGGGCTTTTGGAGGCTTAAAGTACATCCATTCATCCTTCTTTTGTCCCTCTCTTCCTTTTTCTCCTTCCCTCCCTTCCATCCATCCACCCATCCATCCATCCTTCCATCTCGTCAGCCATCTAACTTCCTTTCCCTTTCTCCCTTCCTTCCTCCCTTCCTCTCTCCTTTCCTCCCTCCCTTCTTTCAATCCATCCATAATTCCAATAAATATATAGGGAGGTACCAGGCCCCATGTCAGGCACTGAATAGTTGTTCAGTCCAAAGAGATACTCACCGGCTGACACTGTTCTTTAAGGGAATCGCAGAGAGAAATCTCACAATGCAGGAAAACTAGGTCATAATTTCCAGCAAACATGAACATCTGAACTGAGAACCGGCTTTCCGATGACACCCCATTCTCTTCCACGTAGATAGTGGAATCACGTTTATTTGGGCAGCTGGGAGGGGGACAGGGACAGGCACTTAACTTCTAGAGCAACTCAGGGGGCCTGAGGCCCTTGGCTGCTTCTTTAATTTGTATCCAGTATAAAAACAGCATGGGAGAGAATTAAAGAGCCTCCCCACCTCCCGCCAAGTGTTTTCTCCAACCTATAACATAGACTTTTATTCCTCCAGGTTTCCTCCACAATGTTACCCATAAGCCCACACGGTTTAAGTTTTGGGGGGCACAGTCCCTGGAACGAGACCGACTGATTTCAAATTCCAACCCAACCCCCTTTCTAGCTAAGTGATCGTGAGCCGATTACTTTACTGAACCTCACTTTTCTTATACGTAAAGCAGGGACAGGAATATGCACTTCCTAGGGTTGATGTGAGCATTTAATGAGATAATCCTTATATTCTGCTTAGTACAGTGCTTGGCATACAGCTAAACTCTATGGTAAATATTAACTAGTATTATTACCACGGTTTGAATCATGATCTCTAGATATGCATTTCCCTTTGTTTTTGCTTGTTAACAATATTCAATACTATTTTGTCCCATAACACTTATGCTGTTTTCATGCTGTTCAGTTAGTGTTAGCATCTGTATAAAAGTCCCCTGTTTTTGAACTATGAACCTATTGCCAACGTTGTAAAAGATACTGAAATGAAAAATAATTGGCATTTCTTTACCCTGCCCACCTATTTTGTATTAATCCTTTAAGGCTACAATTTCAGGAGTGATATTTCTGGGTCACAGGGTGTGGTCATGATATGTAATACCAAATTATTTTCCAAAAGAAGCAAACCAATTTACCCAACTGCCAGGCAGGGATGAGGTGACCATTCTTCACCCCAAACCTCATTTAGGCCAAAAGATAACCCCAGATTGTCCGGTACCTGTTTCTGATGATGAAATATCTCACAGGGTCATTCATGTCTCCAGTGGGCGTGGCATAGCAGTTCCTCAAAACCAGGTTAAATCGGGACGTGTCCCCTCTCTCCAAGACGGCGCCCACATAGAGCATGGATTCAACAGACAGCACGACTGCAGCCCCTTCATAAGGAGATGTGTAGTTCTGGTCTTGGAAGAGGGCCATCCTGACAGTGAACTCTCCCTCCCCGTCCACACTGATGTTCAGGGAACTGAGAACAGAGAAACCACAAGAATGGAAATTTCAGGTTTTGACCAGTGAGAACAAAATCAATCAAGTCCCACACTTGTGTCGGGTTATGAAGGCAGAGGCACATCTTTGATTCCTAAATGAACTATTCAATCACTTATTTAAATCAAGCATTTACTACCTTCTAGGCACTAAACTTGACAAACACATGAGTCTGGCTCCAGGATTCCTACAAATTCTCCCTGCATCAGAGAGCAGACATACCTCCTTCACTCAAAGAACACCTCCGTCTTCAAACCTGTAGCACAGGGCTTGGGACCAGTTCTGTGGGCTCACAGTGTTTAGCAGCAGACCTCTTCCCTCCACCCCATAATCTTCCACGAAACACCAATTTTAACAAGATAAAGAAAAGGGCTTTAATATTTATTTTTTATGAACCTTGGGCCCCAACACATTACAGACTGAAATGTAGAAATTGAACCAGAAGATTTCTAATCCTAACCCTGCCATTCTGTGAGCCCAGGAGGCAATAAGGGAATGGGAAGGACACCTTGGGTTTCTGATACCCCCAGAAGGTCCCCCAGCAAGTCTAGGAATGCTGAGGAATTCCTTCAACAGGGCCCATTCCAGGCACAGCGATACAGTAGTGAACAAAAGACAAAAGCCCCTGCCCAAATTGAATTCCATCCAAATTGCTATTTGGTTCTATTTCTGGTGAGTTACGGGAGCTGTTTATCCAATCAAAGCTGATCTGGCTTAAATCCCACATTTGCAGGGAAACCTTCTTGCCCCCAACTGTCCTCCCCAACCAAGATGAAGTCAGGGACCCTTGCTCCCTGATCCCACAGCACTCCAAGCCTACCCCACACTGCGTGTATCTCACTTGTAAATAATTTTTGATATAGTTAGTTGTTTAATGCCTTTCTTCCTCAAGATAAATGAAATTGTTGTGCATTTTTGTTTCTTAGCGCATTTAATTAACAGTTTCATGTTGTTGTATTGTTTCATAGTAATAATCTTTAATATCCACAAAATATTCTATGCCTGCCTTGTTCGTGCGGAACATCCTCATACATAATCAGCAAATATTTGTGGAATGAACGAGCGAATGAACGGAAGCTCCTGAAGGAGGTGGGCGGATCCTGTGGACATCATAAGATGTCGTGAAGTCAGGGTTATGGGTCAAAGGGTAAGTAAGGGTCAGTGCCATACCTTACAATGGGCTTCAGGGCAGTTTGGAGGCTGACTTTCATGTCCAGCGGGTAGGCGCACTGGAAGTTGATGCTGAGGATGGTGTCTCTGATGATGAAATCGTTGACCAAGGAGAGGGTGTTTTTGTAGATGGCATGGGTTTGGTTTCTCTTTGGCATAAAAACAAGACCACGTGTATGTTTATGTGGATGAGGGTACAAGTGTATCTGGGATTCAGGTCTGTGTGACTCCAGCATTGATGCTGTCAGTCAAGCTGACACCCCGCCCTCTGACCGCAAGGAGGCAATGGGCCTCCTCCCTCAGTGGCACTGACACTTTACGGGAAGGGGACTGAGGACCCCAGATCAAAAACTAGAGCAATAAATTGTTGACCCTTGGGAACAGTCAGAAACCACCATGCCTGGTCCTCTGCGAACCTTTCCCACCTCATCCCTAAGTGAAATAATCATGATCGTAGCTTACATTTACTGAGCTTAAGCATCAAACCTAATTCTCAGCTCCCTCCTGGACAAACATGTGTAAGCTCACATACCTCTAGAGACCCATGGAGGCTAAGTGACTTGTCCAAGGGCTCACAGTTACTGAGACAGGCCCCACCAGCCCAGCTCCCGCACTCTGGCAGCAGTGGGATACACACCCCTCACCTCCAGAATGTTTCCGCAGGCACCAGCCTGGGTGGGGCTGGTCACCGATATCCAGTTCTCCTCCTCCCTTTGCATCATGCTGCTGCAGTTCCAGTTCGGGTCCTGAAGGTAGGCATAGACCTCGTCCCCGAAACCCAGGCCTCCCAGCAGACACTTGTCCAGGGACACTTTGATCTCCTTGGCCTCACAGTCCAGCTGGGGCTGCAAACTGTGCACATCTGGAAAGTTGGGAGAGGAAGGTAGGTAGAGGGGACAGAGGTCTGGAAGTAGCGGGCAGAGCTCACACATGCTGCCCTTTGGCAAAACCACCTTGCCCACCGGGAGGCTGGGGAGACTGGAGGGGGCCTGGGACCCACGTGGGATTCACACCCAGGCTTGTGGTAGGCGAGGTTGGCAAAGATGCCCCTGGTCCAAGATTTCCAAACATTTTGTGTGCAGCTTGGTGAAGGTTCTCGTGTCTGGTTCCTGTTGAGCCCCAGAGCAGGTCGCCCCAAAGTATGCCTAATGGTACGTTGACTATTTTGAATCAAAGTTACTTAAGGTACAGCTAATGCACGAGTGACACTCTGACCCTCCTCTCTGTCTCCCTGAAGGCAGGAAATAAGTCTCCCCTGTGAAAGGTGCCCTCCTTGCATCTGGAGGTAGAAGGACACCCTTGTCGCCAGAGATGGGGAACTCGGGCTCCTTCTTGCCCCTCTGCTTAGAACACTCTCTCCTCTACAGCGACTGGGAGTGTGCTCACAGGAAAGCAGGCTTGTGCCCAAAGCAAGAGTCGGAGGCCCTTGTTAGAGTCTCAGAGGGAAGGAGATCATCTCAGTGGGAAGCTCATCCAATGCCCACCCAGGGCTTAGGGCTCATCTGTGGCACGTCTACCCATGGGTCACCTGACTGTGTCTGCTTACCTACTGGGATGAGAAGAACATCACCTCCAGAGCCTGCCCATTTGGACTGCTCTGATTGAATTCTCATAAAAACCCTGCATTGTGGGTATTTTTTATTATTATCTCATCCCCCATTTTACAGATGAGGACATTAAGGTTCAGAGAGTGTAGGTGACTTGTCCCAGGCCCCAGGCCCCACCTGGCCAATCCAGGACGGGCACAGGAGTCTGCCCCTGTTCCTCATGTATAGACTCTGCAGATATTTGAACACAACTTCCACACCTGCAGAGTTCTCATCCTCAGTACCTTTGTCCCTCATGGGTCAAGGCCCCTCATTCCTGAGGCCATGGTCCAGTGGCTGACCTGGAAATGTGCTCCATCCCTGCCCCCCATCCTTGCAAACTCACTGGCTTCGTGCACTCTCATCCCCTGACCTCAGTTCCATCCCTACTGACTGTGGTCCACACCTTGTCCAGACCCTCTGAAGTTCCCTCCCTCCTGCCCTGCCCACTAGGCCAGCCCAATCCTAGCACTCACTGGAGATATTGAGGTCCTGTCTGCAGACGCAGTTCCAGGTGTCGCCGACGAAGCGACACTCCTCCTTGGGGCGGCAGGTCCTCTCACAGTTGTCGTCTGTGGTGGCGGGGTCTGGGGTAAGGTGCAGAGAAGAGGATCAAGATGCAGAGCAGGGTGGACCTGAGGCCACCAAGGCCAACCTTGTCATTCTACAGGGCACGGAAGATTTGTGCCACGCTTGGTGGAAGGGTCAAGGCTCAAACTCGAATTTCCTGACTCCTAATCCAGTGAGGTGAGAACCTCGGAGGTGCCATCCTAGTGCTTTTACTACAAGGCAGACGCTGTTCCCAGTACTTTCCATGCATTAGCCCGTTCATTTCACGTGGTGACCACACGGGGGTGGGGGCAGCATAGCAGTTAAGCATTTGGATCGTGGAGCTGGGGTGCTAGGTTCAAATCTGGCTCTGCCACAATTCCGGCTCTGTGATGTTGGGAGAACTGCTGAACCTCTCTGTGCCCCAGACCCCTCATCTGAATTAACTCTATAGTGCATGTCTCATGAAGTTGATGAGAGGACTAAAGGAATTAATGGTTTAAAGTGTTTAGGACAGGAGCAGCGGCACCGTAATGCATGCTATGTTGCTGTTATTTTTGCCATTGTCCGTTTTTTTCAGATCAGAAAACCAAAACTCAGAGAGTTAAAAACTGCCCAAGTGAAATCTAAATCTCAATGAGTCTGAGCTCTTTTTTTTTTTTTTTTTTTTTTGTTTTTTTGTTTTTTTGTTTTTTTTGGTGGTACGCGGGCCTCCCTCTGCCGTGGCCTCTCCCGTTGCGGAGCACAGGCTCCGGACGCGCAGGCCCAGCGGCCATGGCTCACGGGCCCAGCCGCTCCGCGGCACGTGGGATCCTCCCGGACCGGGGCGCGAACCCGGTTCCCCCGCATCGGCAGGCGGACGCGCAACCACTGCGCCACCAGGGAAGCCCCATGAGCTCTTAATATTATGCCACACACGTGGATAGATGTACCAGGAGGTTTCACCTTCAGATCCGAATTTCTGGCTTTACTCGAAATGCTGGGAGGTCTGGCAGCCCTTGGGCAACATTCCCACTGGGCAACAACTGACAGGCACTGAGTCGAGGCTGTTCTGCTGAGTCTCCCCCTGACCTGCTCCACTCGCTCTGCTGACCCTGGGCACTTCACCGCGTAGCCCTGCTCCCCTCACCTGTGCAATATCTCAGATTACACTGCGGGATGCCCTCCAACCGGTACACGTAGTACTGGCCCGGGCAGGCCTTCACTAGCACCTCCGTCTTCCAGAAGCAGCAGCTGCCACTCCAGTGGGCACAGGCGGTACGGTTGACGATGCCCTCCCCGAGGGTGGGGTGGGTGCCATTCAGCCACATGGGAGCAGCCGTCTGGCAGTGGTACACGGGGACGCAGTGCTCCGGCACCCTCACTCCTCCATCTCCCACAAATCGGTACCAGCCATGCTTGTCACTGTCACAGTTCGGGCCTTCTTCCGCGTTCTCTGTGCTTCGGGAGGGTTCATCCAGTAGGGTGTAATTCTGGCAGGGGTCAAAACAGAGCTGGGCCTCTGGGGTGCCAGGGGCTCCACACTCCAAGTCCTGCTCATAGGAACTGGCACTGGTGGGGTTTCTGTAACCTGGAGAGTAACAGTATGCTTAGGTTTACAGAGAAACCCCAGAGCTTACAGGGTTTTTATCCCCGACACACTTTGTTTTGGAAATGCCAGGGGCCCCAATGAGGACAAGCAGAACATGAGCCATTCATTGAACATCAGCCTTCATCACCTTGGGGTCAGAATAATAATGAGGCCCTTGTGTGGTATATTACAGGCATTTAGAACATCAGGGTCATTAAAATGAATAAAGTAGAAATGAAACTTGTCAGAGCCCATTCCATTCCCAGAAGTAACCATACATTTGTTGTACAGTCTTTACCCTTTCTAAGCGTATGTTTAAAATACAGGTTTTTTTAAATAAAAATGGGTTTAATGCTGTAGAGCTTGTTTTCTTCCACTTGCATCTCTCTTTCTTTCTTCCTTCCTTCCTTCCTTCCTTCCTTCCTTTCTTTCTTTCTTTTCACAACTTCATTGGAGTATAATTGCTTTACAACGGTGTGTTAGTTTCTGCCGTATAACAAAGTGAATCAGCTATACGTGTACCTATAACCCCGTATCTCCTCCCTCTTGCATCTCCCTCCCACCCTCCCTATCCCACCCCTCTAGGTGGACACAAAGCACCGAGCTGATCTCCCTGTGCTACGTGGCTGCTTTCCACGAGCTAGCTATTTTACATTTGGTAGTGTACATATGTCCATTTCCACTTGCATTTTTTACTGAATATATCATAGACATTTGTCCATTATCAGTAGATGAAGATCTAACACCAGGTTTCTTAACCTCAGCACTGCTGATGTTTGGGCTGGATAATTCTGTGTTGGGGGCTGTCCTGGGCACTGTAGGATGTTTAGCAGCATTCCTGAGCTTTTCTTACTAGATGCCAGGAGTACTCCTCCCCGAAGCTGTCTCCAGACATTGCCAATTGTCCCCTGAGAAGCAAAATTACCCCCCGCTGGTCTAACAGGACCATTTCTGATTGCCGATCTCATGGCTTTTAACACATTCAGGGACTGTGATGCGTGAAGAGGCAGACAAGTAAAGCAGGGGTCGGGTGGAGGGTGGAGGAAGCCACAGGCTGCTCAGTCTGGGTTTAAACCCAGCTCTGTGCCGGCTGACTGGGTGACCTTGGCAGATGGTTTAACTCCCCTGAGACTCTTCTGCAAAACAACACCTGTGAGCTAATGGTGCCCAAACTTCATCCATTCCCACAGAAAACAAAGGTCATGACATTTGCCACACGTGTGTCCACCTGTCCTATTATTTATTTCATGTGTTTCTTTCAATGACTCTCTTTATAGATTCGTTTCATCCTAAGGAATAATATCTGTGATACCATAGGTATGATGTACTAGTTATTTTGTTTAATACCCATGAAGAAAAGTATATACAGCTATCAAAAAAAATTTTTTTTGGCTGTGCCCCTCGACATACAGGATCTTAGTTCCCTGACCAAGGATCGAACCCGTGCCCCCTGCAGTGGGAGCTCAGAATTTTAATTGCTGGATCACCAGGGAAGTCCCCCAAAACTTCTTTAAGAGTTTCTGCACCCTCACAGTCATTTTGGTATATGCATGCCCCATTTGGGAAAATAAAGCTTTAAAGGATTGTTGGCTGGTTAAATGAGATAGTAGGTGCAAAATGCCATGCACAGCACCTGGGGCCTAGTAGTTTAAGCTAGTTCTCTCCTCTAGTTCAGATATGCTGAATAGTGTGAGTGCCTTAATGATGAATTAAGTATATCCTACCAGGATCGCATCACATCCCTTTTTTTTTTTTTCCCCTGAGGCACAAGCTACTTAATGGGTGACTGTGTGCCCAGCACCGATGCGCTGATTGCTAGGGCTCTGTCCATCCCCACAAAGCTGGGATCACATTAGAGGGAATTTTTAGAAAAGAGATTTTCATGCCTTGCTTATGCACATGCTTGTTTTAAGGAAAGGAGTCACTGCACTTGTTGTTCTTGGATTATTTCCTGCACACACTGTATTTTCCCAAGGGAGGCCATGAGCTGAGTCCCTCTAGCCCCCTCCACAGGTGACATGGGCAGAAATTTTCACCCTTGTATTGAGCCTGAGAACCCTTCCTACAAGCATCTAAGAGGCCCAATCCATGGATCTTTGGAAGGACCCCAGAGAGATCACTAAGCCTACTGCTTTCATTTTACAGATGAGCAAACTGATTCGGAAGAAGGAGAGGCGTTTGCCAAAACAAGGCACAGAGTGACTGGGTGATTCATGTCCTCATGAACCCCGGGCTCGCTGATCGCCCCCATATCCGGGCACGGGAAGTTATGTTAACTGGTTCCCACTGTCCTTGAGGGGGAGTTTCTGATTTGGCTCTTTGAGAGACTGTGACTAGATTCCAGCTTCTCTCACCTTGTTTCCCTCGACTTCTGGCTTCTGAGCCCTTGCTTTAGTCATGCCCCTGTCTCCTCGCTGACCCTGAAGCATCTTCTCTGCACCTCCCTGCTCACTCTCCAAGTACTGCAGGGCATCTGAGATGCCAGAGCACTCACCTTGCTGCTCTGTAGATGCCAGAGTCAGGATGCAGGAGGCCAGGGCCAGCCACAGGACAGGAGCCATCCTTTCCATGAGCTGAGACATGCGGTCACTCAGTGGCCCGCAGATTATCCATGTAGCGGGGGGCGGTGCGGGAGGGAGAGACCCAGATACGATCAAGGAGACAGAGGTTGTTCCCTTGGGTGCATGCAAGGGTAAGAAGGGAACTCACATCAGTTAGCACGTGTACTAAGCCCCTTGCATACCTTAGCTCATTTAAGGCACCGAACCACCCTCCAGCGAAGGTATTATCATTCCTCCCATTTTACAGATGAAGAAGCTGAGATTCAGAGTAAGTTAATCCCAGAAATATTTACTGAGCCCCTCCTATGTGTAAGCACTGTGCTGGAAGTGAAATAGCTTGCTTAGGCCCATATTCTTAGAAATGGACCGATGGCTTCCTTCATGAAGGGCTGTATTGCTTTAAAGCAGGTGTGACTTGAAGAAAGGAGGTGGTATAACAGGAGCAGGAGACTTGCCAAGTGCGTGAGATTGACAGCAAGAGAACCAAAGGCAAGCTTAGAGCCAGCCAGGACTGCAGAATGTCCTAGAAGGTCTCAGGGTAGTTCCTACTCAGGTCAAGGTAGTGGCTCTTGGAGACTGGATGGAGGGGGGCGGGTGAGGGTGCTATGAATACCTACAGACAAAAGTAACGGCTTCCCTTTCTCAGTTCTATGCATCAGGCACTGTCCTAAGAGAGCCCGAAGTGTCCTCTACGTGTGTAGATGTCTGTGCGGGTGAGACCATGTCAGACTGAGCCCAGTGCTTGCTCCTTGCACAGTGTCGGACGCACAAGAGTTGCTCAATAGGGGTTTGAGGGATGAATGAATAATAGACGGGGAGGGAGTGGATAGAAACAAAGAGCTGTGAAGAGCCTGTCAACACTCAAATAAATAACACTTCCTCTTCTGGGAAACTCTCCTCAAATGGAAAAATCTTTGGATAACTTCGTACAGCCTCTGGAAGACTTCAGTTGAAGATAGAGGTCTGTTTCTGGAAGGGATAGCCTGAATATGTTATGAGAGAGCGCCCGGGACTGGTAATTCTTAGAGATCAAATCCCAAGTAGAGGCCTGTCTTCTCGGTGGGGTGTCCAGGGACAAGGGTGAGGGGCATCTTTAGGCCTGGAGCAGCCAGCAGGTGCCTGGAGTCATGGCTGAACTGGACATAGAGTGATATCTGGAGCCCTCGACAAGGGCCAGGGTGCAAACTCCTTGCTGGGCTCTGAAAGCTTCCAGAAACAAACAGCCCTAGCAATTCCAGTGAGTCAAGCGTTGGGGGAGGCCTCCAGGATCAGGAGGAAAGACTGCTGGGGATTGAAGCAGGACTTACCTGGAGGTGAGAACACAGAGCATTCCTCCTCTTCCTCTGGCAATGGGAATGCAAACCTGCTGTGGACCGTCCTCTTATTGCAGTTTCCCACCCATGTGGCTCTCCACGATTGGTGCAGAGGTGTGACTGGAGTTAGCCTGCCAGGCATACACTGGGCTGGTTGGGTGCAGGTAAGATAACCGATTTACCACAAAGGATGGTGAAAGAAGGCCCCTTTGTTCTCCCGCCATCCCCCTGCATGTAAATCCTTCCAGCAGTCCCTCCTTCATGCAAATGTTTCTCTATAAACAAGAGCAGTATGTACCGAATGCTGAACACACTGGGCACTGCTGAGTGCTTTGCACCCATTACTTCTCACATTTAATCCTCACAATAGGGAGGCCCGCATAACACACACACACAAAAAAAAAAAAAAGAAAAAAAAAATCCTCACAATAAACCAATGAAGCTGGTACCATATTTATTACCAGAAAACAAACGCTAATCAAAAGGAAGGATTTGGATATTAAAGGGTTAATATCCAAAGGGACGTGGAGAGAAATCAAACACACACTTGTTTGCACAACAGATTTCCATTTGTACCTTGTGTTCCTAGCTAATCACCGTAAAACACTTCTGCTTTTGTCTGGATGCCACTCAGCTTGAAGTCAGTTAGAGCAAGGGACTAAGTAAGGAAGGGGAGATGGGTATTTCTGATTTTTGGCCCATAGAATCTACCCAACTTCAGATGCTCAATGCTGAGGAGTCTGGGAAGGGCCAATCTGGGGCTGTGTGAATCACGGACTAGCAAAGGATAGCCCATGTCCTTGGACAAAACAAGCATCAGAAGAGCCTTATGGTATGTGGGTTACCCTAGAGATTGGAAGGTATAAAACGGAGAGGAAGCTGAAGATCTTGGACTTTTAAATTCCAGGCTTGGACCTGGCTTTTGTGGCAAGGTAGATATTACAGAATTAACAAAAGAGTCAAAGCTTTAGCAGAATAAATGGCCATTGCCTTTTCTGTGTTACTCTGGGACTCTTTAAGGAGCCAAGGTTACAGGGTCGGGGAGCATGGGTTGTCTTGGCGTTGGTAACAGCTTCCAGCAAAACCTCAACGTGGACAAGGAAGAGATGGTACAAGCCACCTTCTCTACTCCTAGTGCATTTGGAGGAGAATCCCCTAAATGTGAAACTTATAACAACTACAAATGCTGGATTCAGAAATTCATCTGAGCCCACAGAATATCCCAGCGATCCATTCATTTTGGCCAGGTACCCACCCTAGTCTCCCCTAGGGCCACTCTCAACCTTCTCCATCCTTTTAAACAGTCTTTGCAGCCATCACTACTCACTTACTCTCCCCACTTCCTCCATTCTCAGCAGGTGTCTTGCATTCTACCTCAAGAAAATTTAAGTCAACACACTCGACCTCACTCAACTTTGTGTCTCCTTCCCCTAGAAACATATAGATATCTACCCCAATTTTCTAGTCCCTCGCCAACTTCTGATAAGGTGATCTTTCTTCTTTTCAAAGTCAGTTCCTCCATCCCTCTCTGACTTCTCCCTTTCAATCTGAGGCATATGGCTAAGATTGCCCTGCCAAGGTCACCTCTTAAGCAAGTCCACTGGGCATTTTTTCTGGCCTCTTGTCAATGGATTTTTCGCTGCTTTCTTCAGGCGCTCTGTATTTCCTTGACTCTCCTGTGCCAATTGTTTTCTTGATTCTCCTCTACCTCTCTGGATACTCGTGCTCTTTCATTATCATTATCATTATCATTGTCATTATCATTATCCTCTTCCTCCAGCTGTTCTTAAGAATGCTGGTAGGTCCCATTTTTCTTGTCACTCCACGGACTTTCCCTGGGAGGTGTCAAGTTACCTCATGGTTTCAAGTACCATCCCCAGGCTGGTGAGTTCCAAATCTGTATCTCCCTCCCTGACTACTCCCTTGAACTTCAGATCCACCTACGCAGATGTTTGCTGGACTGCTCCACTTGGACTGAGATGCTCGAGGCACCAAGAACCTTAGCAGGTCCAAATCCTAGCTCATCAATTCCCCTAGATCTCTCCCTACTCGTTGTATAACCTATCTTAACCAATGGTACCACTGCTCACCTGGTCACCCGAGCTGGAAACCTGGCTCCTTCCTTTCTCCCTCAGCCTCACGTTGCCAATAATCATCAATCTTTCAAATATTCTTGAACCTGTCCTTCCTTCTTCATCCCCACGTCATCAGCCTTAATTCAGGCCACCATCGTCTCTTAGGAGGGTGATTTTGACAGCTGCCTAATGGGTCTCCCTGCTTTCGTTCTTGTCCCCTTTGATTCTGTTATCGCCCTGCAGCCAGATGCCACGGTGTCACCTCTCAGCAATATGCCCTACCCCCTGCACACTAGGCTTCCCCTGGGATCTGAGCCCTGTTCACAGCTCCCAGCTCATCTTCAGATTTTCCCCACACACTCTATGCTCCAGCCTATTTGTGGTTCTCTGAACTCTTCCCTCTCCACACCTTTCCATACGCTATTTCCTCTGCCTGGATTACTCTGTGCCCAACCTCCTCCTAGCGCTTATCATTCAGGTTTGCCTCTTCCAGGAAGTCTTTCCTAAATTCCACGGGCTTGATGTGCTGCTCTTCTGTGCCACTGTGCCTCTCTGGGCTCATTACTGTCACACTCAATTACCCACTAACGTATCTGTCTCCCTCTGAAGGCCCTAAGATCTTTGTGGACATGGATCCTGTCTTTGCAGTTCTAATCAGCACCTAGTAAGTACTTGTTGGGTAAACAAATGGACAGAAATCACAGTATGTATACTCAAGACCCTTTCCTGTGTGTAATGCCTCAAACTTAGGGTGCCCAAGTCTTACTGAGAGCTTGGTGGAAAGACACGAGTTCCTGCCTCAGGGCCTCTGCACTTGCTGGCCCACTGCCTGTAATGTTCTTCCTCAGATAGCTCCCTGGTTCATTTTCTTACTTCTCTCAGTTTTGGCTTATCAGAGAGACCTTCCCCAGGCATCCTGTGTAAAATAACGCCCTCATTGCCTTATCACCCTTGTTTCCCACCCCCTCCCTTCTGAGTGCTTGTTACCACCTGACATACCACATAGCTATTGTTTACATGTATCCCCCTTTTAAACATAAGCTCCTTACCAGCAAGGGCTCTGTTTTGATCACTGTCAGTTTCCCTACTGCCTATAAAAGCATCCGGCCTTGAATTTATGCTCAAAATCTCTGTTGAATATTGAGTTGAATAACTACCTGATAGCAAACAAAAAAGGAAAGAAAAATAAAGGAAAGGAAAAGTAAAGGAACAGAGGGACAAAGGGATAAACTCTGATGTGCTTTTTCCTCCTGGCTCTTGCCTGTGGCCCTTGTTTTTGTTTTTCTTTATGTTCTCTTGTACCTGAATCAAAGTATAGATGATTCTGCACATGTCTAGCCAGGCCCATCTGACCATGGACGTCCTCCCACGTAAAGCTCTTACGTAAAGGCAGCAGGCATGGGGATTCAGTGCGTGTCTGCGTGTGATAAGAGGTTCCTTAACTTGAGATATGCTGTCCCCACAGCCCCCAGTTTGCTGATACACACGTGTGGTTTTCCCTGGGATCACAGGTTCTAATAACGGGTCAGGGCCTTGGTCTCTCCTGAATGCCACGGCTGGGGTCCAGGGAAGCAGCTGGCATCAAGGTGGACGTTTCCCATCGGCATCCGCTTCCTTTGGTCCACTGGTCAAAGAAGTCCAGAGCCCCTTGGGATATCCGGGTCTCCTGGGCAGCCTCTGGTTGTGCGTGCAAGGAGCCTCCTGGAGGCCCCCCTAGCAAAGCATCCCCTCTCAGTGGGGTTAATGGTCTGCATTCTTCTTCTGCTGCCAAGTCCCTGTAAACAGGTCTACATCTTCTACATTGAGAGGGAGAAGTGCAAAGGATGGAGGGGTCCCTAGGACGTGCCAGGTACGTCACCTATAAGGATTGTGAGACTCCAGAAGGCAGGGGCTGTGTCTATCTTATTCACGTCTGTCTTTTCCCAGAACCTAGCACAGTGCCTGGCACATATTAGGTGCTCAAAAAAAATTTTCTGGAAAACTGAATGAACCCTGTGAGGGTATCACTATTATCCCCACTATACAGAAGCAGCAGCCCCCTGTTATACCCTCCATTTCTGCAATGCCTGACACACTTATCATTACTTGTTCAAGTTCTTCTTCCCCTGCCAAACCTTAAGCTCCAGGAGGGCAGGGATCGTTCACTGCTGTATCCCCCAGCAGCTAGTACAGTGCCTGGCGCATAGTAAGTGATCAGCAAATATTTCTTGACTGACTGACTGAATGGATAGATAGATGGATGAAGCTCAGAGACTTTGTGTATTTTATTTAAGTTCACAGAACTAGAGCTGAACCCAGTCTCAGTGACCAGACCATGAGGTCCATGACGGCAGGGACGGAGTCTGGTTTTTCTCATCAGCGGATCCTTAGCACCACGGACAGTGCCTACACAGAGCAGGTGCCCAATAAATACTTATTGAGTGAATAAATGACTCACAGACCGAGCTTTCCAAAATTATTATTTTGCAACACTATTTAAGGAGACAGGGGCCTCATGTGCAGACATATCACAAGTCCCATTTTGAGAGAAGGCAGCATTTAAAGACACAGGCTGTTTTTTGGTAGCAAGGATTAAAGGGGAGGAAATAGGAACACAGTGACTGAAATGTGGGCTCCTTTCTCCGTGGGTGGAGTGCTAGCCTGCATCGCTTCACCCGTCAGTAGGAAGTGAGTTGGTAGCCACAGAGCACAGGGTTTCCAGCCACTGATCACTGAGACATCAGGGTGAAGGTGGCCGACAGAAGCAGAGGCAGCCAGACCTTCAGGAGCCCTGAAAGGAAAGTGATTACAGGGCTGCTGCTAGCACTGATGTGCACATTTTATGTGCAAAACTAACATAAACTGCTTCCTCTAAACTGACCAATAGGAAAGGACACCCTCTCTGGCCTGATCAGTTAGAAAAAGGAAGCTTTCTCTTTATCCGTCCTGGAAACCAATTAGAAAAAGGTGCCCTCCCAGGTGGGCCAATCTGAAAAAGGCAGGCTTTCCGCAGGCACTAGCCCTGGTATCCCTTCAAAAGGGCACTCTTGGGCAGTGACCAACTTACTCAACCTTGGTGACCTCGAGGGATAGTCACAAAGGGCAAGCTTCTCGGGGATACCTTGACTCTCCAGCTCTGAGCTCACTGTTACTGGGATGAACTAGCTCAGGTCAAACACTAGGTTGGTGTAACAACCTGCTCGGATCTAGGTGCCAGGAGCCAAGCAGGACAAGAGTTACATGGATTCACTTTTGGTCCAGATTTTCAGTCAATTCAGTGGCCATAAAAATCAAGGGCCATGAAAATGCTGCCGGTCCCTGGCCTTTGTGGTCAGAGCAGAGCAGCAGAGAAACAGCGTCTCTTGTTTTTCGGCTGTGTTCATCCTGGCACTAAGCATCCTGAAAAAGGTGTCAGAGATGAGCCTTGAAGCCTCAGGAAGTGCCCAAGGTGCAGATCTAGAGTGTGTGCTTGTTCACTGTGTACAGGTGTGTAACAAGCGAGTATATGTCTATTTATACAGATATGCACACATGCAGCTGCAGCTGTCATGCACCTTTGTGTGTGAATGTGAATATGTGCACGTGACCTCGTGTGTGTGTGTGTGTGTGTGTGTGTGTGTGTGTGTGTGTGGACGTCAGATCTAGAGTGTGTGCTTGTTCACTGTGTACAGGTGTGTAACAAGCGAGTATATGTCTATTTATACAGATATGCACACATGCAGCTGCAGCTGTCATGCACCTTTGTGTGTGAATGTGAATATGTGCACGTGACCTCGTGTGTGTGTGTGTGTGTGTGTGTGTGTGTGTGTGTGTGTGAACGTCTGGGTGATGTCTGTTCTTGTGCACCTGTCCGTTGCGTGCCTGTGTCCACGCGCACTGTTGTGGGACAGCATGGCTATGTGTGCAGCCCCAGGTCCAAGACTTTCTGTAAGTGCCGTCACCTCTTCAGAGCTCAGCTCGAGCAGGCCAGGTACTCCAGCCCACCCTGGGCCCACAGATAAAAGCCCCAGAGGAAGGTTCTGGTGCAAGTCCCTGTGCAAAGAGGACCTGAACTTACCCGAGCTACTGGGAGCAGCCCTCGAGACTGCGGTCTGGCTCCCTGTGGGAGGAAACAGAAGGATCAGTGCCTGGGGAAGCCTGGGTGATGCCCCTTCCATCTGCTCTTCCTTGCAGCCAGAGTGGTCTTTTTGAAACCCCAATCTGATCATGTCACTCCCCTGCTTTGGACCCCTCAGGGGCTGCCAGCTACTTTCAAGGGAAAGGCCCAAAACCTCAGCAAGAACCACATGTCAATTATATTTCAATTAAAAGGAGGGAGAGGGGGAGGAGGGGGAGGAGGGGGAGGAGGAGGGGGGGGAGGAGGGGGAAGGGGG
>NC_041227.1:61625704-61674048 GCF_002837175.3 Physeter macrocephalus
AAAAACCACATGTCAATTATATTACAATTAAAAGGAGGGAGAGGGGGAGGAGGGGGAGGAGGGGGAGGAGGAGGGGGAAGAGGAGGGGGAAGGGGAGGGGGAGGGGGAGGGGGAAGGGGGAGGGGAGGAGAAGAAAGAGAAGAAGGACTATAAGGCCTCACATGGTCTGGTCTCCAACCTGCATCAGCTCACCCTCCTCCTTCCAGCCTGCCTGGCCTTATCCCAGTTACTCTAGCACGGTAGGCTCCCTCCTGCCACAGGTCCTTTGCCCATGCTCTACTCTCTCCCTGGGATTCCTCCCTCTCTGCTTCTCCTGACCCCTCTTAGTTAATCCCTTCTCAATTTCCAAACCTCAACTCCATTCTTCCCCAATCCTCCTCACTAGGTCTGCTTCCCCTGCTGTAAGAGCTCAGAGTTCCTGATCCATTTTCGTGACTGCACTTATCGCAACTGCAGAGATACATGATTATCTGAATGACGTCTCCCCTACTGGTCCATAAGTGCCACATGAGCCAGGCTTGTACCTGTTGCCGCTCATCCTGAGACCCTAGCCACTAGCACAAGGCCCGGCACAAGGCAGGCATGAGAAGACAGCTGTGCAAGGAATGAATGAATAAGAACCGGCAAGAGGAAGGCAGCTTATAGTCTACCTCGCCTCACAGGATTTACTTGCTCCAGTTCTTCAGACCCCGGTAAGACCCCAAGTGCCAGGTTCTGTCACCCCTCCTCATCTCCAGAGAACATTTCTCACCAGGAATGTGGGGAAGGGAGGGGCCCTCTTACCTTTCCGTGTGATGGGACCCAAGTTTAGGACATGGGTTTGGTCTATGATGCCCCCCCTGCGGAATCTGGTCTCGGAGCAGGTCTGCAGGGAGAGGGTGACAAAGAAACCTTTCCACAAGGGAGACTGAATGTGGCCCTGCCAGGGGGAGTGGGCTACACCCTTCACAGGAGCAACCTCCTGCCTCAGGCTGGGACTTGAGGATGGTAGAGGCAGGGGTTGTTAGGAGATCGGTATATGTGGGCTCATGTCCCAGCTCTACCATATGTTAGATGTAGATCTTAGGAAAGTCACTAAGCCTCTGCGCCTCTCTCCCCATATAGAAAAAGGGACTGGTAAAATACCTCCCTCCCAGAGCTGCTGTGAAGTATTAAAAAGTTAACACACATAAGTCGCACCCAGTGCTTAAAAATGTCAGTTTCTGTTATTAGAACACAAGCTTGCAAATAAGCCAGAGGTTCTGCTGCACTACCCTGACCCCACCTCCTGACTTCCCCACAGCCTAGGTCTCCTGCCCGGCCACAGCAGCCTCATCTTATTGCTCTGTCTACCCCTGTACTAAGACAGAAACATGGCAGACATGTTTATATGTTTTCTTTGAACCTTGTGGCCAAATGTCTTCGGTTATGGGAGCTGGGCATGGCGGAGGGCGTGGCGAGCAGGCTGAGGGAGGGGAGGTGACTCACAGGTTTGCACTTTTCATTCACGGTGTCGCAGAGGTACACTTCACAGTGCAGGTAGACCAGGTCGTGGTTTCCAGCAAAACGGAACATCTGGACAGAAAAGCGGCCCTGAGGGGACTCCCCATTCTCCTCCACTTGGATGGATGAGTCCTCCGTGCGTGGACATCTGGGAAGGTTACGTCATATAACATGGCCGGTTAAGCAAACACTCTGGGGCCAGACTTCCTGTGTTTAAACCTCACTCCACCACTTATTAGCTGTGTGACCGTGGGCCATTTACTTAACCTTTCTGAACCTGTTTCCCTATCTACGTAGGAAGCATAATAATTGTAGCCCACACCGTAAGATAGTTGCAACGATTAAATGAGTTAAACTTACAAAGTACTTATTACAGTATGTGACGTACAGTAGGTGATACATATACATGATTCTAAAGTAAAAAAATGTCATCGGTACAGAGCTGCAACCATCCTAAAGTCAGCACTTCCTGATTTCCCAGGAAATGGCACTCAGGAATCATTACCTACCATTTATTGGCTGTCCACTAGTGCCTGGTGTGAATTTTAACAACGGAAACGTCTGAGCACCGAGGGCCACTGACCAAACTGGAGTGTGTGTGCTCATCTACACACATACACAACGCACCCAAACACATGGATAGAAACTCAAAACTGCACGTTCGGAGACTCACGTGGGTGCTGGGCTGGGGCAGACGGGGCAAATCAGGTGCCCTGTCCGCTATTTCACATGATCTGCTCAAAATGGATTTAGAAAAGGGGCTGAAGGCTGACTGCATAGGAGAACCGGGAAAGGAACTTCTGCGGGTGGGGTTCACTCTGCTCTGTGTCCCCTACAATTCAGATCTGACTTCGCTTGGCAAAATAAAAGCCCTGAGGTTAAGGGGACCCACTTCATGAAGGGCAGAGAGGGTGGCATCCAGCACTGCCCTCGGCAGCCCCAGGCGCTCAACCCAAGCAAGGCACCTACGTGTCTCCTCTAGCTGCCCATGGTCTCCCCAACCTGTCTCCTCTTCACACGCCCCGTGATATTCTGAGCCTCTCACAGACTGGTGGTCCTCAGCCCAGCTCCCACCCATGCCACGGCAGAAACACAGGGCCACAGCCAGCATTTCTTCATGCTTCTTTTTCAGAACTTTCCAAGCTCTCCACAGTGTACACGCTCTACCTTTATACTCAGACAAAAAAAAAAAAAAAAAAAAAGCTTAAAAAATCCCTGCCTGGTAGGTTTTATTTATGCCTATTTCACATATGAGAACATGAATATCCAGAGAGATGAGCTGACTTGTGTCTCAAACTAAGAAATAGCAAAACCAAGATATGAACCCAAGTCTCCATGATGCCCCAATCGAGGTCATGCCAGCATTTTCCAAATTTCAGTTCTTTTTTTGCCTTATCCAGAAACCATCTCCATGAATGTTTTCCTGTTTCCCAATCTCTGTATTATTATTTTACATTATTATACTACCATTACTATTTTTCTTTAAATCTACACACCTTTTTACTGACATACATCTATTTTTTAGAAGATCATGACCACAAATAGCAAACCAGTATTAGCCATATATAAAACATGGCCATACTAATAAATATAAAGTAAAACAGTGCTATTACATTTTACTTAGACACTGTTGACTGTAAAAGGCCCCAAACAGACTCCTGCTCTCCTTTCGTTTTGTTGCAAAGGGAGATTAGCAAATAACAGAAGTGTGAGCATCAGATGAGCACTGAGTTGAGACTTTCCCCCTTGATTTGACCATGCAGATTCTAAGAGAACTGAAACAGAAATAGGTCAGTGTCTCCTGGGAGTGCTTTCTCTGATTGCACTATTAAAATTGCAAATGCCCTCCCCTTTTCCTGCTTAGGTTTTTTTCCATAGCCCCTTCATCATTAATACGCCATGGATGTCACTTTTGTTTAATTGTTGGTCTCCCTGCTTAGAATATCAGCTATATGGGGGCAGAGATTTTTGTCCCTTCTATTCACTGTTATTCACACAGCCTGGCATATGTAAACTTCCAAAAATATCCGTTCAATTTATGAATGAAACTGTGAACTACTTTCTCACAGTGTGGTTCATGGCTCTCTAATGCACCTGAGTCAAAAGCAGCCCACCTGTGTCCTCCCTGTTTCAGCTGGCCCTTGGCTAACCATACCTCCACCGCACTCCTCGCAGCCAAGTGCCAGCCTGCTCCTGCCTGGGGCCTGCCTATCCACCAGGTTTCTCATCCTTTTCTGAGTCCTGGACCCCCTCTACCATCTGGTGAAGCCCACGCTTCCCTTCTCAAAAATAATGCCTTAAATGCATAAACTAAATTACATAAGATTATAAAGAAAACCAACTAAACATAGTTCTTAAAATATTAAAACTTTTGATACATGCATTATATATTTACATATCTATTCTATAAATGTATATATATATTTACAAGTACATGGATTTGATATTACATCAAATAATATCTAGTAGAAATTCTAATACTATAGTAACTAAAAAGTATTGATGTGTGTAAATGTTTTCATATGTCCTGCTAATATTTCTGTGGTTTCTTGCCTATATCATAACGAATGGCAATGCTAAATTTCAGCTAGAGGTGAATGAATATAAAAATGTACGTTGTACCCATCCAAGTCCAAAGACCCTCGCTGCTCCCAAATTCCATCCATGGGCCTTACCTGTCCTGGATGATGAAGTACTTCAAGGGGTCTGTGGCATTGCTGCTGGGTGTGGCATAGCAGTTGGTCATCAGCAGTGCAAACCGGGACAAGTCACCCCCATCCAGCATGGTGCCCACATAGAGAAAGGCCTCGGTGGACAGGGTCACAGAGGAGCCTTGGTAGGGCTGTATGTAAGCAGGGCTCTGGAAGAGCGCCATCCACACGGTGAACATTCCGGTCCCACCCATGCTGATGTTTAGGGCGCTGCAGGAGGAGAGGGGCTGGTGAGAGAACCAGAGCTGAGAACAGCAACAGAGAGGTCATCCTTTCTGGTCTGCATTCCTAAGCAGTTCCTGGCAGTTATTTGCATTTTTATCCAGCAATAGGACTGGAACCCACCAACCATTGCTCTGCAAACTACAATGAGCAGCCACAGGTCACTTAGGGATCCTGGTGAAATGCAGGTTCTGGTTCTGTAGGTTTGGGTGGCGCTCAGGGTTCTGCTTTTCTAACGAGCTCCCAGGTGATGCTGCTGCTTCTGATCCATAGACCATTATTTTCTGTAACATGTCCACCCCCTCAGGTGGTGGGCCCTGCATTCAAGAAGTGCAGCAAGCACGTTCTCTAGGGAATCACCTAGATTCCTTTTTTGGTCTTAATCTAGAACAGTTTAAAAAGATGGGCTAGGGCTTCCCTGGTGGCGCAGTGGTCGAGAGTCCGCCTGCCGATGCAGGGGACGCGGGTTCGTGCCCCCGTCCGGGAAGATCCCACATGCCGCGGAGCGGCTGGGCCCGTGAGCCATGGCCGCTGAGCCTGTGCGTCCGGAGCCTGTGCTCCGCAACGGGAGAGGCCACAGCAGTGAGAGGCCCGCGTACCGCAAAAAAAAAAAAAAAAAAAAAAAAAAAAAAAAAAAAATGATGGGCTATGGGTCCTACAGGCCTTAGTCAGAGTTCTGGCTCCACCTACAGCAGAAGATTGGGGTTTTTAAAATGGGTTATTTTAAATCACATTAAAAACAGCCACACTGATGTAGACTCCATGGGATTATCCTACAAAGGACACTGAAAGACTGATGCCCGAGGAAATGGGGTACATGAGAAATAGTAATGTGGAAGTCCATTTCAGAGGTGAGAACGGGGTTATTGGTTTGGACTTGGTTAGACTGGAATGAGATTTCTAGCTGAAGCCGGAGAGAGATCTGCATACAGATGTGTTGTTCCCTGGAACCTACCAGGCCTGGGACATGGTCACATTGCCCCAGGGCACTGCTTGGCCAGGTGATGCGCCACACAAAAGCAGATAATGAGTAAGTGTCTTCCTTCAAGTCAGCCAAGCACCCTCATCAGTGCCCAGTGCCCTTCCCCAAGTCTGGTTGGCCCAGGGAACATGTGACCATGGGCAAGCTTCAAAGAAAAGGCCGTGGTAGAACGGGCACTCTATGCCTGATGGCCTGGGTTTGAATGCAAGCTCTGTCACTTACTAGCCTCTACAACTTTGGACAAGTTACTAAACTTTCTTTGACCTTCAATTTCCATATCTGTATAATGGGAAGAATAATAATACTTACACCTCCTGGGGTGCGCTAAGTTTTCAGTGAGATGTTCCATGTAGAGCACTTAGCACAATGCCTGACATATGGTCAGCTCACGATAAACACTTGTTATTATTACAACTATTATTTTTTTCCAGTATAAGCTTCATTGGCTTGTGATTCATCCTATTCAGAGATTTTCAAGTTTATTCAGCAACAGGATCCTCTTATTTTTTTTAATAATAAAACTGATAAAGAAGATGTGGTACATATATACACAAAGGAATACTACTCAGCTATAAAAAAGGATAAAATAATGCCATTTGCAGCAATATGGATGCAACTAGAGATCATCATACTAAGTGAAGTAAGTCAGAAAGAGAAAGACAAATACCATATGATATCACTTATATGTGGAATCTAAAATATGACACAAATGAACCTATCTATGAAACAGAAACAGACTCACGGACATAGAGAAGAGACTTGTGGTTGCCAAGGGGGAGGGGTTGGGGAGGGATGGAGTGGGAGGTTGGGGTTAGCAGATGTAAGCTTTATATACAGAATGCATAAACAACAAGGTCCTACTGTAGAGCACAGGGAACTATATTCAATATCCTATGATAAACTATAATGGAAAAGAATGTGTGTGTGTGTGTGTGTGTGTGTGTGTGTGTATATATATATATCTGAATCACTTTGCTGTACGTAGAAATTAACACAACATTGTAAATCAACTATACTTCAATTAAAAAAATAGGAAAAAAAATAAAACCTCATGTGGCACTCAATGTGGGTGGAAGTTTTCTGGTTCCCACCCCTAAATCACCTCGTTAAAGACCCTCACACTCCAAGAAACATAAACTGTAAACCCCTCTTTATTCAAACTCCTTCTATTTACAGAGAAAGAAACTGAGGTCCAGATATGGGGTACAATTTGCCCAGTCCCATAGAAGGTCTGAACTGAGACCTCTCCCTCCTTTCCTCTGGTCCAACCACCCTACCCCTCTGATAAGCCAGGGACCCTAATATTGGTTTCACCTCTGCAGAGCACTTTTGCGCTTCTAAGAAAGATACTCCAGCTTTGCTAAACCCATTTCACATATGAGAAGACTGACACTCAGAGGGGGTCATCAACTTCCCAAAGCCATCTGTGTGATGGACCCGGGATTTGAAAGCAGGCTCCAGACTTCCCAGCTGGGCTCCTTAGGGGCTCCTTATGGAGTCCAACACTACCTCCCAGCCACCTCCCTCCCCCCAGCTCCTTAAGGGCGGCAGTTGACAGGGAAGCTAAGGGCCTGGTGTCTAAGGGGCTGTGGGGTGGAGCTGGCCAGGGACGTTGGGGACCCTCTCTGGCCTCACCTGACCATTGGCTGCAGGGAGGTCTTCAGGCTGACTTTCATGTCCAGGGGATAGGAGCACGCAAAGTTGATTTTGATGTTGCGGTCACGGATGATGAGCTCATCTGCCAGGTAGAGAGTGTTGCTGTATGTGGCATGAGTTTCATTCCTCTGTGTTAGGGTGGGGAGGTGGGGGGAGGGAGGGTGGAAAAAGGGGTATAGAATCTGAGTAAGATTCAAAGCCAAAGGTGTTGAAACTGCCCTCCCAGTTTCCATGAGCACAACTCATGTGCTAGCCCCCTTCCCTCACCCCAGCTAAACGCTCATACTGCGTCATTGCACTGGCCCTGCAATGACCCTAAGAGGCAAGGCAAGCACCTCCCTGCCTCTTGAAAGGAGACAGAAGTTCATGGGAACTGAGTGACTTGCCCCTGGTACCGAGGCTCTAACAAGCCTGGACTCTTCCCATCACCCCATGCTTCCTCTCGCAAACACTACCAAGACTGAAAACCACGTACCGAGTCATCATTAATGGTGGAACTTCAAAAAGCCATATCTGGCAAATGACAATTTTTTCCTTGTTTCTTTAGTCTTCTTTCTTTTTCTTTTGGGGAATGAGGGAGATGGGAGGAAGCAGAGCCCACTCACACAAGTGTTTACCTCTGGGTCCCTTTGGAGGAGGCTTCTATAGCTGAGGTCCTAGGTCTACAAACATCAGTGATGCAGACCCTGCCTCCCAGGATGGCCAGAGACAAACAGATCTGCTTCTGAACTCAGCGCTGATACCTACTGGCTTAGAATAGTCATTGCACTGTCTGGGCCCTACCTTTCCCATCCGTAAAATGGGGAACTATCACCATGGATCGTCCTCTTATTCGCAGCTAACATTTACCGAGCACTTACTATGTGCCAGTCACTGTCCTAATCATTTCACACACATTAACTCCTTTAACCCTCTTAACGCTATGCAGTAGGTACTATTATTACTCCATTTTACAGCTGAGGAAGCTGAGGCACAGCTAGGTTAAATAAGTCAACCGAGCCCACACAGCTGGCAAGTGGTAGGGCTAGGCTTGAACCAGGCAGTGCTCTGACCCTGTCCCCCACTGGCCAGAACGTACCGTCATCACCGTCCCACAGGGCCCATCCCTGGCTGGGGTCACCACGGACATCCAGTCCCGGTCGCCCCTCTCAGTGAAGCCCGAGCACTGGCTGTCCCGCAGGTACATGAAGACCTTCTCAAAGCCCAGGCTCTTGAGCTGGCACTTGCCCAGGGACAGCTTAATGTCATTGACCCCACATTCCAGCCTGCGCTCCAGGAGGGAGATATCTGAAATGATTAGGAAAGGCAGGATTGAAAGGAGGCCTGGGACCACAATTCGGGGTACAGCACATCCCCAGGGCCCAGGCCCAGCTAGCCAAGTTGGCCACCAGCTGGGGGTACTCTGAATCGCTTCGGTCTCCCGCTGTGGTCTCCCTTCTGAAAGAGACGGAGACGTGAGACTGGATTCTCAGCTCACTGGATGGACCCACGTGACCAACCACCAGACCACGTTACCCTAAGAGTAGGTTGTATACAAAGAACAGTATTATCTTTGGGTCGTTCACTGCCCCGGCATTAAATAACATTGAATCCCAGTAAAACAAAACAAAACAACAAGAAAACAAAAAAAGCTAATAAGTTAACTGCAATTTCTTTCCATCCTTCCTACATCAAGGAGACAGTCCTCAATAGCTGCTAATGTTTTCAGTGCCCTACGCTTGCTAATTTTCCTTTGAAACAACAGAGAGCAGACCTCTGGCTAAGTATTTGCAGCACATAAAATACGGTTGGACTTTTTAAATTGAAGTATTACGCAGCTGCTGAAATTGAATAACTTTCTTTCATTGTATTCATTTCTACCGTTACCCTCTACGTAGGGTGAGTGTTACTTCCCACAGACAGACACAGCAGTGAACTTCAATGTCCCAAGTTTACTTAAAAGAAGGATGTGACTAAAATCAGGCCTGGAATTTGGGAAATACGAGGCTGCTTCAGTCATTATACATATGGGGAAACAGGTTTAGAGATGGCCAGGGCCCTGCTCAGGGTCCTCAGCTGGTCCGTGGAGGGCCCGGCCCAAGAAACTGCAGACTGCGGGCCATGCCTGCGTTCTTGTGCTGCAGGAATATGGTTCAGGCAGCCTTGGGCCAACAGGTGGCAGCCACCTGTTGGCTCAGGCAGCCTTGGGCCAACAGGTGGCAGCCACCTGCGTATCCACTGCGGTGCAGGGGGCCTCAGAAAGAAGGCTGGGGGTGAGGTTGTGCCCCAAGCTCTGGGAGCCCAGAGAGCTTCTTGCTGGATTAAATGGATATTACCGGACCGGCTCTCCACTCAGATTGGATAGTAAGCATTCCCTGGGTCATCCCCACAGGCCCCCAATTCCCACACAGGAATTTGTCCCTCCCCTGGTCGCTGACATTTCTCAGCACCTCCCCTCCTCCCCACTGGCCTCACCGGTGATGCTGAAGTCCTGTTTGCACTGGCAGTGCCATCTGCCATTATCCGATTTGCAGTCCTCGTCTACACTGCACTCCTCACACGTCCCCTCCACGGAACTGGGGTCTGCAGGGTTACAGACAGACAATCAACAAGGATGCGCTCCAGTCCCTCGAGGCGCCCACGCGTCCCGGTTGCGGCGGCAGGGAGTCACCCCCTCACCTGTGCAGTAAGCCAGATGGCACTCGGGGGGCGCCGTCAGGTTGTAGACATAGTAGCCGCCGGCACAGGCCTTCACCTGGATGGGCGTGTCCCACAGGCAGCAGTGGCCGCTCCAGTGCGCGCAGGCCCTGCGGCTCACGATGCCTTCGCTGCTCGACGGGTGCGTGCCATTGAGCCACATTGGGGCGGCCGTGTTGCAGCGCAGGACGGGCACGCAGGTCTCGGCCAGGCGCACGCCGCCCTGGCCCACGAAGCGGTACCAGCCGGCCACGTCGGAGTCGCAGGCGTAGCCCGCGCCGTACTGGGCGCTGCGCCAGTACTCGTCCAGGATGCGGTGGGCCTGGCACGGGTCGGCGCACACGAGCGTGTCGCCCTCGTGCACGCAGTCCAGGCCAGGCCCGCAGGAGCCCGGGGAGCACTCACAGCGCCTCCCGTCCCCCCAGTAGCCCGCGGGGCACACGCACGAGTAGTTGCCCTCGCTGTTGACGCAGGTGGCCAGGGCGTGGCAGTGGCTGAGCCCTGGCTCTGCACACTCGTCCACGTCTGTGCAGCCGAGCTCGGAGCTCAGGCGGAAGCCTTCGGGGCAGACGCATGTGTAGGAACCTGGCGTGTTCACGCAGCTGCTGGGGGCGGAGCAGTTGTGTGTCCCAGGAGTGGCGCATTCGTCCAGGTCCTCGCACTCGAGGCCGTCGCCAGTGAAGCCCGCCTGGCAGGAGCACGTAGTGGCAGCCCCATCCTCCATGCAGGTGGCATTGCTGTGACATTCAGAGCAGCTTCCTGAGGACAGAAGAGACCAGACTCAGAGTGGAGGCCGCTAGGCCACTGGTCACCCAGAGACTCTTCCCGCGTCCCTTAGGGTACCCACATTCTTTAAGACTTAGTCCATAGCCGACCACCTTCGAAAGAAAGAAACCAAACTCCCCTGATGGTGTCTAACCATTGCGTTCAAGCTGTGTCTTCTTTTCAAACGTCCACCTTTCCACCTCCAGAGGAATAATGCAGAGTTCTTGACACTCTGGTAGGACTTAGGTGGCCCTGTCACCCCTTCCCCGACTTGGTACATTGTATACCTTTTGCTCGGATCTCCTTCCCTGCTTCCTCTCTCTGTCTGGCGGTGGCAGTCACACTTTGTTCCTCTGTGACAATAATAATAAGATTGTATGGAGAAATCCAAACGAAACTTCTGGCCAACCCGATAACGGTAAAGATAGTGAGCTGTTGTTTATTAAGCACTTAGTATATGCCAGACACTGGGATAGGCACTTTCTATTCCTTATCTCAATGAATCCTCTCCAATGGCCCTGGGGAATGACTTTTGTATTTGCCCTTATTTTAAAGGTGAGGAAACCAGATTCAGAAGTTTTAAGCCACTTGCTCCACTGGTAAGCAGCAGAGCTGGGACACAAACTGAGGTGGCAGGACCATAGAGTGTGTGCTCTTAACCACGACAACACGATGGTATTTACTCTCTGTCCCAAAGTACCCCAGCTGGGGATTGTGGGGGTGGTGGCCAGCTCCCTTCTCCAAGGAAAAGCTGAAGCAATGTGCAACCCAATGGAATGGTCACTTAAGTGTTAAACGGAAGGTATTTGGGAGCCACCTGGGTGTGTTCAAATCTCCTGTGTGGTTGAATATGTTCTTGACCTTCCAGTGAAGTGCCACGGAGCCTTAGTGATGTTCTAGACTGTTGTCTCTCAAAATGTGATCCAAGGACCACAGCATCAGCATTATCTGGGAGCTTGTTAGAATGCAGAGTCTCAGGCCCCACTCCAGACTTACTGAATCAGAATCTGCACTTTAGTAAAATTCCTGGGTGAGTCCTATGGACATTATAGAGTAAGAAATGAATTTAGAATAAAGACTGTGCAAACCCCAAGCATAATAAATAGGAGGGGGATCGAGACCGCCTCTGCTAATGTGGGCACTGCTCACTATACGCACACAGCACTTACTCGCTGCCAAGGTGTCAGAGGCTGCAGCTATGATGACCCAAGAGGTCACCACCACTGCCATCCACATTAAGGTCGAAGAGAAGAGCCACTTCATCTTTTCTGCTCTTCACAGCTACTTCTGGTCTGGGGAGACTTTCCCAAAGGCAAGGAAAGCCTGGCCTCTTGGGGTTTCCTCCTTGTCCTTGACACCTGAAGTCCTGTGAACAGAGACGGATGGGATAAACACATGATCTAACTCCCAGCCCCACAGTTGGGAGGAGTACTTTGGTTGTGCACTGCGTAAGTCCAGGAGATGCCATTTATGTGAACCACAAAAAGTGTGTATTGTTGTGGCCCTTGTTTTGGCGGGGTTTTCCCCTCTATGGCCCTACTCTTAACTCCCACTCACATCCCAGCAACAGCGTCCCTAGTTTCAGCGCATTTGGAAGAACTGAGTCTCTCATCGGGAGCAGGAACCAGCAAGATGGGGGAGTGTTCTGGACTCACCATCTTACTGGAGGCAGCTTTGGGTTTTAACAGCCAGCTCCTGATCCCCTGTTGGGAAACTTTGAACTTGCCCAGATACGTTTATTCATTCAACAAACATTTATTGAGAGGTTACTATGTGCCAAAGAGGGAGCTGTACACCGAGGTGACAGACAAAGTCCCTGACTTCATGCAACTCACATATTGTAAAGAAGTGGCTTGAGATAAGCAACTTGAGAGGTGATTAACCTTCGTAATGTAGTTTAATGTTTCCAGAGTGCTCACTTATTATTTCACCCACCTGGCAAGATAATCTACTATTACCCCAATTTTTATAGCAGCAAAATAGCATAGCATGGTGGTTAAGTATGTGGGACCTGGAGCCTGCAACCAGGATTCAAATCCCTATTTTACCAATCGCTATGATTGGTAAACTCATAGTGTAACACTGGGCAATGTATTTCAATTCGCTAAGACTTAGTTTCCTCATCTATGAAATAGAGATCAGTGCTTGCACAAATTGAGTGACTACAATGCATCAGGCTCACTGTGAAGAAGTCCCCTGTCATCAAAGAACCTGTGTCTTAGAAAAGTGTTTTGCAAGCCTTTGAGACAATGATCTGCTATAAGGAAATTATTTTATGCCATGACCCAGTACAGCTGCTTGTACACACACACACACACACACACACACACACACGAAATAAATGTTTTATAAAACAATTCTTACCATTACGGTGTGCATTCTTTGATGACATATTCTATTGTATTTAATTAAAATAAAATTCTGAATGTAATCCGCAAATGACTTCATGATCCACTAATGGGTTGTGACCTATTGTCTGGCTAATAACCAACTGCATATTGTTGTCCGGGGATTAACTGAGATGATATGTGCAAAGCAGACTCAGAGCAGATACTCTTGTTCACTGCTGTATTTCCCAGTGCCTGGTACATAGTAGGCACTTCACTAATATGAATTGAATGAATGAAAAAATTGTTGTTAGGGAAGCACAGGCTGAAAGAGAGGGGGATTGACTTACCAATGGTCAACACGAAGCCAATGGTCAACAGAGTGATGACTCAACCTAGGTCTGACCCAAGTGTCCAATCTCTTCATTTCTGCTCCCCCACTCCCTCAAACAGAACGGAAATCAGCAGAAGACCAGATGGGGAGAAGTGGCTAGGAGAAGTGAGAGCTGCAGATAGCCTTACCTGAAGCCAGAAAGGTAGAATTAATCCGTTTACAAGTGTGTGTGCCTCCTATATATATATATATATACATATATATATATATATATATGTATATATATACACACATCTGCCCCCCACTGGTACTCTCTCCTCCAGTTAGTCTCTGGTTCTATTTCTTGAATGTTTTCCGGGAGGTGGAATATTTTCCCCTTTTGGCACAGTGTTTTCCTTTCCTAGGCTGTGAGGTGGTTGTTATTCTTTTTCCTAATTGGTAGAGACCCCAAATGATTGACATTGGGGGTCACGCTTGTGCCCATAGTTACAAGCCCTCTGTTTTGCACCTTTGGGGATCAAGAGATTCCTTAGTTAGAAATTAACTGGGAAAACAGTGCCAAGTTACTGGGCTTTTTCTTGGTCATTGAAAAGGATGAGGTGGAGCCAGGCAGAGGTCAGAATCTGAAGCCAGGCTGCTCCAGGAGAAAAGAGTGTTCATTTTCCATACTGGGACATGTACCTGTGGCCACTCGGGTTCCAAAGCACACTCCATCCTCATGGGCTAAGCCAGCTCCCCTGGGGTCCAGATGGGAGCAGGAAAGGAGCTGAGAATGGCTGAAGGTCAGAGCCAGAAGATAACTCAGACATCATTGGACCAGACTGACTTTATGAACCAAGAAATCTGAATTCCCATGAAGGGAGGTCCCTTGGGAGGTGGATTGAACAAACTAACTTTGGAGTCAGTCCATCTGAATCCTGATCAGCCATTGCTGTGTGACAGTAGGCTCATTTCTTTCCTTCTTGAGGTCATTTTCGTCATCTATAAAATAACAATACCCATCTCCTGGAGTTGTTATGGTGATTAACATAACATGATTCAAGGGCTTCCCTGGGGGCGCAGTGGTTAAGAGTCTGCCTGCCAATGCGGGGGACACGGGTTCGTGCCCCGGTCCGGGAGGATCCCACGTGCCGCGGAGCGGCTGGGCCCGTGAGCCACGGCCGCTGAGCCTGCGCGTCCGGAGGCTGTGCTCCGCAACGGGAGAGGCCACGACAGTGAGAGGCCCGCGTACCGCAAAAAAAAAAAAAACAAAAAAAAAAGGAGCTGATGCAAGTAAAGGCATGTAGCAATGATACCATCTGTGGAAGTCACTGCCACTGCTGCTTTGCTGATGTACAGTCACGGGGTAGAAAATGCCAGAGCCTGGCTGGGTTCAACCCCGTGTCTCCTGACCTAATTCCAAGTCGACGGAAATCCCATACTGAGAAAAATCAGATGTGTGTGAACTCTGGATGCGCAGGAAATATGATAATGACCCATGGCACTTACTTTTTCAGGGCTTTCTTCTTCCACCTGGTTTAGTGGCTGGGTGCTCATGGGCAGTGTCACACTCACCTCCTCAGGGGAATTTCATAGGCGTGAAATTACTGGGTCAAAGGGGTGGCACGGTCTTAAGAATTTTGATACCTCTTCCCAAAAAACACCCCAGAGAGATCTTTAAAAATTAGTTTACAATCCCACTACAGTACTCACCAACCCTGAGCATTAACTTTCATCTCTGTCGAAAAGTGAGAAATATCTCATTGTTATTTACTTTGGTAGTTCTTCGATGAAAAGGGACGTTATTATCTTTTCATTTGTTTACTATTATTCTTTTCTGAACTGGCTGTTTGTATCCTTTTCCTTTTTTGTCCCCCTATAAGAATATGTCTTTTCTCCCTCTCTTTTCTATAGCTTAAGAAGAAAATAAAAGTTCTTAATATTCTTTTTCTCCATCCTGGATGGTGAATATCATTTCTGGTTGGTGCACACGAGGCTCTGTCAAAATCCGAGTTTGGGTGTCTCTAAAGGATTAAAGATGGAGCTCCAGGTGGCTCCTGGAGTTGTCTGGGCAGAGATCCTGGGCAGGAAAATGGGGAGTTTGGGCTGGAGACTATTCATAAGTCTAATAACCACATTATTCTAGTTTCTGTATTTGATGCTTTTACACCTTGAGGCTTTGCTGACTCTGAAGGGACTATCCCACTGAAGGTAAACTAATGCCTAGAGATAGCAAGGACTATCTCATGATATATATCCTTGCCATCTCTAGGAATATCATATTCCTGAGAGCACGATTTTCATGTGCACACTGCCAGTCCAGAGCCCATCCCCCAACCCCTCCTCTATCAGACTCACACTCAGGGCCACATTTTCCCTCCCCTAATCACCCCAGGGCCAGGTACCAGACAACTAGGGACAACTCCTAAGTCCCAGAGCCTGCTGAAACTATTCAAACTAGCCAATCCTAAACCTGCTTACCTTGCCTCTTCTGTTCCTTCCTATGGAAACCACAATGAAGGCTACAGTTTCAAATTGTAGCTAAATTTTCCCCTTGCTTTCTCTGCCTCCTGACCAGCCCTAGCACTTCCCTGTGTGCCCCACCCATGGCGTGGTGTGTACCCTCCTCTTGGGGTCTGTGAGTATAATAAACTGTCTTTTCGATGGCAGTTATCTCCTCATCTGTTGGCCTTGCAATACCTGAATTATAATCAAACCTACATTTTAAAACAATAAGCATCATCCTCACTCAACACAGCTGGATCAACTTGTGGTATTTCTCTAATCGGCTATTTTTCCACTCTTTCTTCTTCCTACCCTCTCCCCAGTCCCACACACTTAATGACATCATGGCATACTTCATTGGAGTAACTAAGCCATGCCTCTCACATCTTCTCCATCTACCTGCCTCTGGACTCATCTCCCACATCCCCTCTCCTGTCATGATGGAGACAACATCTTTCTGCAAAAGGCCTTTCTCTCCCTGTATGCTCTGATGACCTCCCAACAGAGGGTCATCCCCTGTGCCACCTACCCATACTGTTTATCCCAATCTGAGCCCCTACTTCCTAAGGTCCCAGTTGCATCTGGGGGACCTGCAGGTAGCACACCCGTTTTCTGGCTTGTTGCCAGCCAGGGGTTCTGTTCCATGTGATTTAGTTCTAGCAGCCCCTGTGGACCCCTCCTTCTTAAAGCCACTGGCAGCCACGTGGCTTTAAGACTGAAGCAGGTGAGCCTCGAATCGTGTCCTGAATACTAATACCTGCCCCTGTCGGGGCAACCGGTTCAGGTGAGTTCCAGGGCCCCAGGCTGTTCCCTGCTTGGTCTGGATGTGGACAGGCCAGGTTTGGGGGAAGAGAGACAGGGACACCGGCTCCGGAGGCCTGATAAAGCACAATCAGTCTTTGTGTTACATGATGGGTAGAGTGTGGAGAGGCCCAGATGGTTTGTGCAGAACTTGGTCCCTAAAATATTATGCCCTCCTTTTCCCAAGAGAAGGTTTATTATCACCTGACTGAAATGAATGTCACAAACCAGCGGCCTGAGTCTGAATGACCTCCTAATACGTCTGCGTCCTAATCCCCAGAACCTGTGAATGGTACCTTACGTGGCAAAAAGGACTTTGTGGGTATGATTCAGTTCAGTATCTTGAGATGAGGTTATCTGGGCAAGCCCAGTGCTATCTCAGTTGCACTTATGAGAGAGATGCAAGAAGAATTAGAGGAAGTAGGAGAAGTGAGGATGGAAACAAGAGGTCAGAGTTCTTTGAAGAAGGAGCCATGAATGCAGGCAGCCACTAGAAGCTAGAAAAACAAGGTAGTACTGCGAGCCCTCACGGCTATGGCTTTTTAAAAGATCACTTTAGCAGCTTTAGGGAATATGGATTTTGTGTATGTGTGGGGGGCACGGAGGTACAGAGAGGCGGTAGAGGGACCAATGAGAAGACTTCTGTGGCTGAGACTGGTGGGTGGAAATGGAGGGCGGTGGTGGAGGCATGTGGTTTGGTAGAGTTACTTTTATGGTAATAAAAGGAAAGAGGGACCTTGAGGGTTAGCCCAGCATATGGCTGCTTAAGAGAGCGGGTCATTTTTGAGATGTGAAAGACTGGGGACAGATTTGGAGTTGAATCTCTTTCTCACTGTGCTAAAATGAAACGTGAAAAAATCAATCCACCTCTTTGAAAGCATCAGCCACCCTCTGGGGACCCCAACCTGATGGTGGTAGTGTGTGCATAGTGGTTAAATGCATGGTCTGTGGAGTGAAATTCCCTAGGATCATATTTCAAGGGCTTTCTAGCTGCGTGATCCTGCCTGGTTTCTTAACTTGTCTTTGCCTCGGTTTCCTCATCTGTAAAATGGGGATGATGAAACCTAGCTCTCAGTGAGGTTGTGAGAACCAAGCAAATGCCCACCATCTTGTAAAGACTCGTTAAATGTTGCTCTTATGGCTTCCCTTGCAGCCCTATGTGAATTCCAGGCCAAACAACCCTTCTAAGGCAGCACCAGCCAGGAAAAAGAGCTAATGAATAAAACAGGGCCAAAGACATTCAGGGGCTTTTATTATCCAGCCTCCACCCACCTACCACAATTATATATAATTTTATTTGGAGTAGATCCACTCAGAAAATGATGCCAGGACCTGGAAAATGGGCACCCTCTCTCCTGGTTTTGGAGAGGCTACAGTTCTTCCTTCACTCTTGGCTTCTTCTCCTGTCCTGGAGGTCCCTTTGGCTCAGCTACCTTCTCCTCCTCCTCAGCCATTTCTTTCTGCCCAGCTGGCCCTTCCAGCTTGGTCAAGTTCTCCAGCTCAGGCAACTTCTGTTCTGGTAGCTCTTTCTTCGTAAAAGGTACCTCCTTTTCCTCAACTAACACCTCCTTTTCTGTCACTTCACTTTGCTCAACAGACAGTAGCTATTCAAGAAAAGAAGAGTGGGAGGGACACAGGGGGAAGAAGGTGGAAAAAGAAACAGAGGCAAGAATTACGCGATAATTATTGTAATTGCCAAGCTGCCTTTCTCTGCTCTATGCCCACAGTTGCGGCTGTCCCAGGCCTGGCTACTGAGATCCATTCCCGGACATTTGCTAGGACTAAAGAGTAGGTACTTTCTTTCCAAGCTGAGAGGGTGTTAGCTGAGAACTGTGGAGCAGTCATTGCCCCTCTGTGGGGAAATGCCTACTTGGGAATGAAACCAACACAGAGGAAAACAGAGATGGGGAGACAGAAAACAACTTTGAGCTTCAGGATCCACCCACATCTGGCGTTCTCCCAGTTACAGGGGATAAATTCCCATTGCTGCTTAAGCCAAAGAGTACTGTGGTTTCTGACATTTGCAACTGAAAGGGTCCTAACCGATACAGGTGACACCTTCCAGCAGATGGCCTCACTGAGGCATGAACAGAATTAGGAGAGAATGGAGATTGTAGAATGATGCCGGAGGGCAAGAGCCCATCAAGACATGTGGTTACCCAGTCAGGATCAGTGGACCCAAGGAAGCAGCCTTAGGAGCTGTGTGAGACTTCAGAGCGTTTGCCCTTCTCAGTGTTTCTCAACTCCACCTTTCTGGTAGTATGTGTCCTTGAAATAAAGTCATCCAAACTGGATTCATCCTCCATTCTCTCCAAAGTGCACAAGATTATGGAAATCTTGGTACCCTCTTTCCTAGTCCATTGAGCTCCTGATGGTTCTGTGTGGGACAGAATAATCTAGGGTACTGCTGTTTTGCCTTACCTCATCTTCGTCCTCAGTCTGGATCTCGATTTGACTTTCCAGGAAGTCAGAAAAGCCCTTCAGGGTATGTTCGCCCTTATATAGTACAGCCTAGGAAGAAAATGGAGCAGGGTCAAAATGGTAGCCCCTTCTTGCAAAATACTCAGAGATTGCTCCACAGGGAAATCCAGAGTCAAATTCCTAACAACCTAAGTGCAGTAAGCAAGTTCCTTGACTGCTCTGAGCCTCCATTACCATGTTTCTCACATAAGCATAATGAAACGTCCTCCATCGTAGGGCTGTGAGGTAGTGGTTCAGAGCAAGAATTTTGGAGCCACACTATTGGGGCTCAAGCCCTGGCTTCATCACTTAGCAGTGTAGTCTGGTTGCTTAACCTCTCTATGACTCAGTTTCCTTAACTGTAATATGAAGATAATAACAGTCCCTACCTCATGGTGTTGTTATAAGGATTTAATGAGTCACTATACCCAAAGCACTTAAAACAATGCCCGACTCATAGTCTGCACTATATATATTTGCTATTATTATTATTATTATTACTAAAGAATAAGAATAGTTATTTTACAAAGTGTCTGGCCTATGTTCTTGCTCAGCCATCACTAGCTTCCTTTCCTCTTTCAGTCTTTAAGAAGATTAGGAAACTGCTTACTGCCCTCTGGCTGTCCAAACTCCTTTTCAGATAACTGAAGATCTGTGCCAGGTCCACCCTTTCAATCTAGGCACGTGCATCTTTTGCACCAGGAGGATGACATCCCTTTCACCTTTCTGGGGCCAGCCTTCTGCCTATGCCCTTGTTCATGTTATACTTCCTACCTATACTTCACACCCTTCTGATTTAAATCCCCACCATTCTTCAAAGTCTCATGTCTGCATGAAGACTTCCAGCCATATCTGTCCTCCAGTATCTGCCCTATCCAATTCCAGTTGCACTTGGAGATGAGCGCCTATCATGACTTTTCCTCCACACTCAGTCATACTCTTCTTAGGAGCAGGGACTTTGGCTTGTGATTCTTTGATTGACATTCTTCCCCACATGCCAAAGTGGCATGAAGAATGTGTTGCATGAACACTGGTGATGTTCGATGACTCTAACACCAAAGCGTAAAATACTTAATTGTCTCTATTACGCATTCTTTCTTCTTCTGATAGCACTCCACCCCCAATACTCACACGGTGACTCCCCCGACCTTATTCCATATAGTCTGAATCAGGCTCAGCTCTAATACCAGAGGGAACCATTTGACCTAGGCCTGACCATCAAAACACCCACATCGCCTTGACCACAATGACTGGGTCAGGGGGGGACCCAATCAGACTGAGACTTGGGACTTTTGTGAAAGCTAATGGAAAACACTCTCTAACTTGAATATGAGAAGATAATAAGGGCTGGAGCTGAGAATGAAGCTGATTTGGTAAAAAAAGGCAGAGCTGGAGACAGGGAGAGACTGAGTCCATGACGATACTGTAACATTTCTAGTTATGTGACTCCCAGGAGCCCCTCACTTGTTGAGAGTCAGTGGGGAAGAGCCTGAAGACGGGGTACCGGTCCAGGTACGTCAGCTGAATGTCATTTGCTGTGATGTCGATCTTGGCGATGGTGACTGTGGAGTGGTTTTGATACTTTCTACCCAACTCTTCCAACACTGGGAACAGCGCCCTGCACTTTTGGGACCAGGGTGCATCTGGAAGAGAAAGGCCGTCACTCAAGCTCACACTAATAGAGACCCTGAAAGCCACACTCCCACGTAGACAGTATCACTGTGTTCCACTAATGGTCTGTTGCCATGCAAATTGCAGCCCCCCTCTCTTCTAGTAGTATGTTAGGTTATTTTACATTTCAACCACAGTACCTGATCATCATTAACTAAATTAGAAGAAACATAATAACCTAGTCCCCTTCCACTCAGACACTAAAACTTTTTACATGTTGGGACATTTTCTTCTGTTCTCTGAAAATTTTCCTTTCCACTCTAGCTGAAGAGGAAAACCAAGAAAAATATTTATGATAGATGATTCCTCTTGTTCTGCCAGAAAGTGTGTGTGTGTGTGTGTGTGTGTGTGTGTGTGTGTGTGTGAGATAGCATGAGAGTTTTCCAACAGAGGTTAAGCTCACAGCTCAAGGTCATTTAGTTACTGAGGCAGAGGAGGTGGGATTTGCAGACAGGTTGTTTTGAGCTGTGACCGTGCTTTCACGCTGCCTTTCAGTCCCGGGGAGGAGAACGCACCCAGGAAGTGAACATGAGGTTGTGACAAGTACAACCACCCCTGGGAAGGGGACACTGTACTTCCCCCCTGAGCTGTGTGAGTGGGCCAGTCACCGGGACCTATGGAGAAAAATCTAGGACCAGCTCCAGCATGGAAGGGAAACAACCTTGCCTGCTTGTTCCATTAAAATGTCTGGCTCTGTGGGAGGAGTGGCGTCAAAGGCCCTGGTTATTACATTTGGATGATCATCCCTCCATTTACAAACCAAGTGCTTCTGTGACCATCTGCTCTCCCAGCTGAATCCCCGAATCTCCCTTGGAGCCCAATGGGCCCTGGCTTGGAACACGAGGGGGCCTAATGGCGGTGGTCCCAGGGAGCCAATCTGACAGCCCTGCTTCCAAGAAAATGAAGCTGCTTTTGCTTTTTACCGGAACTAAGTGGGCATTCTCATGACTCCCAGGGTCAGTGAGTACAGAAGGGCCTCCCTAGCCTCTCACTTAAAGGCAGCAGATCATGGTTATTCAGCCATGCAAACTTTAAACACCTGGCTCTGTGGATGAGCATCCATTTCAATGAGATTTTTAAAGGCCTGCATGATGTAATCCAGCCCTTGTTTCACCCTCCAGGCAATGATGGCTTCCGAACGGGATTTGAACTTTTTGCCTTGCAATTGACTTACTGTGTGACCTGGGGTAAGGTAATTAACTTCTCTGAGGCTTGGTTCCCTGATCTGTATCATGGGGAAATCCACTGGACCTTCCTAAGAGGCTTGTTTAGGGGAGGAAATGAGAGCAGGTGTATAAACTGCAAACTCATAAGTGCACAATAAATGGTAACTCCTCCTGTTAAGTAAAAGAGATGTCTGCAGTCACTGCATTACCACCCTTCTCTGTGTCTCAGGGTGGAAGAGAAGGTCCCTGGCTTTGGCTGTCACGTGCAAATCAGAAACAGTGAGGGAAGGGCAGTAGCTCCTGGGTGAGCAATGGAAATAATTGTAACAACAGGGAAAATAAGAGCAATAATACCTGTCATTTATCAACTGCTTACAAGATGCCAGACGCTGTTGCAAGTCTTTTACATGCATGATGTGGGTCTTCAGTTTGGCTGCACCAACTTAGGTATGTTAAGTATGGACCATTTGATAAGTTACTTAACTTACACTGGTCACTGGTACAGCAGTTACTAGAGTAGGCACTGGATTCAGGCTGACTAGGTTCCAATCCCTTACTTAATTAAGTTCACATACTAGCTGCGTGACTCTAGTAAAGTTTCTTTACTTCCCTGGAACTCTGTTTACTCATCTGTAAGGTGGGAGCAATAAAGTAGCCACTTTCAAAAGTAAGGTGTGAGGGTTAAATGAGATACACAGGCCTGGTTTATCTAGCATTCAGTCAGCGTTAGCCATCAGCATTACTGTTGTTACAAATAGCCGCAGGCCTGATTATGAGAAGGTATTCCACACATTCCAAGAGTTTGATTGGGGGGGAGAGTTGCTTTGTAGCTGATAGCATCTTTTTTTTTTAATATCTTTATTGGAGTATAATTGCTTGACAATGGTGTGTTAGTTTCTGCTTTATAACAAAGTGAATCAGCTATACATAACACATATATCCCCATATCTCCTCCCTCTTGTGTCTCCCTCCCACCCTCCCTATCCCAGCACTCTAGGGGGACCCAAAGCACCGAGCTGATCTCCCTGTGCTATGTGGCTGCTTCCCATGGAATCTAAAAAAAAAAAAAAAAAAAAAAAAAAGGTTTGAAGAACCTAGGGGCAGCTAGGGGCAGGACAGGAATAATAGCATCTTGATCCAAACTCTTTGGATGTCTGAAGACCATTCTTGGCATGGTGCTTTGATAGATTTTTGGAGATTCTGGTACCCAAGAATTCAGGAGCTACACTGAAAAGTAATGTTGAAGCCACTGCCTCCAATGGCCTCTGCAGAGATACTTACAGAACATCACAAATACGTCCCTTTCCTTGTCAAAGACAACGACATTGAAGTTCTTCCCAACAAGCTGCTTAACTGGCCCCTGGTCCCAATAATTTGGAATTTCTTCACTGGATTGATGTTTCTAGAAAGCAAATTTGAGAGACTTTCACGGTCTCCAGAAAGGAATTGGCAGCTGGGGCTCCCCACCCTGACTGGGAACAATGGAAGACTTTCTCCTGTTCTTGCAACAGCCTTGGGAAAGAGTTGGAAATGCTGAGATAGATCATGAGCTAGATGTGCAGCCTAGATTGTCCAGGGCACTGGAATCAGAGGGCTGATGAGGTGACAGGGCTCCAAACCGGGGTGGATTCTAGCATTTCAAATACATGATCGTTAGAATTCTTAGATGAGAGTGCATTTCACACCATTAACATCTAAACTAGTTTGTGTCCCTTCTCCCAAAAATATAGCCATCCCCAACTACCCCAAGAATCAAACTAAGATCATTTTATGTGACCTATAAAATATTTATCCCACTTCGTTTCTTGACACCTTCTCCAAGCTCATCACCATTCTTCCCTTGCTTGCTTTCTTCAGCCACGCTGGTTTGTTCACCCAAAGGGCTAGCCTTCCACCCACTTCCTCATTCCCACACGCCCTTCTCTATCAGATTTATCTCTAACTCAGATTTATCTTTCAGAATGATCTCAGAGAAGGACTTCCCTGATGCTACCCCAGACAAGGTCAGGCCCTGCTTTCATAAATTCTCATAATACTTGGTACTTTTCCTGCATCACTTATTTATCATTTATATTTAATTTTCTGGTTATTTGATTAATGTCTCACTATCTCAATGAAGGGAACGTCACAGGGGACTTTTTCTTCCCCCATCATTAAGTACAATTGAGTACTGGCACATCATGAGACCTCAGTCAATGTTTTGTGAATGAATGAAAGAATGAACCCAGCTCTTGCTTCTCCTTGAAGAAAGTGGTGAAAATCTCAGACCATATATTTTTCTCTGCAACCATTATTTTCTGAATATCTCTTGAATTCACACACTCCTCTCTGTCTGCACTGCTACTACCCTTGGCCAGGTAGCTTCCATCTCTCGTCTAGGTCACTGTAATAGCCTCCTAGTGTTCCCTCTGCATCTCCTCCTAATCCTCACCACACCTTTATCCTCCTACAAGCAGATTCTACCTTCACCAGACAAATCTGCCTTCCCGTTGCTCTTAGGGTACCATATCGTTAATATGCTCACAAATCCTTGCTGTCTGGCCTCTGCCCAGCTCACCAGTCTTGTCTCCCACTGTAGCTTCCCTCATGCCCACCCCAATCCCTGGAAAGGACCTGAAAATTCTTTGGGAGGGAGCTTAAGAAGTGTGGCGACTGGATATGAGAGATGGGGAACGGAGGATTAGAAATGGGCCAGATCAGGCACGTGACATGTTATAGGTCATGCGAAGGATGCTCATCTTCATTCCAAGAACAGAAGAGGATGTGCTGGCCCTTGAGAGGAAGACAGACACCTCCTGAGATATAACCAGAGGGGGAGAAAGAGGACAGGCAGAGCTCCAGGGAGGTTTGTAGATGTGGGGATAGAAAATGAGGGGCTCCTGTCTGAAGCCTTCTGTTTTCTTAATGCTGTACGATTAGAGTCCTCAGTTCAGACTGCAAGTAGGAATGGGGTTGAAGGAGAAAGAGACTCCGAGATTAAGAGAATGAACACACTAAGAGAAATTTATATAGAAACGTCAGGGCATTTCTACGAGCCCACGGGATATTTGGTTTGTGATTCCATGAAGCCAGCCTGCCTCGCGGTGAGGTCCTTTTTCTCCAGGATTGGTCTGGAAGCAGTAGGGAAGCTAAGTGGGTTCAACAGGAGTGGCGATTTTGCCTGGGAAGTACTACAGGGTGTAGAGGAGGTGGAAGGGATGGAAGAGTTAAGGGAATCATCATCAGAGCGATGAACCGTGGAATCCAAGTTCATGAAGGAGGGCAATAAAGGGATGGTGAAACAGGATCAGGAGACTGGAGGCCATGAAAAGGGTTAGGGATTGTAGCAACGTGGCTACTAGAGAAGGGAACTAAGAGGACGGGAGGTGTGAAATCAGGCTTTCAGAGGGGCTGCCATCTCTAGGGTATGGCCATAAGAGCAGGTGGCTGAGAGGGCATGGACACCCCATTACTGGAGAAAAGACCAGGGTTTTGGATACTGACATCTCTGTAAATGAGGGCAGAGTAGGGGTGGAGGGCAGGTCTGTGACGAGGAGCTTAAGTGCTCAGAGAGTGAAAGGGAAGTGATCAGAGCAACAATAGGATCAGGAGCAGGTGGCCTAAAGTCCAAAGGCGTGGAATCCAAAGAATCTGGAGTTTTTGAAGGCAGAAGGAGGAGAAATGGTTTGGAAGTGGCATGGAGGACACCAACCTTACCAACTGGCCTGTGATAATGTTGTCCGTCAGACAAAAACCAGCTTTCATTTGAGAAGGCTGCGGGGGAAGCAGTGTCTGTGGGGGGACGGACAGAAGGTAGTGGGAACCCTCCAAGGTAAGGTGACCACACATTCTGGTTTGCCTGGAGAGTCCCAATTTATTCCTGTCATTTCAGAACACTTTTTAAAATTGCTTCCATTACTCTCAAAAGTGTCCCCATTTGGAAAATAAATAATATGGTCACCTAACTCAGCAGGACATAACTCAGCAGGATGGTCGAGGATATAGCAAGAGCTAAATAAACAGCAGGTGGTTATGTTATGGGGCTACATAATGTTATGCAGCCATCCTTTTGCAGCCTCTCCTCCCTGGTCCCTAAAGCCTTTGAGGTTACATCCTGATTGCTTCATATATGCCACCCCATCTTCTCCCCCAAGCAGGCATCTACCCTGGGGCCAAGGAAATCTTTCACATTAGAGTCTGAAAGAAGGATAAGAACCTACTTTCAGAGAATGCCAGCCCTAGGAGTGCCTGCATTTCATTTGGAGATTCCTACAAAGAAAATGCCTTTACTTTAAGAATAAAGAATTAATGGTGGAATTATAAGGTCAGGACAGATCAAAAGTTAAATTGATTCGAGGTGGGGAAAAGGGGGTATTTCCTCACAAGAACCATGAGGTTGACCTTTATCCTACCTCCCCATTCAGATGACTAAAGCCCTCAGAATTACAGAAAAAGAATTATTTTGAGGCTCTGGCTAAACCTTGTCCAAGGATGAGCTTACCTTGGCCTTTCTATTCAGGAAGCTCTGGCCGAATTTCTTGAGGTTTTCATAGGTTATTTCCTCGAAAGGCATTTTGTACCTTGCATCAGAGCTTAAGTTTAGGAGTTGGACACATGGGATATCAGCCTCTGCGATCCGGAAGTATTCGAAGACACGTCCATTTCTGGGCTCGTCTGCGTCCACAAGGATGAAAAGGATCTGCCAAAACAAACGAAACCTGTGTCTCTCTGGATCGGAGGCATGAAAAATGTAACGACCCCCTCACCGAGGGAGAGAAACTGTTGGGAAGCTGTTGCGGGGAGGGGACACTAATGGAAAGCGAATAGCAGAGTCTATGGAGCACTCCTGAAAGCCAGGACAAAAGCTCCTTTTCATCAGGCAGGGGCAGCCCTGTGCTTCACTGCACAGACAGGCATCAGCTGTCATCCTGGTTTCACCATCCTTGTGCAGGACACCATTCACACAACCGCAGGAAGACAGGAGGTCCTGAGCTTTCATCCCAGTTCCTTGGGCAAAACAGTAACTTCCACTCTCTGTGCCTCAGCTGCATTATCTGTAAAGTGGTGATTATAATAGTACCCACATTGTAGGGTTGCTGTGAGAATGAAACAGGACACTGTATGTAAAAGGCTTAGTTCAGTGACTGGGAGGTATAAAATGCTCAGAACATTTCACCTCATTATTATTCTAAATTATTCTTCTATCTAGGAAACTCACGACCTCACTCAGTCATGCATTCAACACCTATTTGTGGAGTGGCTACTAGGCATTTTGCTAAGCACTGGGGATACAAGGCAGACAAAATCCATGCCCTCATGGAACTCACGTTCTAGTGGAGAAGACAGGCAAGAAATGAGTAAAGACGTTAGTCAATCAGATAGCAGTGAGTGAGTGCCAACCAGATGATAGAACAGGGCACTGTGAGAGAGTGACTGTACAGATGGGGTGAGATAGAGGCTCAGTATTGGGTAGGAAGTTCAGCAGGAGTATCTGAGGAGGTGACATTTGAGCTGGGACCTGGGTGATGAGTAACAAGTCAGGGGAACATTTATTTAGGCAGTGGAAACTGCCACTGAAAAGGCCTGGGTGTGGGGAGGGGGGACACATGGAACGTTATAGAATAGAGAGACAAGGCCAGTGTGGCTGCAGTACCAGAGAGAGTCATGGAAGATGGTGAGAGATGAGGTCAGAGCTGCAGTAAGGAGCCAGGGGTTAATCTGAATGAGATGGGAGGTCACTGAGGATAATAAGCCAGAGTGTGACATGGTGATAATTTTTAAAAGACCACTCTGGTTGTAGAGAAGAAACAAGCATGGAAGAAGGAGACCAGCTAGAGTCTCCTGCAGACCCTGGATTTGGATACTCTCAGGTCATTCATCTATCAAAATATTAAGAGCCCTACTATGTGCCAGACACTCTTCCAGGTGCTAGGGGGATTGTGAAAAACAAAGCAGACATATTAAAACCAACCATGTATACTTTCAATAAACATTTGTTAGAGGTGAACAAGATAAGATGTGGGGGTATGACCTGTTGGAATCATATTCATCCAACTGTTTATCTTTGGCATGAAAATGGAGCACGATCAATAAATGGCGTTCTAGAAGTTTGCTAACTGGGGTAAAGGCAATCTACAACCTAAACCCATGATATATGCCAAAATGAGTTCCACCTAGATTAAAGTGTTAAATTTTAAAAAAATCTAGAAGAATTATGGCTAAGCATTGACTATTATAACAGTAATAGCGTGAAAGCAATCCGATTGTAATCAATTTAATTACATCAAAATTCTTGAAGTTTAAAATTGAATAAACCAGGAAACGTATTTCCAAGAGGCGTTTCTGTAATTAGAATAACTTTCCTGGAGAAAAATGAGGTGGGATGTAGCAGACATTAAAAATGCTCATGCCTAGTGGCTTTATTCTGTATTTATTTGGGGTTTCAAAGTTTTTAATTGTTTTGTTTAAATTTCAGAATAATTTTCTTCAAGAGAAAGAGAACCTACCATTACCTTACTTCTTATAAAAATAAAGAGAAAAGTGAAGTAAATAGCCCCCAGAGTCCAGATGGTGCTAACTCTATAAATATAGGTATAATACTTAGGAAAAACTGATGTGTTTCTTTTCTCTTTTTTTTAAGATTTTTTTGGATGTGGACCATTTTTAAAGTCTTTATTGAATTTGTTACAATATCACTTCTGTTTTATGTTTTGTTTTTTTCGGCCCAGAGGCATGTGGGATCTTAGCTCCCCGACCGGGGATCAAAACCACACCCCCTGCATTGGAAGGCAAAGTCTTAACCACTGGACCGCCAGGGAAGTCCCCTGATGTGTTTCTAATGATAATAATAACAAAAAAATATAAGCTCTGTTTATTGTACATTTGCTCATTGCTTTACATATAGCACTTCTAATTCTTGCTATAACTCCCTATTTTACACGGGAGGTGACCGAGACTGAGAGGTTAAACTCATCTAAGACAAAATCACTTGTAAGAGGACGAGAACTTGAACCCAGGTCTGTTGATGCTGAAGCCTGAACTTCAGCAACTGCTTGTCTGTGCTGCTTCACACATTCAGGCTTTTCACACTCCTTGATCTCAGGCAGGAGCGGTCTTTCCTTCCCCTCGCCGCCAAGCCAAACGCTAGCCACACTGCAGTCACCCACTCTTAGTGGAGCATGGCCCATTGAAAAAGCAGCCAGACCAATCATGTTCCCATAGTAAGACTTCTCAAAAAGACGAGGGAAGGAGCAAAGGTTTGGTGAGAAAGAAAGAGACGCTGGGCAGGAAGAAGAATGCAAATCAGGAGATCGGTATGCAGATGAATACACCAGTCCTTCCTGGATTAATTTATAATCGGTAAAGCAGATGGATCGCATTAGGGTCTACAGCTCTTGGATTCCTAAATAAAGAGCCCCAAGGAGCAGTGGCCACTTCCACAAACCTTGTTTTGGAATTTCTTCGATGCCAATTTATAGTGCTGCATTATCATACGAAATGACTTGGAGCTTTTGGAGACGAAGAGCAACATGTGATTCAGGATGTTCAATTCATAAATCAGATCCTTATTCTGAAATTAAAAGGAAAACAGGTCATTCCTTGCACACAGCTGCCCCAGCTACCCTTCTCCCGGGACCCTTTGCTCACTGACCTCAGTGTTGTATTCAATAACAAAATCTGTGAGGTGCTGTTTTATGAGTTGATTGAGGGTATGTTTGTTGGTACTGTCATCGATAAGCTCCTGGCGGTTCACGATTTTTCCCTTGGACAAACGAAGAAAAGCATTAGAGGGCAGTAGCATGCATGATGTAGGCACTTAATAAATATAATAGCACAATTTTCCCCTTGGATAAAAGGAAAACGCCATGGTAACAGGTGTAATACATAATCTAGATACTTAATAAATATGGATGGTTGGGCAGATTAGCCTGAGAGTGGAATACGGGTATGTGGAAGCCACGAAAACCTCCAGCCTACAGACACAGGGAGGATACTTGACGGACAGCGCCAGCTGCCTTTGTCTGAAATCCATCAACATATTTGTGCTGGTGCTGAGCAGTTTCTCACACGCTGCTCCTAACCAATGAATTTGTCAGGGATACGAAGGCAAGCCCATTTCTGTGAGATACAGAGCTTCTCTTATAGGAGACATTGATGAACTTTCTTAGAACTACACTGCAGTCAAGGACTCTTCCATCCCACCTTCCTTCCTTCCAAAGGGTCAGATCTATTGATGCATCATGGTCTGATAAGTTTCCCCCAGCTCCCTCTCTATTTTCCTTCAAAGGCATTTCCCCTAATCTTTTTTTTTTTAACATCTTTATTGGAGTATAATTGCTTTACAATGGTGTGTTAGTTTCTGCTTTACAATAAAGTGAATCAGTTATACGTATACATATGTTCCCATATCTCTTCCCTCTTGTCCCCTAATCTTTTACATGATTAATCCTGCTTGATGACTGCTTCTAAGAAGGACCTGGATTAGCACAGGAAATGACATAATTCTCTGTAGCCCAGGATCAAATTCTGTGGGGGAAGGAAAAAGAAGCAGCTATCTCCTTATTTCTCTCTACTCCATCTCCTCTTCATCCATGCCAATCCCACGCTCTAGTCCAAACCTATTCCTTGGACTCCTGCAAAGGTCTCCTGATGGTCTTCCAATTTCTCCCCCTGCTTCCCTTCCATCTATCTCCCACACTTCAGCCAGAGTGATGTTGTTAAAATGCAACTCTTGCTTAAACACTTCATAGGCCCCATTGTCCCCTGGATAAAGCCTATACTCTTTCCTGGTCATAACAATAGTTTAATAATCCTAATTAGACTTATGGACAGCTCATGTTGTACCAGCCACAGTTCTATATATGTTATATGTATTAACTCATTTAATCTTCATAACATCTCATTGTGCTATATACTATTATTTTGCCCATTTTACAGTTGAGGAAATTGAGGCACAGAGGAGTGAAGTGACTTGCCCAGGGTTGCTAAGGTAGTAAGAGGTGGAGCCAAGATTCCAAGCCAGGCAATCTGACTCTAGTGCCCATGTTCTTAACCATTAACAGAGACCAAATCTCTTCTAAATGCATTTCCAAGTTTGCTATTTGGTTTTTGATTTTGTGATTGGGTTTATTCTGCAGAATTTTAAAATTTTTGTATGATCCAAATTTATCAGTATTTCTTTTCATACTTTCTGGGGTTTCTGTCATGCTTTATAAAGGAGCTTTCCCCCTCCCTCCAAGGTTAGAAAGCAGACTCTCCCATGGCATCTTCTGGTCTTTCCACAGTTTTATTGTTATATTTTTAAATCAGGGATCAATCTGGAATTTAATTTGGTGGAAGGAGTGATATATAGATTTAGCTTTAGTTTTCTTTTTTCAAATGGCTACCCAATGCTAGTCATTGAATAACATGACTAGCATATTATATGCTATTTTCCCTACTTGTCTAAAATATCATCTTTATCATATACTAAATTTCCATATGCATTTGGATCTATTTCTGGACTCTATGTTCATTCAAAACACAAATCAGCTTATTTTATTCTCCAACTTAGAATCTTTCAATGACTTCCATGGGCCTAAGTAAAACACAATGGCTCACAGTCTTCTCGATGAGAAGACTTCTCTCTGAGAGTCAACCAGCATCTGGATATCACTCCACCTACTTCCTGTGTGGCCTTAGGCAAGTAACCTAACCTCTCTGAGCCATGTCTATAAGCAACATGGTTATTGTAAGGATTTAGCTTTGTGTGGGGAGGGAGTAATGCATGTTCCAGGAACCAGACCACAGTGTCTAGAGTAACACCATTCAGTAGAATTTTCTGTGATGATGGAAATGTTCTGTAAATCAATGTTATTGAATACAGTAGCCACAATCCACTAATAGCTAGCTTGACTGAAAAACTAAAATTTTAATTTAATTTTTTTTTTTTTTTGTGGTATGCGGGCCTCCCCCTGCTGCGGCCTCTCCCGTTGCGGAGCACAGGCTCCAGCCGCGCAGGCCCAGCGGCCATGGCTCACGGGCCCAGCCGCTTCGCGGCATGTGGGATCCTCCCAGACCGGGGCGCGAACCCGGTTCCCCTGCATCGGCAGGCGGACGCGCAACCACTGCGCCACCAGGGAAGCCCCTAATTTAATTTTAATGTAAACAGTCGCATGTGACTAGTGGCTGCCATATTGGACAGCTCAGATCTAGATCCCAGAGGGAGAGAGGAGGAAGGTTTGTAATAGAGGTTAGACTGTGGAAGGCTTTGTGGGCCTCATCAGGGACTTATCTTTATCGTAAAAATTATAGGAATCAGTTAAAGGGCTTTCAATTGGAAGGAGGAGAGCAACCATCAGATTTTAATTTTGGAAAGATTTTTCTTTAGAGGACAAGTTAAAATGTGGTAGACCAGTTGGATGTATGTTGTATTAGGCTATGGAATATGAATGGTCACTTGATCTAGAATGGTAGCAGTAGAAAGAAATGGATAGATTCGCAGGATATTTTGGATTTAAAAATCAATGGGATTGGGCTGATGGATTGGTTTTGAGGGATGGAGAAGAGGGAGGTGTTAGAATGATGCCTAGGTGTTCTGGCTTTGCTTACAGAGGAGCTGGGAGAGATGGTGACACCATTCATTAAGAGAGAAAAAACACTAGAAGAGGATCTGGAGGGGAGATTATGACTTTAGGCATGGCCATGTTGAGACATCTAGTGATGGATATAAAGGTCTGGAGATTAGAGAAGTCTGGCTGGAGATGGAGATTTGTAAGTCATGGGTGATGGGGAAAGGGAGATGGACCAGAGGAAAACTCGGGGCAGAAGATTGAGGCTTAATTAATGTCATTTACTGGTTAAGGAAAGGAGGAACTCCCAATGGAAAATGGCTAGAAAGGCCAGAGAGACAACAGAAGACTGTGATTTCCCAGAAACCGACTAGTCCACTGCCCCTTAGTTCACAAGTGCAGACCCAGAATTTATACCCAAAGCCCATACATACACACATAGTTCATTATTTTGAACTAGAGCCCCCTCACTAGCAATAAGACCAAAGTCCTACCTTTCTGAACACCAGAACACTGTCAAGGGTGGCGTGGAAACGCCCAATGGCATTTCTAATCAACATCACTCCAAATGTTAGTTCTGGGAAGTCTTTGATCACATCATAGAACAACTCTGCTACTTCTTCCTCTAAATCCTGTTTGGGGAGAGATGTCTGATGAGGCTTTGGTAGGAAGCAAAATGCCTGGATTTTTTAAGGACAGGGTGAAAATAGTGACTAATTCATCTCTTCACCTTTCCAAGTTCTGTGGTTTTGCTGGGCCACCTAAATCCACTTTCATGGATGTTGCATACCCAGAATACTTCTACGGCTATGACTAAGGCCAAAATAGGCAAATCCACAGAGATGAATGGAGAGAATTGATAAACTTGACCTTTTCCAAGTATTAGAGTGAAGGCTGTTCTAACACAGGTGTTAAGACTTTTTAACATTTATTCCTTAATTACTTTCAGAAGAGGCCATTGATTTGACCACACGTGGTACCAAATATGAACTTGATATCACGATATGGTTGTAGTTTCAGCCTTCTTCTTTCGCGTGAAAGAAAATTGGGGCCGAAAACGATGTCAAAATGTAGGATGGGAGAGAAAGAGGTACAAACTCTCCCCTTGTATAAATATAATCCCCAAGTTCTGACTTCTACTCAGAGAAGGGGAGGAGTCATCAGAGTTATAGGAAATGAGTTAAGATGTATAAGAAGCTCATTCTCCAAAAGCAAGAACGATTTGTAAATCATTTATCATCCAGTGATATTCTAAATAGACCCCAAAAAAGATCAGTTATACTATCAAAACCAGTTCTATATATGTCAATCTCCTCTCCTCTCTCCCCATTACTGTCCACATTTGTAGTTAGATTCTCTTACCATTTCAGCTTCCGTTTTTTCTTTATTTTTTATCCTGCAGTTCCCCCAGAAAACCAGTTCATTGAAAAAGGAAGAATGGGCATGGAATTAACCTAAATGGGAGACCTCTCCTCACCCTATCCACCCTCCCAGACTCAGGACTCCTCATCAGTTGAGAAGCCACCTCCCACCTCTTGAATGCAGTACCTGGAAGAAGCCAATGATGACCAAGGGCCTGGAATTCACAAACTCTGCTATCTCACTGGTGTCAGAGAACAAAAATGCTTTCTGGCTAATTTGTCTTCTCAACCAAACAACCAAGGCAGTAGATTCAACCACTCCTGGAGAGAGACATACAATTAAATGGATCCCACAGAAGTTTCCTCTTGAACTGGAGCAAGTCCCGTCTTCCCCAAGTTAAATGAGTAGAAACCTCTTGTCTTGGATTCCCACCCCTTGAAAGCCAAGGTCAGTTTCTCGTCTCCTCCCCACCTGAGCCCCAAAACGTGAACATTAACAACAGCAGCTAAACTTGACTGAGCACTTACCAAGGACCAGGCACTGGGCTGAGCATTTTGCATGTATTACATCCCCGCAATAACCCTATGGGATACATATTCTCCCAATCTTGCAGATGAGGCAATTTGAGGTTCAACTTTGCCATTGGCCACTCCGCTAGTGAAGCTGGGACTCAAACCCGGGAGGAAGCACGCCCAGCTGTGTTTTCTTATTCACCCTTCAAAGTGACAGGAATATGGATTTATTTTTTTAAAACATAAAATTTTAAAATGTAAATTAAAAGTCCAGCTAGCTCTGCACCCTTGGGAGAATTCCATTATCTCCCTGTGTCTCCAGTTCCTTAGCTAAGACCTAGATGTCCACTGAGGTCATATACCCTGACTTCCATTTCTCAGCTATCATATGGGAAGTGCCAAGCACACAAAAAGTATCTAAAATTGGGACACATCTACCACATCTGGGGAGTCATAATGGTGTGCCAGAATGTACTCAAGGCTACAAATGGACTTGTGTTTGCTAGGATCATCAGTTTCATATGGTGGCAGGTAATGTAAAATATTATTTTCTGTCAAGGCCTGCTATAGAATACAATGGATCGTTTAAAATGAGTTTATGAGCTAAAGCAATGTTTGTTGTGAGTAGCTTTGGACAACATAGTGGGTGGGCCAAAAAGGCCACTACAAAGGCCTTTATTCTTTCTCTTATAATTCATTCCTTCACTCGTTCATTCATTTGATAAATATGCGTTGGGTGCCTATTACGTTACTGAATGCTGTGCTTGGTCCTGGGGATAAAATGGTGAGCAGAAACAAGACTATGCAGTTCTCATTCTGTTGAGGAGGACAACTATCCAATAACTGCACAAACAAGTGTATAATCACACCCAAAGTAAGTATTCAACAGCAAAGTTCTATGAACCTGTAGAAAAGATACACGACCTAGACTGTGAAGTCAAGGAGAGCTTCCTGGAGGAAATCACTTATAAGCTGAAAACTGAAGGATACATAGGACTTAACAGGAAGCAACTGGAAAAGGAAAGGCAGAGGAAAACAGCCTGTGCAAAGGCCCTGTGGCAGGACAAATTGCTGCCTGGGGCTTGAGGAATGCACACTGAGTTGCTAAATCGACTGGAAAGGACATTATTTTCAGTGTCTTTGCTTACTTTTCCTAAGAACATTAGGCCTTTTAAAAATTTATAATGCAGTATGTTTACATGCATGAAGGTATACAAATTATAATGTATAGTTTGATGAATTTTCATAAAATGAACACACATGTATAAATATCACCCAGATAAAGAAATAGAACGTTATCAGCCCCTCGGAAATCTCCATTGTGCCCCCTCCCAGCCACTACCCAACCCTCACCTAGAGGTAACCATTATCCTAACTTCTAACAACCTGCTCTTGAACTTTATATAGAGTCATACAGTATGTGTTTAGGATCTGGCTTCACTATACGTGTGAGATTCCTCCATGTTGCACCTGTAGATTCATTCCCACTGCTGTGTAGCATTCCATTGTGTGAATATTCCACAACTTATTTATCCATTCCCTGTTAATGGGCATTTGGTTTGTTTATAGTTTGGGGCTATTAAGAATTAATTCTTGTGCATGTCTCTAGGGGCACATTGTATGCACTTCTGTTGGGTACATGCCCAGGAGAAGAATTCCTGGTCATGGGGACGCTGTGTCCAGCTTTAGTAGATGCAGATTAGACCAGTTAAAAAGCCACAGTGAGTCAGGCCTCTAAAAGTTCATAAGAGGAGGATGGGGTGGTCTCAGAGGACAGAGGGGGCGGGGGAGGCTTCATGGCACCCTCAGACCACGGCTCTCCACCCACTGCAGTCACCCCCTCCTCCTGGACACCAGCCCCAAGGCTGAGTTTCTATTTTCACAGTGGTCCAAGCCATCTTTTAGGAAGAAAGAGGCACGTATCATGAAAACAAACTCTTTCTCTTAAAGGCTTTGCCTGAAAAAATTATGTCTTAAGTGACCTGAAAGGAATTGGTTTAGAAATTCTGAAAATAACAAAAAAAGGTGAATAAAACCCTTCCAAATGGGTTTGAATTTCAGGTCCTCAGAACCATTGCTCTGATTTCCCTTTGGGCTACTCTCTCCCTCCGTCCACACTCCAGCCATATCCTTATCATCCAGCACACTGGGCTTGGCATCCACCAGTCTCTCTGCCTGGGCTGTTCTTTCCTCTCAGCTCTCAAGGGCATCTCACCCTGCTTATTTCATTCTCAATTTGGTCTTTTCTTACTCTCCCCTCAATCATTTTTAATTTTGTGACCTGTTGTATTTTCTTCATTGAGTCTGCTTCTGAAGTTATGATTTTTTCCTAACTTTCTCAGGAGCTCCTAAGGGGGAACAGAATATGCCACCTCAAATTCTACTACTTTGGCATATTATTTTGAATTAAAGTTACTTGAGAAATAGCCTGTGCAAGAAGGATGTCTGACCCTCCTTTGTCCCTTCGAAAGCAGGAAATAAATCTCCCATGTAGAGGTACTCTCCCTATACCAGGAGGGTAGATTACATCCTTATCACCGGACATAGGTATTTAAGGTCAAGAAGGCTGTATAAACAAACCTTGTTACTTCCTCACTAATTTTCTACCCCAAGCCCAAACACCTTTGCCTTGTCAATTCTTCACAACTTTATTGTTTCTTTGTCTAAAAGGTATAAAAGCTGTCTGTTTTGGTCACTTTTTTGAGCCTCGTATCTTTGGGACTCCTGTACGTATGAAATTAAATTTGTTTTTCTTCTTTTACTCTTTCTTATGTTAATTTAATTATTAGACCAGCCAAAGAACCTAGAAGGGAAGAAAGGAAAAATTTTCCTCCCCTGCATCCTGTAGTGTCTGATTAATAGTAGGTGCTCAGGAAATAATTATGGGATGAATGGATGAGTTGAATGGATCATTAGATAACTCGGTCTGAGGGAACTTGATCTTAGACCCTCTTCTCTGGGATGGATGAGCTCCGTTTGCCCTTCTGGACCCCATAGGTCCGAGATAGCTCTGAACTTGGCAAACAGTTTGTTTCTGAGTGCCTGCCAATTGGGCACTGTCCCCACTAGGCAGGTGCCTCTCCTGGTGCTTGGCTCTGAGCCAGAGGACACAGTGACAACCGAGGTATGAATGCCGTGTCAATGATTGACTGGGGCCAGAGCTCCGCTGCATATTTCCAGGCACAGGCTGTGAAGGCAGCATTAATTGAAGGCCTGGAGGCAGCCTGAGTCCCCCTCCCTCCAGGGAGATGGCCAAGGTCAAGTCTCCCACCATCAGCCCTTGGAGACCAGAGGAGAACCTGGACTTGAAACAACAAAGACTAAACCCCACCTGCCTCTGAGGGAAGTTTTCGTAAAAGTCACAGTGCAGGAGGCCAGTAAAGTACCGCCGACCCCCTTAGCTCGGGGAAGCCCTGTCAAGTTTCTTTTTAGGAAGTGAGAAATAGAGGCTGCTTCAAGTTCTCACAGCTAGTGCTCGCCCTGAACTCTGGGCTCTGGCTCCATCCCAGCATCTCACTGCCTCTTTCCATGGTTGGGGGTAATGCTGAGGAAGAAGGGGACGGTCAAGTCCAGTGCAAATATGGGCTGGCTCCTTAACTGCGGGGCCCTTGCAATTCCACCCCATTCAAACTCAACATATGCATTAAAAACCTAAGTGTTCCAGGCACTAGTCTAGGGTCAGGAAACTAATAGTTTGAGGATAATAATAACCACATCTGCCGTTTACTTAGAGGACAGCACAGTGTACAGCAGGGATCAGTCAACTGTAGCCCATGGGCCAAATATGATCTGTCAACTAATTTTATAAATAAAGTTTTATTGGGACACAGCCTTGCCCATTTGTTTGTGTATGGCTCCTTTCTCACGGCATCAGCAGAGTTAAATAGTTTCAACAGAGATTGGCTTGTAAGGCCTAAAATATTTTCTTTCTGGTCCTTTAGAGAAAATGTTTGTGGATCCCACTGCTAATTACCTGGGGAGCCTTGCGAGTTATTCCCCTCTCTGCACCTCAGTTTCCCCATCTGTAAAAGCACCTCCTATACTGTGTTGTGACATCTGAGAAGGGACTAGAACAGTGCCTGGAACACAGTAAATGCTTCAGACATGTGCAGACTTATTCTTTCTTCCTAGGAACCCTTGGAGGTAGACGCCTTTACCATCCCTACTTTACAGATGAGGAAATCAGAATTCAACAGGAGGAAGTGATTGTTCCTCAGGTATGTAGTGAGGATTTGAAGCCTAGGTGTCCACCAGCTCTGGCAGACTTTTAGGAGACCCCAGGAAATGAGGTGAGATTGGCCTCTGCCCTGTGCTCTCAGTTGAGTAGACAGTGAGGAAGAGATACAATTCTGTGAGATGAGATCTTTGAGGGGGAAGCACAGGTGCTGTGGGACCACAGAAACGGGGCAGGCACCCCGACCCGGGCAGTCAGGGGAGACTTCCTGGAGGAGGTGATAGTGAAGCTCCCTGAATGGCAGAGGAGGTTCCAGGCCTGGCTCCCAGCACAAAGGGGGCTCAGACAGTCTGGAAGTCGCTACTCTGTCACCTTCTTACCTCTAAGTGGAGTTGGACCTCACCTGTCCTTCAGGAGGTGAAGGCGTCCCAGAGCCTGAGCCACTCCATGAGGAGATATGGACTTTGACAAAGTAACTGGGGGCTTCTGGTTTCTTCACAGCCCTCCCCCAAACCAACACATCACAAAGGGCTCCTCGCTTAGGGTCAGTGGGTGGCCACTGAGGGCTGTCACCCGGTGCATAGGAAGCAGCAGTCTTTGTCCCTTCTCTCCCTCCTGCCCTCTCTCCCCATCTCTTTCTCTTCCCCTTGCACACACCAGCCTCATACAAACCAGCTGGGAGCCTCAAGGCTCCAAGTCTTTTATGCAACCTGCCCTGAGGCTGGCTCTTCAGCAAGTCTGGCCTGTGTGTCTCACACCCCCTTTGTGTCCATTCTGAGAACTGCAAAGCATCCTGCAGCCTCTGCACATGGTGGCCCTCTCCTCCCTGTCCCTTTGGTTCTTGTAACAACTCTCAAACAGGCTTATCTCACACTCGCAAACCTGCTAAACGCCAGGCCCTGAAAAATACACACTCAGTTTTCTGAGATTCAATCATTCAACATACACAATGGGAACATTCTACTAACATAGTAAGGGCTGTGCTGGGCACTTCTGCGTTCATTAGTTTTATTCCATCCATCCGTCGATCCACCCATTGTGCATACATTTATGCATCCATATATTTAACACTCTTTAAACTTAGGACCTGCTATGTGCCACACTGAAGCACAAAATTCTTCAAATTTCCACAACATCAGGATAGGGCTTGACACATGGTAGGTTCTTAATAAAAGGGTGTAGAATAAGTAGATGAATGAGTTAACTAAATGGAGGATGAGAGAAGCGAAAGGGTTTGGTAGTCACCCTGTCTCAAACCCGTCTTGTTCTAGCAACTCCCAGTCTCCGTTTCGAGCAACCAGTGCTTCCTCGGCCTGGGACCCTGTCAAAATCACTCTAAAGTGGAAGAGTGTGCAGTGGGTGTGGGGAGATAGGTGAGTGGGGAGCTCACTCTCTGGTCTTTATAGTTGATAAACCACGTGCACCACCATCCCACCTCATGGTGCCTCCAGAGCCCACCAGCTGAGATGCAAGCTGTGGTGGAGGCAGCTACACGTCCACCGAAATCTTTTATTTCCTTATAGACATAGAGCAGGGCCATATTTCCCAGCCTTTCTGTTGGGCGGAGCGACCTGACGGAATTCTGGCCAATGGGATGAGAATAGAAGTGATATTCGCCATCTCCAGGCCTGGGCCACGGACACCACTGGCGGCACCCCTTTTCCTCTCGGCACCAATAGCTGGCCAGATACAGAGGGAAGAGCAGGAAGCTCGGGGGTCCTAGGGGAGGACAAAGTCACAGGCTGGAAGGGGTCTGGGTCCTTGAAAGACTGTGGGGAAAACAGAGTCCCCTCATCTCCACCCTCTGGCTGCTAACTGGGCTCAGCGCAAGCAAGAAATAAACTTGTAATTCTGCTAAGCCACTGAAATGCAGATGTTTGTGTTTCCATAGTTAGCATTACCTTGATCGACACAGAAGTACCATTACCTTTGCAGCTGATGGGCTCCGATCTATTGCCCTCAAAAAACAGCTTCAACTCTGGGGCCTTCTTGACATCAAACTCCTTCCCAAGTTCCTTCTCCACCGTGATGTCCACTTTGCCAAAGCCAATCCCGTTCTTGCCTTTGCCCATGATCTCCACGGCTTTGCCCAGCTCCTCAGCTAAGTTCCTGGATTGCTTTGAGGACGGGTTGTCTGAAAGAGGCAGTATGAAGACAGAACTCACTAGAGCTTTTCCTCCATCCCTGTCTCCCAAGGAGGAGGTTTTGTCTGGCCTGCTTAGCTCCTGGGCTTTTCTGGTGCTCCACTGCTAGTGGGTAGATTCAGAAATGGGACAGGATGTGAGACACATGGTTCATGAAATTGGTCAGTTTGGGAGACACACATCAGGTTTCTTTGGGTTCAGCAACACTGGAAACAATACAACCTTGGGCAACTTAGTCTCTTGAAGCTCCAATTTCCTCATAGATAAAGTGGGGAAATAGTGGCTACCTTGTGAAGTTGTCAAAAGACTTATTTTACAATCAGTTGTATTGTGCTTATTACTTTCTAAGAGTTTTACATGGATTAATCCATTTAATCCTCCTAGTACGCTATGGGGTAGGTACTGCTATTATTATCTCACTGTTATAGATGAGGAAACTGTTGCACAATTGAAATGACCTCCTTGCCCAAGGCCACATGGCAGCAGGAGGTATAGCAGGATCGGACCCACTCACTCTGGCTCCGGAGTGCTTGCTCTCTAACCTCCACTGGGCATGTCAAACCCTTAGCACAATGCCTAGAACTTGGTCAGTACATAATGCATTCTTACTAGCACCGTTATTATTGTAAAATTTCTATCAGAAATTATAGTGAGGGGGAGAGAAAGAGAGAGGAAGGGAGGTGAGAGGAGAGAAAGAGAGAGAGAGAGAGAGAGAGAGGAAGAGAATGAGGGAGGGAGGGAGGGAGGGAGAAGGGGGAGAGGGAGAGAGAGGGAGAGAGAGAGAGAGAGAATGCCATCTGGTGGAAATTCCTGGACCTAACAGGCCAAGTTGGGCCCCTCCAGTTGCCCTGTATCTGCATGTAATACGGCAGGGGACTCTCTCGTGGAAAGAAGGCCAGATGTGGGAAGGGTAAGGATGAAGGGAGGTTATGATGATCTCCTACGCACTCAGCCCATCCCCTTGGTCTGGGGTGTTGAAGAGACCTGACACTATCACATTGCTGGGCAGTGGGGGTGGCATTTGGATTGAGGAGCCCTTTTCTGGAAAGAGCCTCAGGGGCCTGGCATGTGATCCCAGCAGGAGGAGAGGTCTTCCTGGCCTAAATGGGAGAGGCTAAAAGGCAGGCAGTTTTGCCTCCCTTCCTCCTGAGAGGATTGTGAAACTGCAGGCCCCTCGCTGGTCCCTCACCGACTGGTGTCTGCGGCAGGTGGGCCGAGCCAGGGCAGGGGGTCATTAATTCCCTTTCAAGCCAGAACAGTTTATCTTTTTCAAACTCCCTTGTCCATCTGGAGCATTTGGAAGAAGTGCAAATCACTTCCAATGCTATGGGCAAGTTCCAAGTCCAACAGAGAGGGCTTCTGTAAAGCAAAACCCAGAAGGCTAGGCCTGGGACAGCTGGCACACGCCCTATGCCCAGTCAGCACACCTGCTCCAGTGACGGAACCCGAAAGTGAATGATCGTTTTCTTTAAACTCCCAGTCAATGGACAGGAAGTGGGAATTTTGCCTCTCTTGTAGGTCGATGCCTTTCCACCGCCTGCTTTGTCACCATCATTGCCTTCGATACCCCCATCAATCACCACCAGCAGGTGCTGGCCGGTTGCCAGCCACTCTGGCCTGCAGGCTTCTCCTCTGCCTCCCTCGTGGATCCGGCAGTGCCTGGCTCAGGGCTACTAACTGACAGAGCACCCAACTCAGAGTTTTCTAAGGGTACGAGCTTGGGGCAAGAGAAACACTTGCCTAAACGGTGGAGTTTTTGAGGTTCCACACACAGCCCAGGGCTCTTCAGTGTCCAAAATGGAAGTGAGAGAGAGAGGTTGTGAAAGCTGAGATCTGAGAGCTGGATGGATGGGACCTAACAGTAACAGTAATGGGATTCATTCACTCATTCATCTGACAAATCTTTTTTAGAATCTTCCATGTGCCAGGAAATGTTTTAGGTATTGGGGACTTAACAACAAACAGATTGATAAAAATCACTGCTCTCGGGCTTCCCTGGTGGCGCAGTGGTTGAGAGTCCGCCGGCCGATGCAGCAGACATGAGTTCGATCCCTGGTCCGGGATGATCCCACATGCCACGGAACAACTAAGCCCACGTGCCACAGCTACTGAGCCTGCGCTCTAGAGCCCCCGAGCCACAACTACTGAGCCCACGTGCCACAGCTACTGAGCCTGCGCTCTAGAGCCCCCGAGCCACAACTACTGAGCCCACGTGCCACAGCTACTGAGCCTGCGCTCTAGAGCCCCCGAGCCACAACTACTGAGCCCACGTGCGGTTCGATCCCTGGTCCAGGAAGATCCCACATGCTATGGAGCAACTAAGCCCGTGAGCCACAACTACTGAGCCTGAGCTCTAGAGCCCCGGAGCCACAACTACTGAGCCCACGTGCCACAGCTACTGAGCCTGCGCTCTAGAGCCCCCGAGCCACAGCTACTGAGCCCCCTCACCTAAAGCCCTGCTCCACAACAAGAGAAGCCCGTGCCCCGCAATGAAGAGTAGCCCCCGCTCACCGCAACTAGAGAAAGCCCACGCGCAGCAGTGAAGACCCAACACAGCCAAAAATAAAAACAAATAAATAAATTTATTAAAAATAAACAGAGTAGTCATGGGCAGAGCTTGCATTCTCACACAGACATGATAGGTATCCAGGCTTGGCGACCTGCTGTGCCATTCTGGAAGGGTAAATGAGTGTTGCGATGTGTGTTGTGTCGTGCAAAGTATGTGGCTCTAAATCCGTCAATGTCTCCACTGAGGGTCTAGGATTCAGGTATTAAGGCTGCAGCAAAAAAGAGAAGATGGCTTAGATGTCTGACCTGTGCAAACCATTAACTCATATAATCCACAGCAGGTAGAGCAGCTGCAGAGTTCTCAATTCTTCTGAGAAAGGAACCATAAAACAAATGTTCAAGTAGTGGCCCAAGTCTTGGTGTGGATGAGGGATGCAGGGGACCAGCTGGAGGAGTAGTTCAGCAAAGTGGAAATCATGTCCTGCTCACAGGCTCATGTAAAGAAAATGGCCCAAACTGGATCTCTCCTAGGTCTTGCTCCATGGGCTGGAAGTAAAATTAGGCATCCTGACACTTTGAAGGAAACAAACCATTAACAGCCTGAGCTGGATGGAAGTCAAGAGGTTTGGAACTATTTTGATGGAACTTTACACAACAGCCATGCTCCACATTGGATGGAGGCAAAATGACCCAATTAGATTTTCCCTTCTGTGAACTACCAAGGTCAAGGACACAAAAAGAATGTTTTTGTTCTATGTTGCTATGAAGTAGCTGCACAAGCCAGCTGAGGAAGCACTGGGATCCATGGTAACTGAGCTGCTGATACTGTCACTTCCCCGACTCCCCCACTGAAGGGGCCTCACTCAGAGAGAATGTATCAAATGAGAAGAGACAAAAATTGAGGAAGGAGTTGGGAGGCCTGAATTTCAGGCAGGGGACACAAACTCAAATACTAGAGGGGTGAGGCAGGGGTGGGACTGTGTGGGATTGGCTGGATAGGGATGTGGTAAACTGACAAGTATGTTTTCTGATCAAAACGGGAAATGGTTATTCAGCTCCAGCCAACTGTCACATTGCAGGAATGTAAGCCAGTGCTTCCAGAACTTTTGTTTTTTCAAGAGCAGATGTAAATTCAATTTCAATTGTGAAATGTCCCAAGATAGAGAGACAAATAGTGGCACCACACTGGGTCATTGTGAGGATTATATGACATTTACTGGGCTATAAGGACAGTGCCTGGACCACAGTAAGTGCTCACTATGTGACTGTTAGGAAAATCCCTTCTACCCTGTCCCAAGGCACAGACAGGTCTGTGCCAACGTCTCAGGAAAAAGAAGTCTGTTCTCTCTATCAAAATACAGGCTGATGCAAAGCCTAAAGAATAAACGTGGGCACACAAAATTCAGACACTAAAGGTGATGATCTAAAAATCTTTCTCAAGAGCGTGCCCATAACTGTGTCCCAGCAACTTAACATGCGATCTTATTTAGTCTTCACAATAATCCAGTGTGGCCCTTATGTTCATGCCCATTTTACAGAGGAGAAAACTGAGGTTCAGAATGGTAAAGACACCTGAGGGTAAATCCTGGCTTCTTGCCTTCAGTGGGACAGAGGAGCCAGATACAAATCAAGACAAGAGTGGCAACATAGTATCTTGCAAATTGCTTAATTTCCCTGGACCTCAGTATTCTCATCTGTAAATTGAGGATGACGTTATATATATTATTTTTTTAATTATTATTAACATGTGTTCTCATGTGTTTAGCAATATTTAAAACTCCTCTGGGGACTTCCCTGGTGGCGCAGTGGTTAAGAATCCGCCTGCCAGTGCAGGGGACACGTGTTCGAGCCCTGGCCCGGGAAGATCCCACCTGCCATGGAGCATCTAAGCCCACGCGCCACAACTACTGAGCCTGCGCTCTAGAGCCCCCGAGCCACAACTACTGAGCCCACATGCCTCAATGACTGAAGCCGCGTGCCTAGAGCCCGTGGTCCGCAACAAGGGAAGCCACCACAATGAGAAGCCTGCACACCACAACGAAGAGTAGCCCCTGCTCGCCGCAACTAAAGTCCGCGCACAGCAACGAAGACCTAGTGCAGCCAAAAATAAAATAAATAATTTATCTTAAAATAAATAAATAAACTCCTCTCGCTGCCAGGAGAAAGGGGGCAGGTCTCAGCCCACCCATCACCCACTGCCCAGGAGTGAGGGACACTCACGGAAGAGCACCATCAGGAAGCGGGTCTCATTCAGTATCTGGGTCAGGCCGGCAGGTGTTAGCACCATCAAGTTTTTCTCCACCAGGATGTGCAAGGGCTGGGACATGTTGATGCTGGCTTCCTTGACGTCCACCTCTGGTGAGCCCTGGACAGTGCTGACACAAGAGGCCACCAGCAGCAGAGACATCCAGAGCAGCTCCATTGCTGTCCTGCAGGGGCAGGAGGAGGAACAAAAACCCTTATCAACACAGGTGGTGGGATCCCATGTCATCACTCCCTCCCCATCTCCTTCCCTGCCAGGTCAGTCCTGATGTGGAGAACATGGCCTGAGCATGTCCCACTGCGCCCCTAGCAGTGCCCACAGCTCAGCAAAGCAAGCTGGCAAAGGAGAGGCAAAGCGTTAGGTTAACCTCAGGGGCCGTGGAAACGGCGCAGGGTTAGTTCAGAGGAGCACGGTCCCCCTTGGAACAGCAGAAAGCCAAATCACATGCCAGCCACTCAAGCCCACTGGCTCCCCAGACACTAGGTGAGAATTTTTCAGATATGAAACCCAGTCCAGAATCCCAGGGTGAGCCTCTGGGTCTCAGAGATGACTGGTCCAATCCCTATCACAGCCTCTGCTTCATGCTTCTCCAGCTCCTGCTTGAATACCTCTTTTGATGGGAAGCTCACTACTTGACAGTGTACCCCATTTGATTTTTGAGCAAATTTTCTCAAGCGTAAATATTTCTTTTAAAAGTAATCACCATGATGCACACTTGTAAAAATTCCAAGCAATACAATAAAAAAATGTTAAGTAGAAAATAAAAATTTCTCCCATAACCCCACCCCTGAGAAAGTGGCTCGTAACAGTTTGGAATGAATCTTTACTGATGTTGAAAATGCCCATATGAATGTATATTTGAATGGACATATGTAAACATAAATGGAATTAGATATGTATACTGTTCATCGTTCCGACTGTCTTACTCAATGAGATGAAATATACCCCAGATACCTTCTTATAAGAGTACATATTAGATCTATAACATGATTTCCTTTCCTCTTTTTTTTCTCATTCTTTTCTTTTTTATTTTTATTTATTTATCTTTTTTTACAATTCTTATCTGTTAGAATGGTTTGGGTCAGCAGCTGCCTCTCTGTAAGTTCCACTCTCCCTGATAACATAGGTTTTCCCTAATAATGTAAAGCATAGGATCACTGTCACAGATCTTTGCATGTTCTCCACAAGCATAGAGCCATTTTCCTGTGTAGCATACAGACTACCCAAGTGTTTTAAATAAGAAGACATATAGCAAGTTCAGATTAAATGTATAAGGACCTGAATTCCTTCGTTGAGTGCGGTATTCCTAGCACCTGGCATTTATGATAGGAAAATGAACATGAATGAATAGATACTTGATATTTACCTGGGAAATATGTTTGGCACACTATCTGACGATTTTTTTAAAAGTAGATCTTCTAATGTAATTTTTTGGTCTAATATATAAAGGATTGTGACCGATTCTCAAGTGCTAAATTTTATAAAAACCTGTAGCTAAACATACTTGTCATGTACCAGGTGCTGTTTTAATGCATTCCATGTCATCACCTCTCTTATGACAACTCTGTAAGGTAAGTATAGTCATATTATAATCCCCATTTAGTGAGCATAAAATGAGGCACATAGAGGTTACGTGATTTGCCCAAGGTCACACAGCTAATAAGTGACAGAGTCAGGATTTTAAACAAGGCAATCTAGCTACAGAATCCATGCCCTTAACCACAATAATGTACTGCCTCTCTAGTGTCCCCCTGCAAAACTGATGTAGTGAACAGTGTTTTGAGACACTAACTGAGGCTTCCGCCCAACCACCACCCCTGGTATCCACCATTCAATCACATCCTGTCTCAGAGGGGAGGACTGAGGCTGGCAACAGAGAACAGAATCGGATTTTTGGTTTAGGGCTGCAAAACAGGCCGTTGAAACTCAGCAGGGACAAGGCACTTGCAAGCCAGAGCTCCAATTGCAAGAACTGGGCTTTTCAGAAAGAAAAGGGTTTTTGACTACTCAAAGGTTTATGCTATAAACTCTAGGTTTGGAAGAACATGTTGACAGAAGGAACAGTTACCTTCCCCAAAGGAGATCGAAGTGTGCCTTCCTAACAGGAGGGAGGAGAATGGGGAGGAGTGTCAAGAGCTTTGATGCTTCTGGGGTCCTGAGAAAGGGGTCCTACCTTCTGTGCCTCTCTGTGCCGAAACCCCAGCCCTGTCTCTTTTTGCGCACCACTGCAGACCCAGTCGCCAGTTCCATGCCTGCCCACAGTAATAAATCAATCACTACGTAGTAAGCTAGTATGTGAGCTTTACACTCATCATCTCATTAACCTCACAGCACGTCTGTGAGGTAGGTACAATTAGGATGCCCACCTTGCGAGGTGGGGACCCATCCAAGAAGAAGGAGCGAGACTTGAGCCCCACACCTATGGGTCTAAACCAGGGGTCGCGAACTATGGCCTGCTGCCTCTTCTTATAAATACAGTGTTAGAGGATCACAGCCACGCCCGTTCCGTCACTATCGTCTATGGCTGCATTTACCACAACTGCTGGCTGAAGTAGTTGCAACAGAGACCCTATGTGGCCAGCAAGGCCAAAAATATTTATTATCTGGCCCTCTGCAGGAAAAGTTTGCTACCCTCAGGTCTAAATCACCACAGCACACTGTCCTCAGGCCCATACCTCATATTCTGGACTTTGGAAGTGGTCACAGATCCTCAGATTTGCAAAGTCCACTGTCAGAGCACAGCACCTCCCTCTGCAGAATGGGTGAGTAGTCCTGTATCCCAAAGTAGTTGTGAGGATTCATAAAGAACTTGTGCTTGATTAGTACTTCTTTAACTTGGATTCACATTAAAATTCTCTGGGGAGATTTTAAGGCAATACTAATGCTCCTCTCACCCTAGACTATTAATTCAAAATTAAAGAAGACATACAGATGGCCAAGAGGCACATGAAAAGATGCTCAACAGCACTAATTATTAGAGAAATGTAAACCAAAACTACAGTGAGGTATCACACTGGTCAGAATGGCCATTATCAAAAAATCTAGCAACAATAAATGCTGGAGAGGGTGTGGTGAAAAGGGAACCCTCCTGCACTGTTGGTGGGAATGTAAATTG